>NC_052065.1:78544163-78897497 GCF_903992535.2 Arvicola amphibius | reverse complement strand
TAACTATACACTGATATCTGGTTTTGCTGTATCTGAGTTTTTCAGAACTAGAGAGACACATTTTCATTTTTTAACAAAAGCAGCATAAAGACATTTAACACATAAAGAAATAATTAAAATACTTTGGCCCATTGGAAGACAGAATATAAGAAAGCAGGAAAACTAAACTGAATGTAGTAAAGAAGATGGAGTTAGAGAGTTGTTATATAGCTGCCAAAGGAAAAGGTGCCAGAATCCTTCCAGTAAGCCACAGCCTTGTGGTGATATAAAGATTAGTAGAAATGGGTTTATTTAAGATATAAAAGCTAGGTAGGAATACACCTAAGCCTTAGCCAAGTGGTGTTTCAATTAATATAGTTTCTGTGTGATTATTCAGGTCTGGGTGACTGAGAAATGAAGATGAATCCTCTGTTTACAAAATGGCATCCAGTGTTCTTCAAGGTACAACCACATAAAGCCTAAGAAAGCTTTAATAAAAATCAATAAAAAAGAGTCAGAACAAAAAAGAAAGCTTTAAAAAGAGCTTCTAGACCCACAAAATGGGAATCAATTGGAGCTTCTTGATAGCTGTATTTGTTTTCAGATTGGCTCTGTTTGATTTCTGCAAGCAGAGACATAGCTCCTTTAAGATAAGGCTTCCTGACTCAGCATTAGCAACATTTACACAGTTAAAACAATATTCCACAACATATGTGTGTGTGTGTTCTTACTGGTTTATAGACTATGAAGTCCTCTGTCTCTCTGATGTGGGATACCCCTCTGTATTCTGTGAATACTATTGGTTAATAAAAGACTATCTTGGGCATGCACTGGGCAGAAAAGTGGTAGGCCAGGAAAACTAAACTGAATGTTGGGAGAAAGAAGGCAGAGTCAAAGAATACCATGTAGCCACTGGGAACAGACATCCCAGAAACTTACTGGTAAGCTACAGCCATGTGGCGATACACAGATTAATAGAAATAGGTTAAATTAAGATGTAAGAGTTAGCCAATAACAAGCTAGAGCTAATTGGCCAAGCAGTCATTTAATTAATACAGTTTCTGTGTGGTTATTTTAGGTCTGAGCTGTCGGATAGTCATGAAACAAACAGGCTCATACTACAGATTGGCAACAACATCTCTCTAGTCTGCTTAGAGTCTGATATACTACATGCTGTACAGAAATATTAAAATTATGTCATTTAGTAATATTACAGTGGCTTCTGAGTATTCAAGTGAAATACAAATCTCGCAATAAATTGAAGCCAAAGAAAATTAAAGTTAGTTAGATTAAGGCATGATTAACTTAGATATAGGCTGAAATTAGATATAGGATGAAAACAAGAATGTGTTCTGTGTCTAATTGTTAAGTAAATTAAAGTAAGAAAATAAAAGTTCAGGAAGGCAATAAAATCACAAACAGTATTATTGTTGAAGTAGAAAATCATTTAGTCCTTTGAAAAATATTAGGAAGAGGGTTTCCCTTTACCAGAGATTATTAAGCACAAGATACTGAATCTCTTGAGTTCTGAGAAAAGTCAGAAGCCTGTAGAAGAAAATTTTGAAATAAGCAGAGTTTGCTTCAAGAGGTTTACAGGAAGAAGCTATTTCTGAAAAAATAAAAAAGACCAACATGAAATACCAAGTGCTGACTGAGGTAGCAGCTGCAGGAATTTAACTAGATCAACTGATGACATTAGCAGAAGGACACAGCATACTCTAAGCAACAGTTTTCTGGTGAAGAGGCAGCCTAGAAGTTGACATCGTGAGCTTTTATAATTAGAAAATAAATGTAAATGCCAGGGTTCAAACCTTCAAAGAATTGGCTAACTCTAGTCAAGGTAAGGCTAGATAGAGTTGAAACCAGTGTTTGTTTGTCATCTCTCAAATTCTAGAGCCATGAAGAATTATAATTAATTTACTATAACTTGATGTGGGATTCCCCTCTATATGCTGGGGATATGTCTTATTGCCATTGGTTAATAAAGAAACTGCTTTAGCTTATGGCAGGAAAGAATAAAATCAGGCAGGAAATTATAATAGATATATAATGATAGAGTAGGAGGAGTCAAGAACACGTTATGTAGTTGCCAAAGGAATAACTTGCTGGCACCACTAAGCCACAGCCTGGTGACAATACACATATTAATAGAAATAGGTTAATTTAAGATGTAAAAGCTAGTTAGTAATATTCCTAATCTACTGAACAAACAGAGCTTTAATTAATATAGTTTTGTATGATTATTCAGGTCTGGGTGGCCAAGAAACACAAGTGCAGTCTTCATTTACACTTACTATATTCTATACAATAAGCAACAAATCCATAGAAAGAGTCTATAGACTAACAATGTGATTTTATTGAATATTTAAAATCAGTTGTTGAGATCCAAATGCTGGAAAAATATTATTTACAAAATATAACTGTTTATTAGTAAAGCACCAAACATTTCAAATGAAAATATATATTAGTCCATGATCTGTTGTTGTGATTAAAAAATAAAACACTTGTACAAAAAACAACTTAAGAAAAGAATTATCTGGAATTTTGATTATAGACAGGCAAAGTCTATCCTGGTCGGTAATGCATGACATTGAAGCAGAAGAAAGAAAGTGAATGAGCTCAGCTGCACAGAGAGCAGAAAGATAAAACAGAAAGCAGAATGATCCTCATTGATGTACTTCTACTAGCAAGACTCCACCCCCTAAGTGCTCCATAATTTTTACAAATGGTACCACCAATTGAAAGGTAAGTGTTCAAGTAAATGAGCCTATGAGGTACATTTTTTTTTAAAATTCAGAATACAACATATAGCCAAGTTGATTACTTTCCACAATTCCTATTCTACAGCTTACTTTGGAATTCGTGGGCTAAGGAATCCCAACTTTCAAGACTTATCAAAAAATATACTGTGTCATAGATGGGGATCCTCTTATAGATGTGGAAAAAATTAAGTGGAAGTCTCATAGAAGTGATTTACTATGCTAAATGCTAGTGGGAATATATATGACTTATGGGAGATTGTCAAAATGTTGGTATCAACTGGAATCTGGATGAAGTTGATGGTAATACAAATGGATATTGAAAGGACTCAGTATTTTAATGTATAAAGTAACTGAAAATGTAGGGGAAATAGCAAAAGTATGGGAATTACAATGAAGATACAGCAACAGAAACAGGAGAAAACTTACAATTTCATGGAAATTGAAGTGGTCATTATTGAATGAAAAGTGAGTCAAGATAAAAATTAAGAAAAGAGATGAATGCTTTCTAGAATTCAATGAAAATCAATACAAAATATTCCCAACTTATGGGACACAATGAAGGTTATTTGAGGAGGCAAGCTCAAAGCACTAGATGCCTACTTAAAAAACAAACAAACAAAAGATTGGACAGATGTGTTTCAAGTAATTTAACAGAACACTTGAAAGCTGTATAACAAAATAAAGAAAGAGCACTCAAAAGGAGTAGAGGGTAAGAAGTAATTAAACTCAGAGATTAACTATAAGCAAAAATATTCAATGAATCTTTGATACACAGAATAGGATTTTTGAGAAAATCAATATGATTTAAAAATCCTTATCCAAATTAACTAAAAGATGTAGAGAGAATATGCAAATTAACACACTAGAAATGAAGAAGGAGATAGAACACCAGAGTCTGACCACATAAAGACCCAAAATTGAAAGATATTTGAGGACTAATTTCTCTTATGGCCATATCTGAGAATATTCTCAATGAAATACTTGCAAACCTAAACCAAAAGCAGATGAATAAAGATCATCTAACATGATCAAGTAAACCTTGTTCCAGAGATGCAGGAAATGTTATACATAAACTAGGTAATAAAATCCACCATATAAACAAACAAAATTACAAAATCGTATGTCATCTCATTAGATGCAGGAAAGGTCTTTAACAAAAATCCAACATGCTTCATTATAAAAGTCCTGCAGAAGTTATATATACCATGGACATACCTCAACATTATAATAGTAGATTACAGCATGCCAATAGCTGACATTAAACTAAATGTAGAGAAATTTTTAAAAAATCACAAAAAAATCAGAAGACAAGGCTGTCAATTTTCTTAATACTGCTCAATATAGTACTTAAAGCTTTAGCTAGAGAAATAAGACAGTGGAAGGTGATAAGGGAGATACATCTTGAATAGTGAGAAGTCAAAGTGTTTTAATT
The DNA here is from genome assembly GCF_903992535.2 of Arvicola amphibius. NCBI lineage: Eukaryota > Metazoa > Chordata > Mammalia > Rodentia > Cricetidae > Arvicola > Arvicola amphibius. The sequence goes on along the minus strand of NC_052065.1, from coordinate 78,893,324 downwards.
TGCAGATGATATGACAGTATATATAATTGACTGTAAAAATTCTGCCTTGAAATTCATACAGATGATAAACACATCCACAAATTATCTGGATATAAGATTAACTCCCAAAATCAATAGTTCTCCTATATACAAATAACAAATCTATTGAGAAAGAAATCATGGAAACGTTATTTCTTACAATAACCACAAATAATATTAACCAAGCAAGTGAAAGACTTCCATGACTAAAACTTTAAGACACTACAGTAAGAAACTAGAAACCACAAATGAAAAGAGCTCTCATGCTCACAGATCAGTAGGATTAATATAGTAAAAATTGCCATTCTACAAAAAAAGAATCTATAGATTTAATATGATCCTCATCAAAATTTCAAAACAATTCTTCATATATGTCAAAAGGACAGTTCCCACTTCCATGTAGAAACACACACACAAAAAAAACAAATAATAGCTAAAACAATCATGAACAATAAAAGAACTGCTAGAGATATGACATTCCCCTTCTTCAAGTTGTAATATAGAGATATAGTAATAAAAACTGCCTGACATTGGCAAAAAAGAGATATGTTGATCAGTGGAAGTGATCTAAAGACACTTACATAAATCCACATACCTATGGACAGCTGATCTTTGACAAAGAAACCAGAAATACATACTGGAGAAAAAACAGTATCTTCAAACATTGGTGTTTGTCAAACTGGATGACTACATGTGGAAGAATCAAAAAAATCCACATTGCATATACTCCAACTCCAAGTGAATTAAAGACCTCACCATAAAATTAATTACCCTGAACCTGATAGAAGAGAAAGTGGAGAATAGTCTTGAACTCATGGGCACAAAAAACAAGTTTCAGAAGAAAATACCATTAGCACAGGTGCCAAGATTATAATTGATAAACAGAACCTTATAAAACTGAAAAGCAAAGCAAATGACACTATAATTCAGAAAAAGAAGCAGCCTACCAATGCAAAAAAGATTTTTACAAACTACACATCAACTAAAGCACTAATATCTAAAGTATACAAGGAACCCAAAATATTAGATAGCAAGAAAACATACTCCCAATTTAAAAAAAAATGTGGTAAAGAACTAAACAGAGAAATCTCAAAAGAGGAAATGCAAATGACTGAGAAACAAAGAAATGTTCAACATTTTTAGTTATCAGGGAATACAAATCAAAAATACTTCGTGATTTCTTCTACACTGACCACATGGCAGTAAAATGAGTTACAGTTCTTGCTGGCAACGATGTTGAGAAAAGGGCACACTTATCCATTGCCAGTGGAAGTGCAAACTTATATAGACACCATGAAAATCCCTAGTTGTTTGGGAACCTGGGAATCAAGCTACCTCTAGATCCAGCACATACCCAAAGGACACTTCATACTAACATAGAGACACCTGCTCAATCATATTCACTTCTACTCTATTATTACTAGCCAGAAACTGGCAACCTCATAAATGCCTCTTACAGAAGAATGGTTAAAAAAACTTGGTACCTTTTTTTTCTTACAAGGGAGTATTACTCAGCCATTTAAAAAATAAAATTATCAGGTTAATGAATGGAACTAGAAAAAAATGATCTTGAGTGAGATAACCGAGACTATGAAAGACAAATAAGGTATGTATTCATTTGGATGTAGATATTAGTTGTTAAATCAATCATAATCACACCACAATCTGTGTAACTACAGAGGTTATGTACAGAGTAAGGGACATGGTGGCAGATAATATTGTTAAGAAAGGAAAATATAATAGGTAGTTATGGATGGATGTGGGGATTGGAGTGGGAAGATAAAGTTTGAAAGGGTAGGGAAAGGAAGGATAAAGGTAGGGATACAGGGAGTGATAGCTAGAATTAAGGGTCTCTAAGGCAATAGTATGAAAACATACTAAAATAAATACTGTGTGTGTGTGTGTGTGTGTGTGTGTGTGTGTGTACATGAAAGCAGTCTGAATGAAATTACCAAATAATGGGGGAGAAAGAGCCTGACCTGGCCATCTCTTGTCACCAAAGGAACCTTCAAATCCTGATACTGGGTTACATCTAATTGAGTAGCTGGCCAAAGCAGTGCCATGGAAATTCCAAATAAACTAGGCTGTTGCTAAGACTGTATAGATTGCTCTCCAAAAACTTATGGCAAGGGCACAATTGGTAAAAACATTGGAAGGCCATAGTTGGTGAAGAGAGCACCTACACAACTCATTGAACATTGAGAAACTGAGCTAGTGCATACATAAAACATTCACTCCTACTTTCTAGCATCCTTATTACAGGAAAGAACTCTACAAGCTGCCAAAAGTAAAACGCAAGCACCAATATTCCCACAACCCATTTGTTTGACAATGTTGTCCTGCTTGCAAGATATGTTAGGGAAATGGTGGCATAAAGCTTATGAGAGTAACCAACCAATATTTGATGTAACTTAAGGCTCATTTCACTAGATGGAAGCCATACTTGACACTGCTTAGCTGACCAAGAAACTGAGACTAGGAAACACAGGGATCTAGGATAAAACCACACTCTGCTCTTCTAAAAACCAAAACCAAAGCAAAGCAAACAAACAAAATGTGCACTAAAATGACTTCTGACGACATTCTGATGTAGTCATAGATAAGTGCCTTCCTCAACCATTATCAAAGAAGCTATAAAAATATCAGCAGATAGTTATAAAAACACACAGCCAGACTTTATGCAGACAGTGAGAGACATTGGAGCACCTGGCTCTAAACGGGATATCTCCATCATATCTCTCTCCTTAGGACTCAGAGAACCCTGAAGAAAAGGATATGGAAAGAGGAAAAGAACCAGAGGGGTACAGTACAGCAAGAAAATAAAACCCTGTCAATCAATCTGATTATAGCATATATGAACTTACAGAGAAAGAGGCTGCATGCACAGGGACTGCACAGGTCTACACCAGGCTATTTGCGTACATATCATGGCTTCCAGTTTAGTGCTTTCTTGGGATTCGTGAGTGTGAGTGAATGGATTTCTGTTGATTGTGGCTTCTCTTGGGCTCTTTTCCTTATTATTTTGTTCAGTTCTATGGTAGCCCACAAGTGACTTAGTTTCCACCTGGAGTCTATTCTGACTTATAAGGCATTTCAGTTCAAGCTTGCTTGTTTCAGTCCCTTTGAGAACTGTGAGAAAGTTCTGATTAAGCCCAGGGAAAGAACACTATCTAATAAAACACAGGCTGGTGAATACAGCTGAAGATGCATCCAGGGAGAAAAAGAAACTGTTTGCTGCTAGCAGGACTCACATGATAGATAGTGAGCCTGCTTGTACTTTCTCCCAAGGAACGTGCAAGGAGGTGGTAGGCAGAATGTACTGCTCTTTGTTCTTTGTTCTGCCTTTAATCTGTAAAAAAGTAATTTCTGGCTTGGACCTGCTCCAATGGAGGTTGATAATAAACTCTGGGCTGTGAGGTATTTACTGGCAGTCCTACCAAATCTACCCTGTGTTTCTGTCTCAATTTCTTTCAATCTAACATTTCCTTACCATCATACCCCTCTCCAAGTACCCTAGTTGACTGTTGAAGCAGGCAATGACAAATTCCAATGTATGAGTTTTTGTCTTATTTAATAATATTTTATTTTATTATTATCCCTTAAATACCTATTTTTCTTTACTGAGTGACAGAAAGGGAGTAAATCTGGTTGGGGTTGGAGGTCTGGAGGAACCTAGTAAAGTAGTGACTAGTAAAGGGAGGTGAAAACATAATCAGTAAATAATATGAGAAAAATCTATTTTTAATAAAAAACTAAAATAGCAGGAAAGTATCCATAATATTGTTCCAACTTACTTGATAAAGCAGTATTGCAGTTTGAAATGACTGAGCCTGGTTTTCAAGTAAATTCAACTGTGATAAAAAGCAATCAAACCACATCATGTGTTTCAGACTATCTTTCATTCTATGAAGTGAAAATTTGCCTAATTATAAAGTATTAGATACTTTTCTATTACATTAAACACCATGATCAAGACGACTTATAAAAGAAACTGCTTGATGGAGCTTACAGTTCCAGAGCTCTAGAGCACATGATAGTACAGAGTATGCATTTCAAGTCACAAAAAGTTGAGAGAATACTAGACATGGCATGATGTTTTAGAAGCTTCAAAGCCTGTTGCTTGACACAACTCCTCCAGCAAACCTGCACCTCCTAATTATTCCCAAAGAATATAATCAACTGGGGACTGAGTATTCAAACATATGAACCTATGGGGATTATTTTCACTGAACACATACATCGAATATCATTGTTGTTTTACCTTAAGAAAATTCCACAGCTTATCTTACCCACAGAAACCATCACTGTGAACAGCCAGCTGCCATTGCAAGTAAGGAAAAGCTTCCAATATCAAGATAGTTAAGAGTGACTGGAGGCTAAGAAGATGATATTTTACAGGCTATAGTATATGGGTTTATACTACTAAAGGTTATTTGTTTCTAAATTAAAATTCTCCACTTTGTACTCTTGAACTGTTCCTGTCTCTCTTCTCTTAAATGAGAAATTGTGTAAGAAATTGCTCAACGGAGGAAAAATGCAAATAAATCAAAGAAATTGTAACTCACCCTTATTTAATTATATATATATATACATATATATTTACATAATTCTGAGTATAACAAATTTTATACATGGTGAAACATGAAATTTACTCTTGTAATAATTTTTTCAGGTGAAAAATTCTAGTATATAGACATTTATCTATTTTATTACTTTGTCTCCTTCTTCTAAGACATTGTCACAACATTTTGATAACACTTAAAAGTGATGCTTGCAAACTTGAAATACATAGAAAAGAAAGAAAAAATATACTGTTTTCCTGTCAAAATAATGCTTTGTGTTCATTACAGACTCTCTAAAAAACTGCATTGTCAAGTGCTTCAAATCATACCAGTCAGAATATTTCATACTTCATTTGAAGATACCCAGTAATACTTCATTGGCTCATATTTAAAATTCATATTTAACAAATAAGCTAAGGTTAGAAATCTGATAGTAAGAAAAATATATCTGCAGGTAAGCATACGGTACCTTGGAACATAATATTGGAGGTAGACACGATCGCCCGGCAAAATTGGGAACTTGAGGGTTGGGCAAGACTGGGCCAAGGGAAGATGGGGAGAGAAAAGTGTGAAGGGGAGAACGGGGGGAGCTCGGAGGAATGGGGTGCTTGGGATATAGGAAGGGTGGATATGGGAGTAGGGAAGCATATATCTTAATTTAAGGAGCTACCTGAGGGTTGTCAAGAGACTTGACCCTAGAGGGGTTCCCAGGTTTCCAGGGAGACGCCCCCAGTTAGTTCCTTGGGCAGCTGAGGAGAGGGAGCCTGAAAAGGCCAGTTCCTATAGCCATACTGATGAATTTCTTGCATATCACCATAGAACCTCCATCTGACGATAGATGAAGAAAATGACAGAGCCCCACATTGGAGCACCGGACTGAGCCCCCAAGGTCCGGATGAGGAGCAGAAGGAGAGAGAACATGAGAAAGAAAGTCAGGACCGTGAGGGAACCTCCAGCTGGCGACAGATGGGGAAGGTGACTGAGCCCCACACTGGAGCACTGAACTGAGCTCCCAAGGTCCTGATGAGGAGCAGAAGGAGAGAGAACATGAGAAAGAAAGTCAGGACCGTGAGGGGTGCGTTCACTCATGGAGACGGTGGGACAGAACTAATGGGAGATCACCAACTCCAGTTGGAATGGGACTGATGGATCATGCGACCAAACCCGTCTCTCTGAATGTGGCCAACAGCGGGGGCTGACTGAGAAGCAAAGGACAATGGCTCTGGGCTCTGATTCTTCTGCATGGACGGGCTCTGTGGGAGCCTTCTCAGCTTGGCCGATCACCTTCCTGGACCTGGGGGGAGTTGGGAGGACCTTGGTCTTAGCATAGAGTGGGGAACCCTGATGGCTCCTTGGCCTTGAGAGGGAGGGAGGGGAGGTATGGGAGAAGGGGAGGGGAGGGAAGGGGGAGAAGGAGGGGAGGGGAGGGGGAGAAGGAGGGGAGGGAAGGGGGAGAAGGAGGGGAGGGAAGGGGGAGGAGGAGGGGAGGAGATGGAAATTTTTAAATATAAAAAAATAAACCATGAGGAAAAAAAAAAAAAAAAAAAAGATCACTAATTTGTACTTAAATTACATTAATAAGGAGGTCGGAAAATTGTAGAAGTTCATTTCAATCTTTGTTTTCTATTCTCCCGCCTAGGACTGTGGTTTAATCTATAATGTATCCTGATAAACAAAGATTTAAAATAAAAACAAGAATAATCAAAAAAAAAAAAAAAAAAGAATGTATTATTGTTACAGCATGATTTTTTTCCCTCCTGTCCTCAAATGATCATCCCATTGTAGTTGGTTGTTTGTTAGTTTTTATTATTTGACAGACCTACCACTCAGCTCCCAAATAAATCACATGGAACCATTTCATTACTTATAAATACCCAACATTTGTTTTGCATTTTTCTAGCCAGCTTTTTAAAACTAATTATCCCATCTACCTTTTGTCTCTGGGCTTTTACCTTTCACTATTTCCATATAGTTATAATCTCCCTCTTACACAGTTTTTAGCTGTATGGTTGGGTGTCTGGCCTCTTCTTTTCTCACTCCTTGATAATTATCTTCCCAGATTTCTCCTCTTGTTTATTTTTCCTGCCTGCGAGGCCCACCTCTCCTTTCTCATTTCTTCTGTCCATTTAGCTCTTTGTCAGGTCAATCAGGTGTTTTAGATAGGCAAAGTAACATAACTTCAAAGAAGTAGACAAAGGTAACATAAAAGAATACAACACAGCTGGAGGGATGGCTCAGAGCACTGACTACTCTTGCAGAGATTCTGAGTTCAATTCCCAGCAACTACATGGTGGTTCACAACCATATGTAATGAGATCTCGTGTCCTCTTCTGGCCTGAAGGGATACATGCAGGAAGAACCCTGTATACATAACTAATAAATAAGTAAAAAAATACAATACATATTAACATCATTAAACAAATGTTCCATAGCATAAACCAATGAAACACATATTAAGATAATATTCCACAACATCCCTTCACCATTTCAGAGTAGAGAGATTACCTTGGCTCACTCATCATGGTAACAGAATAATCAGAACAATGTAGTGGTGGGTTGGTCTATGGTAACAGTGATAGAGATTTTCTTTTTACCAACTAATGGAAGTAGGAGAGAGTAACATGTCTTTTTGGGAATCCATTCTCTTAGGAGGGATGCATTGCTCAGCTTAGATATAAGAGGAAGGGTCTTGGACCTTCCTCAAAGCAATGTGTCTTATCCTCTCTTTGGAGTGGATGTAGGGTGGGGTGGGGAGAAGATAAAGGATTGGAGAAGGGGAGTGAGTAGGAACAGGGATTGGTATGAAAAATAAAAAAATATAGCTTATTTTCTTTTAAAACAACAACAACAAATGTCTTCACCATGAATTCCATTAATTACTCCCTTTTCCTGTCATCTCAGCTCCAAGTGATCTAGAGATATGCTATATTATATAGGAAATGGAAGTTTCCATAAATAAAGGACTCCATGACGCTACTTCCATGAGGTTTTCATTAATGATGAGATCGGACTTCATCGTGATACAACTATTTTTGGGTCAAGCTCTTTTAAATAACCACATTCTTGTCTGTAAGTAACTCAAATAGTTTACCAAGCAAGAGTTGATTTAAGCATTGCTTTTTCTATCCTAGGTACTCTATCTGAGGTGCAGAGGCAGGAATTTGTTTACATCTTCCTAGGAAAACATAGCAGAGCCTTCTGTTATAGTAAAGGGAACTTTGTATGTACTGTTAATTAAACATTGTTAAGTTAGCAATTATCTTAAATTATATGAGATATTATGTGTAGGAGTGTGAGATATGAATGCGAACATGATAATTAAACATATTCTTTAAAACTAGAAGATTGATGCAGAAAAAATTAAAAAGGTGATGGCAAAAATAGAGGTCAGAGTAATGATATTTCTGATTGTGAAGACGTAAAGAGTCATGAACCAAGCAATAGGGAGAGTTTGTAGAATCAGGAAATAGTGAGGGACACAATTATCTCTTAGAGACATCTAATATAATAGATCCTTATCCATATCTAAATTATAACTATAAAATTCACACTTGAATATTAGCATTTAAGTCAATAAGATAATAAATATCTGTTTTAAAGAGTCATCTCTTTCGCATTGATTTTCTCCTGCAGTAACTTCAGTCGCTTAAACTGCCCATTTTCTTCTATTTCTCCTTCATTGAGTTCCATTATTAATACTTTGGTATGCATATTAAGGTGACCTGAAGATAGATTTCAGATTATTTCTCATGTTATCCCCTTCAATTTATGTTAAAGACTTTTCTTTGGGGTCATAGATTCATTATGCTGCATGTAAATATTATCTTGAAACATTTTGATGAATTTTTATTTCTACCACTGAATTTTTCTACATGATGTTATTTGATTATTTAATAACTTTGAACCTTTGTTATGATTCCCTTGGGCATTATTGTTTTGTCTATTTAAAAGTTTTTTGGGGGGACTTAATGGGGATTGAATCTGTAGTTTCATGCATGATAGACATACATTCTACCACTCTCCTACATTCCCAGTATTTTTCTTACTTTTTTAATCCTAAAATTTAACTGTTGACTTGAAGACTTTACAAAATCCTAAACCTCTTTATGTTCTTTATGATTTTACTTCCCCCCCTAGATATGGCATATTTTTGTTTCATGACTGTTGTGGAATAATATTTTAATGAAGCAAAAATGTGTTACATTTGTTTATGCTGTGGAATATTACTTTAACTGTCAAAAATTGTGTTACAATTCTTTAGGATGCCTTTGTTAACAATGTAAAGTTGTGTTGTATTTGTTTTACCTTGCTTTCTTTAGACATATAATTGGTGTAATAAAAAGCTAAATGGTCACTAGCTAGGCAGTAGAGGGATGGGTAGGACTCCAGAAAGAGAGAACAATTAGGAGCAATAATCTAGGACAGAGAGAAAGAGAAGTGGGAGGAGACAATGAGGGAGAGAGAGGGACACTTCTGAAATCAGAACCCAGGTGTCTTCCAGCCAGACATGGAAACAACAGAATTAGTAAAATATAAAGAAAAAAAAGGCAAAAAGCCCAAAGGTAAAACATAAATGGAAAACAGTTTAAGCAAAAAACAAGCATAAGATAAGGCTGAGTGTTCATAACTAATAATGGCCCATGTCATGATTTCAGAGCTGGTTGTTGACCCAAAAGAAGGCCTGGAACACTTTACTCATCTTTCAGGGTTTTTTTTTTAACCTAGATATTTCAGTTTGCATTTGGCATACTCTAATTCTGTTGGCCTTGTTTTTTATATTGGTTACTTTCCTTTTTCCTGTAACAAAATATCTGAAAAAAGCAACTTAGAGAAAATTTTATTTTGTCTCATAGTTCACAGGTACAGTCCATATAGGTGGGGAAAGCATGACTCTGAGATCATAAGAAAGCAATCCTCTTATTCCCAGTCATAATAGTAAGTAAGTAGAATGTTGTTGTTCAGTTGAATTTTTTTTTTTTATTTTTCCACTTTTCATTCAATTATGGGCCCCAGCACAGGGGATAGTGCCATACACATTCAAAGTAAGTCTTCATTTTTCAGTTAATCTTCTCTGGAAATAACCCCTAAAACTTCTCAGAATTGTTTCCCTAAGGTGGTTCCAAATTCAGTGAAGCAGGCAATGATTTATCACCACACTATCGTGGTGCCCCCATTTATGTTCATGATTATTTTTTAGCACATTCCTTGGATAATTATCTAAATGCTCTTCACTTTGACACATGGCAATTTAGATTTCTGTTATTTTTAAAATGTGATCCTATTTTTAAGACTATATTGTATAGTAGTCACACTAGTGTCATTTTAAATTTAATGGTCAGCAAATAATTGTTCACAAGTTGTCCATAAATAACTTCTACCCTTTGCCAACGATATGTATGTTAGAAGGCATGTTTTCACACTTCAAAGAATTGTAATAAAAAAACTTTATCATTTATCTTTGACTGTACAGGGTGATAAGGTCTGGCAGAGGCAAGTGATTTATGCTTTTTCATAGTAGGGAATGGTCATACTATTGCAAATGCATATAGCACTTTAATTCCCATGAATAGTTTGGAACTTTCCTGTGGTCTAGTTATCTTGGAATTACATTTAAATTCCTATTCATATATTTTTATATCCAAACTGAAATCACAGTCTTAAGCAGTTGAATTTTTTTTAATTTGTGTTTTTATTTTGTTTCGACGACAAGACTTTATGCTAGATGCAGATCATTTTCTCAGTGAACTAAGCTGTGAGTTGTAAAGCTACCACAATGTGACAAAATTTAAGGAAACTGAAAATCAGTCTTCCATCTAATTTGGAGTTGGTAAAGATCTTTTTCCATTCAGTAGGCTGCATTTTAGTCTCATTGCCTGTATCCTTTGCTTTACAGAAGCTTCTAGTTTTAGGAGGTCCCATTTATTTATTGTTCTTCCTAGTGTCTGTGCTACTGGGGTTATATTTAGGAGGTAGTCTACTGTACTCATGCATTGAAGGGTATTTCCTACTTTCTCTTCTATCAGGTTCAGTGTGCTTATACTTATATTGAGGTCTTTAATCCATTTTTATTTGAGTTTTGTTCATGGGGATAAGTATGGATCTATTTGTGTATTTCTACATTCTGCCAGTACCATTTGTCGAAGGGGTTTTCTTTTATCCATTGCATAATTTTGGCATTTTTGGTTAATATCAGGTGTTCATAGGTGTGTGGATTAAAGTCTGGGTCTTCAGTAAAATTCCATTGGTCAACCTGTCTGATTTTATGCCAGTATCAAGCTGTTTCTACTAATGTAGCTTTATAATAGAACTTGATGTCAGGGATGGTGATGCCTCTGGAAAGTTTCTCTATTGTATTAGTTTTTGGTTTTTGGCTATACTGAGTTTTTGTTTTTGTCTTTCCCTATGAAGTTGGGTATTGCTCTCTCGAGGTCTGTAAAGAATTGAGTAGGGCTTTTGATGAGGATTGCAATTGATCTCTAGATTGCTTTTGGTAGGACTGCCATTTTTATTTTGTTGATCCTGCTTATCCAAGAACATGAAAGTTCTTTTCTTTTTCTGATATCTTCTTCAATTTCTTCTCCAAAATGTATAAAGAACTCAAGAAAGTAGACATCAAAATAGTAGTTAATCAAATTAAAAATGGGGTACAGCTCTAAAAAGAGAATTATCAACAGAAGAATCTCAAATGGCTAACAGACACTTAAGAAAAAGTTTAACATCTTTAGCCATCTGAGAAATGCAAATCTATGACTCTGAGATACTATCTTATACTAGTCAAAATGGCTAAGGTCAAAAACAGCAATGATAGCTTATGTTAGAGAGGATGCTGAGTAAGGGGAACACTACTCCATTGTTAATGGAAATTAAAACTTATACAACTTCTTTGGAACCCAGTAAGGAGATTTCTTAGAAAATTGAGAATCAAACTACTTCAATACCGAGCAGCACTGCTCTTGGACATATACCTAAAGGATGCTCAATCATACTTCAATAACATTTTTTCAACAATGTTTATAGCAGCTTTATTTATAATAGCTAGAACCTGGAAACAACCTAAATGTCCCTCAACTGAAGAATGGTTAAAGAAACTGTGATACATTTACATAGTGTTTACTCAGCAGGAAAAAAAAAACAATGAAATCTCAAAATTTTCATGCAAATGGATAGAACTAGAAAAAAAAATCCCGAGTAAAGTAACCCAGACCCAGATAAATGATCATGGTATGTACTTACTAATAAGTGGTTACTAATAATAAAGCAGAGAATAATGAGGCTGTAGTCTATGACACCAGAAAAGGTAAGTAAAAAGGAGAATCATAAGAGAAAAATACAGAGATCCCCCTTGGAATGGGAAATAGAGAAGATCCACTGAGAAAATTGGGAGTATAATAGTGAGGGAAGACGGGGGGCAGAAGGGAAAGGGAAGGGGAAGAAAGGAAGGTGGAGGAGAACTTGAGGGAATGTGATGGTTGATATGAGTAAATAGTGTAGGACAGAGATGGAAATCAAGAAAAGAGAAATCTTGACTGAAGGAGCCATTATGGGGCTAGCAAGAGACCTGACATTATAAAAATTCCCCGAAATCCACAGGATGACGCTAATTAAAGACCCTAAGCAATAGTGGAGAGGGTACCTGAATTGGCCTTGCCCTGTAGTCAGACTGATGACTATTTTAAATGTCATCATAGAACCTTCTTCAAGCAACTTATGGAAGAGGCAGAGATCCACAGTGAGATCCACAGTGAAGCACTGGGTTGAGCTTGCAAAATCCAGTCAAAGAGTGGAAGGAGTGCAAATATGAGCAAATATATCAAGACCATGATGGAGATACTCACTGAAACAGCTTACCTGAACTAATGGCAACCCACTAACTCCAGCCAACAGCCAGGAAACCAGCATAGGACTAAAGTAGGCCCTCTAAATGTGGTTGACAATTGTATGACAGGGGCAGACTGCAGGGCCACTGACAGTGAGACCAAGATTTATCCCTACTGCTTGTACTGGCTTTTGGAATACATTCTTTTTGGTGGAATACTTTGCTCAGCCTAGAGATAGTGGGAAGTACCTTGGTCCTGCCTCAAAGCAATGTGCTTGGCTTTTTTACTCCCCATGGGAAGCCTTACACTCTTGGAGCTGAGGATGAGGGTGGAATGAGAGGGAAGGTGGAAGGAGCAGGAGGAGGTCAGCCACCCACACCGTGAAATAAACACATAGAAACTGTATTAATTAAGTCACTGTTAAGCCTATTAGCGATAACTTCTTATTGGTTAGCTTTTGCATCTTAATTTAACCCATTTCCATTATTTGTATTTTACCAGAAGGCTCATGGCCTACTAGCAAAATTCCAGCATGTCTGTCTCTAGGACTCCATGGCTTCTCCTGACTCTGCTTACTTTTTCCCATTATTTAGTTTAGATTTCCCTGCCTACCACTGTTCTTCTCTGCACAGGCCCAAGGCAATTCATTTCATTCTTTCTGTTCTTTTTTATTTTATTACTTAAAAAAAAATACTAATCAAAATTCCCACTCCCCCATCTTCACAGTCCCCTCCCACTCCATCCATTCACCCTCCCACCACACCTCCCTCCAATCCTAAGAGAGGGTAATCCAAATCACCCTGTGGAAAGTTCAAGGCTCTCCCTACTACATCAAGGTTGGGCAAGGTATTCATCCAAAAAGAATAGATTCCCAAGAAGCCAGGACAAACAGTAGACACAAATCCCAGTGTCACTATCAGTGGCCCCTCTGTCTGCCATATTCATAAGGACTAATTTGTTCCCATGCTCGTTCACTCCCAGTCCAGTAGGAGTTGGTGAGCTACCATTAGCTCATGCAAATTTTCTCAGGCGATGAACCCCTCATGATCTTGACTTCTTTGCTCATAATCTCATTCCTTCCACTCTTCACCTGGATCTTGGGAGCTCAGTTCAGTACTCTAATGTGGGTTTTGCCTCTGTTTCCATGTGTTGTTGGATGAAGATTCTATGGTGATATTTAAGATAAATATCAGTCTGACTACAAGGCAAGGCCAGTTGAGACACCCTTTCTTCTATTCCTTAGGGTCTTAGCTGGGGTCATCCTTGTGGATTCCTGGGCAGTTTTAATGAGTTGCAATTTTTAAACATAGTTCACCAGAATTTAAATCATCATGGCCTTTAACTGTTAGCTGTCACAATTCATTCAAAGAATAGTATTACAGGAAAAAATCATCTAGAGGAAATCTCAATAAGGAACATCTATGCCCCAAATACAAGGGCATCTTCATATGAAAAAAAAACCTTCTAAAGCTTAAATCGTTCATTAAACCACACACACTAATAGTGGAAAACTTCAAAACTCCACTCTCACCATAGGACAGGTCAGTCAGACAAAAATTAACAGAGAAATAAAGGAACAAACATGTTATAACTCAAATATTCTTAACAGACATCTATAGAATATTCCATCCAAATATAAAAGAATATACCTTCTCCTCAGCACCTCATGGGACCTTCGCAAAAAATGACCACATACTTGGAAACAAAGCAAACCTCAACAAATACAAAAAAATTAGACTAACCCCGTGTATCTTCTGAAATCACCATGGTGTAAAACTAGAATTCAACAGCAATACTAATTTCAGAAAGCCACAAAACACATGTAAATTAAACAATGCTCAACAGTATCGTCAATGGGTCAAAGAAGAAATAAAAAGAGAAATTAAAGACTTACTAAAATTCAATAAAAATGACCACAAAACACACCCAAATTTATGGGACACGATGAAAGCAGTGTTGAGAGAAAAGTACATAGCATTAAATGCCTACATAAAGAACCTGGAAAAATCACACATTAGTGAACTAACAGATAATTTGAAATAGGCCCATGACCAGATGGTTTCAGCTCAAAATTATACAAGACTTTCAAAGAAGAACTAATACCAATACTCCTCAAATTATTCTATACAATAGAAACAGAAGGAACATTGCCAAACTCTTTGTGTGAGGCTACAATTACCCTGATAACCAAACCACAGAAAGACGTTACTAAGAAAGAGCATTACAGACCAATCTCACTCATAAACATTGATGCAGAAATACTAAATAAAATACAGACAAATTGAATCCAAGAAAAAATCAGAACCATCATTTACCATAATCAAGCTGGCTTCATCCCAGAGATGCACAGAAGCTTCAACATATGAAAATCTGTCAAAGAAAACCAACATATAAATAAACTGAAAAATAAAAACCACATGATCATTTCATTAGATGCTGAAAAATGTTTGGACAAAATACAACATCCCTTCAAGATAAATATCTTGGAGTAAGCAGGAATACAAAGAACATACCTAAACATAATAAGGCAATATACAGCAAGCAAACAGCCAACATCAAACTAAATGGAGAGAAATCCCCAGTAAGCCCACTGAAATCAGGAACAAAACAAGGTTATCCACTCTTTCCATATCTATTCAGTATAGTTCTTGAGGTCCTACCTAAAGCAATAATACACCAAAAGGAGAACAAGGAGATATAAATTAGAAAAGAAGTCAAACTCTCAATATTTGCTGATGATATGATAGTTTACATAAGCAACAACAAAAATTCGACCAAGGAACTTCAACAACTCATAAACACTTTCAGTATTGTAGCAGGATACAAGATTGAATCAAAATCAGTAGCCCTCTTGTACACAGATAATAAATGTGCTGAGAAAGAAATCAAAGAAACACATTTCATAGCAGCTACAAACAGCATAAAATATCTTGGAGTAACTCTAATCAAACAAGTGAAAAACTTGTATGACAAGAACTTTAAATATTTGAAGAAAGAAATTGAAGAAAACACCAGAAATTGGAAAGATCTTCAAAAATATTATCTCCAAAATATACAAAGAACTCAAGAAATTGGTCATAAAATAATCAAATAAGTCAATAAGAAATGGAGTACAGACCTAAACAGAGAACTCTCAACAGAGGAATCTAAAATGGCTGATAGAAACTTGAGGAAATGCTCAGTATCCTTAGATATCAGCTAAATGCAAATCAAAACAACTCTGAGATTCTATTGTATACCTGTAAGAAAGGCCAAGATCAAAACCACAGATTACAACTTATGTTGGAGAGGTTATAGGTAAAGGTTACACTCCTGAATTGCTGGTGGGAATACAAGCTGCTATAGCCACATTGAATGTAAGTGTGTGAAGAAGGATTCTTATAAGAAACCTGAAACTAAATCAGAATTTAGAAATAGACATTTATTTATGGGTAGACTCACAAATCAGAATCCTCTGCTGGAATGGATATCAGAAACTGAATCCTGCAGCTGGAAAAAGGAGGCCATTGGCATGCTCTACATAGTAATAAATAGTATAAAAGACCATGTAACTACTGGCTGTAGGACTTCCTACAGCACCTCCCCCTTTTTAAATAAGAAAGTTCTAAGCCTAATACAAAATTATATACATTAAGAACAATTATATTCAATAATTATCCTAACCTAACTAGTTTAAGTGTTGTATAATAAATAACTTAGCCAAAGCATGAGAGGAAAGTAACTACAACTATCTAGTCTTTAACCCTATCGAAAACCTGAGAAGGGAAATAATATTATTTGAGTAGGCAGGAAGTGCAATCAAGCAACTTCCAAAATGTGCAACAAATGACAGACAACTGGCTACCTAGGCAATCGCCCAAATTCTCATTTCCAATGTGATGCTGTGGTTGGAGGAATTTGGAAATAACCAAAATAGCCTTTTTAGAATAAATCAGTTTTAATAAAAGGAGGAAGTGGGATACACTTACAAAGCCAAGGTTCCAGCAAAGCAGAGAACCAAGCGGGAGAACAAGGGTCAGGCCTATCCCCAAACCAGTTCTTTTAAAGGTAACTTTTTCCCCTGGAGTGGCCATGCCCCTCAGACAAGGGATTGGTCAGCGCCCCAACATCTCCCCCTTTTGTCTAAATAAGACAGATTCAAAAACCAAATACAACTATATACAATAAGAACAGATCATATAAAATTACGAGAAGCAAACAATATTAAGCAAGAAACATATAACAGAAATTTAACCAACATTCTACTTCAGGGAGTGTAAATAATGTAGAGGGTAGCTACAATTATCTAATCTTCAACCCCATCAAAGATCTGAGAAGGGAAATACAAGCGAGAAACTTCCAAGATGTGCAACAGATGACAGAGACAACTGACTACCTGGGCAATCACACAAAGTCTCGTTAGCAATGTTGAGGCAACCAACTTTGGCTAAGGCCTAACACAACCTGACATACCATTTTTCAATGGCAAGGAACCTTTAGTAGAACTATCCTATCCTGTCTTGGCAAGATAAGACAATTCTGGTTTATCCACTTCTGGATATTTTGTATCTTTGTCAGTAGTCGAGGTATGGGCTTTTCTTTGCCCAAAGGCCTATTCTGCCAAGAAGAAGACAAACTCCCAGTGGAGTGCCTTTGGTGCTCAAAGTTCTCTCGGAAGTAGAGCATTGTTGCCAGGAGTGATTGTGTCTCCTAAGTACAAAACTCTAGGTTAGATTAAAGGCCATGTTCTACAGCTTTTCGTAGAGGTCGAAGATTATACTATCAATACTAAATATAGTCTCTATGTGTCTAAAAACCCTAATAATCCTAAATATAAATATGACAAACATATATTTCTCAAAACCTATCTAACTTTATGACTAATAGGATAAACAACTGTGCATTAAATGAAGACAATGATTTTCAAATGTAAACAAGGTCATTAAATAAATAATATCCAAGGTAGAAATGTACATTGCAATATGGTAAACAATGTCATTACATAAATAATATCAGAGGTAGAAATGTACATTGCAATATGGTATATATCTCAATATAACAATTGTTTCAAACACAGGTAGGATCATACTCTCATACAATGTTCAATATATCAATATACAAGAATCAGCACCAATACAGTTTTCAAAAAACAATAACTCACAAATATCAATCATTCCTTCAGACCAGTTAATCCCTCCTTTTTTACATATATATATATGTATATATGTACACACACACATACATATACCCCTGAGTCCATATAATACCTCCCTCATCCCCTCAAGCCTAAACCAACCACCAATTAGTGTCCCTAACCCTGAGGGCAAACTCTGTTGGGAGAGGGGGCGTTGTCATCTAAGATTGCTTCCAGCTGACATAGGGGCGACTTTCTTCTCAGGGGGTCCTGTGAATGCAAATGATGGTAAAATACCCAGGGTAACATTTGATCTAAGAAGAATGTATCTAGCCTCTGAATGTTTTGAGGAGATCCAGCCAGAATGTTTTCAAAAATGCGCACTATTCAAAAGTGTTCTGTGCAATTGGTACCAAAAAAACAGGCCTAATTTTAGCGCTATAAAAACATGACGTCATAATAACCAGTGGAGTTGATGTTGTGGGGCCCCATTTTCATCCTGGAAACTTCAAAGATTACTGAAGAAAAAATTTGTTGTTTGTTACGGGAAAGGTAAACATTATCTAAAAGACATATACAGACATACATATATATATATATTCAATGAAAGGTGTATTAAAGGCAGACACAGATATGAGGGAAGGCAAAGAAGGCAAATATATTAGTATCATTATTATCATTATTATTATTATTATTCTGTCCCATAACATGACTCCTGAACTGAGATAGAAACTCTGAGAAATCTTTTATAAACAGGCTTGGAATGGGAAAGGGACTGGGCCAGAGTCCAACTCCAAAAACCAGCTCTAATTATTTATAAAGAAATGCACATTGAGACACATTTTAAAAAATTGTTTTTCATACTCACGGAGCTTATCCAATGCTATTGCTGATCATTGGTGGGTTGTAACTGGTTTCCATCCATCAGTATGTAGATATCCAGGGTCCATCAGATCCTTTGAAGATGAGTGTTTTCCTGTGGAGATAAGAAAAGAACCCTGCCCCCAAACTATATTTCTCTTACCATCAGTATGATCACCATCCTTGTGTATGAATTGTTATTTTTCTTTTCCAAGGGGCTTCTCCTCTTCAAACCGAACCTTTATTAATTTTGATGGTATCCACAATTTTTCTTCTCCTGTGGAGACAAGAGCAAAACCCCTTCCCCAACACAGCACATCGCCTGGCTTCCATTGTGAGGTCAGCACATCCTTGAAATAAACTGGTTGATTTAATTCAGCAGACTTTTCCATTATCCAATGTCTTTCTGCAGCCGTTGTCCCCTTCTCATTAGCGTTGAGAAAATTCAAGGTTAATAAAGCACTATGTAATCTATTTCTGGGGGTATTTTCCACCCCCTTTTATTTATTTAACATATCCTTTATAGTTCTATTTGATCTTTCAATGACTGCTTGACCTGTAGGATTGTAGGGTATACCTGTAACATGCTTAATATTGTAATAAGCAAAAAACCGTTTCATTTTCCTAGAGACATAAGCTGGACCATTATCCGTCTTTATTTGTGCAGGTATACCCATGATGGCCATAACTTCTAGCAAATGAGTGATTACTGAATCGGCCTTTTCTGAGCTTAAAGCAGTTGCCCATTGGAAACCTGAATAAGTGTCAAAGGTATGGTGTACATATTTTAATTTGCCAAATTCTGCAAAGTGGAACACATCCATCTGCCAGATTTCATTCCTTTTACTGCCCTTTGGATTAGCCCCTGCAGGCAGTGGTGTTTGGTTATAGAAAGAGCAAGTAGGGCATTTCTTCACAATCTCCTCAGCTTGTTGCCATGTAATAGAAAACTCTTTCTTCAAGCCTTTGCTATTGACTTGGTGCTTTTCATGAAACTCAGAAGCCTGCAGCACACTACCAATCAATAATTGATCAATATCTGCAATACCTTGTGCTAAAGGACCTGGCAGACTCATACAGGATCGGATGTGTGTTATATACATAGGGCAAAGCCTGTTCCTGATCATGTCTTGTACCTGGATAAACAATGAGGTTAGTTCAGTATCATCAGGTATAAATTTACCATTTTCAATATGTAAGATAAATCTTTCTGCATATTGTGAGTCAGACACTATATTAAGAGGTTCCTTAAAATCCTTTAGCACCATAAGAATGGCATATAATTCTGCCTTTTGGACAGAATCATAAAGACTTTGTTCCACCTTACTCAAGTCTTCTGATTTGTAGCCTGCCTTCCCTGATTTGTTAGCATCAGTATAAAACGTGCGGGCTCCAGTTATTGGAGCATCACGGACGATTTGAGGAAGAATCCAAGAAGTTCTCTTTATAAAGTTAAGCCTCTTGCTTTTAGGATAGTTGTTATTAATTTCTCCTAAAATGTTAGCACAAGCTTTTTGCCATGGTTCATTGTCTTCCCATAATTTTTTTTATCTCATCAGCGGTGAAAGGCATTATGTTTTCTGCTGGGTCCCTGCCTGCTAGTTGACAAAGTCTCAATTTGCCTTTTATAATTAATTCAGAAACCTTCTTCACATAAGTTTTTATTTTCTTACTTGGTTTATGCGGTAGAAAGATCCACTCTAAGATAATATCTTCTCTTTGCATTAAAATTCCTGTAGGAGAAATTTTTGAAGGCAATATGATGAGAATACAACTGAGTTCTGGATTTACCCTATCCACATGTGCTTCTTGTAACTTTTCTTCAACCATTGTCAGTTCTTTTTCTGCTTCAGCTGTTAATTCTCTGGGACTGTTTAAGTCTCTTTCACCATCTAAGGTTTTATTTAAAAGAATTATCATATCAGATGTTATCCCAACAGCAGTTTGAAGGCTGGAAATGTCTCCCAACAACCTGTGAAAGTCATTTTTTGAAAAGTCATTTTTTTAAAGTCATTTTTTGAAAGTCAATCTCTCCTAATTTGTGCCTTTTGTGTCTTGATTTTTTTGCAAACCTATTTTATAACCTAGATAATCAACAGAATCTCCTCTCTGAATTTTTTCAGGAGCAATCTGCAATCCCCATTTAGGTAAAACTATTTTTACTTCTTCAAACAGTCTTTCTAAGGTATCCATATTTGAATCAGATATTGTTGGGGCAGATGGCCCATCCCTGCTTTTCAGGGGTGTGGCTGCTCCAGGGGAGAAAGGTACCTTTAAAAAGAACGGGGTTGGGAATAGATGCCCCTGTTTTTTTTCCCCACTTGACTCTCTGTTTTGCTGGAGCTTTGGCTTTGTAAGTGTATCACACTTTCTCCTTTTATTAAAACTGATTTATTCTAAAAGGACTATTTTTGGTTATTTCCAAATTCCTCCAACCGCCGCTACACTTGGCGCCCTCTACGTGGGGCTCCCCCTTCTTTTTTTTCCTTAGAAACCCGGGGGCAATAGCCGCTGGGGACCACTCTTACCCCACAGTCTGTGGTGGTCGGCAGATTTATACTTGCAATTCGCAGGTGGGCTGACCCGGCTTAATTTTATTTCAGCGGATTGAGCCAGGCCATGCACCCCTTTTTATTCCCACGCCTCCATAGGGAGACTGCCTGTGGCCTCCTCCGCTGCTGCCTGCCTGGCCTGCAGCTTTGCTCCGCCCAGGAGCAGTTTGCCTGTGCTTGCTTAGGCTAAAAACACAGCTCCTCTGATTTCTCCAAGCCCGTTCAGAGCCCAGCCCCGCGGTATCACAGCGCGCCCGTCCAGAGCTCCGGACCGGCCGCCACCATGCTGCTCCAGCTCCGTCTGTCACAGGAGAGCCCTGCCCCCCCCCACGCCCGTTTCATAGATTGTAGAAAGCGCCCGCTTAAGTGCAATTCCCATCGCCAAGACCCCGATTCATATCCCTGTGCGCCATTGAAAGCCACCACTACACTTGATCCCAGACACCATTTTGATTTCCCCGGCCACGTGGATCTAGGTGCACTGTGCCATCTACTGGCAGACAACAGTCATTACAGGTAATTTTTCTTCTCTCTGATTTTTTTCAGGAGCAATCTGCAATCCCCATTTAGGTAAAAGTATTTTTACTTCTCCAAGCAGTCTTTCTAAGGTATCCATGTTTGAATCAGATATCAGGATGTCGTCCATGTAATGGAAAATTATAGACTTTGGAAATTACTTGCGTATTATTTATAATGATTGATTTACAAAGTATTGGCACAGGGTAGGAGAGTTCAACATGCCCTGTGGAAGGACGGTCCACTGCTATGTCCTCGTAGGTTGTGAGTTATTATAAGTAGGCACTGTGAAGGCAAACTTTTCTCTATCTTTTTCTTGTAAATGTATGGTGAAGAAACAGTCCTTCAAATCAATAATTATGAGAGGCCATCCTTTTGGTAATAAAGAGGGCAGAGGAAGTCCAGATTGCAGAGAGCCCATAGGCTGAATAACCTTGTTGATTGCTCTGAGATCTGTCACCATTCTCCATTTACCAGATTTTTTCTTAACCACAAATACAGGAGAATTCCAAGGGCTGGTAGATTCTTCTATATGTTGAGCATCCAATTGCTCTTGTACCAGCTGTTCTAAAGCCTGCAACTTTTCTTCAGCTAAAGGCCATTGCTTTGTCCATATTGGTTTCTCAGTCAAGCATTTTAGAGGTAGGGCCGTTGGTATTTCTGGAAAGGCATTCTTTGCTTTGTGCTCTTGTATAGCCCGAATGGCTGGTTTTCGCCATCTGTAATATCTTTTAATGTTTTCCTCAGAAATATATGCTCTAGAGGTAGCAGGAATGTTAATTTGGCTATTCCATTGCTGCAATAGGTCATGGCCCCATAAACTCACTGCAATATTAGCTACATATGGCCTTAATTTTCCTATTTGTCCTTCTGTCCCTATGCATTCAACCCATCTTGTGCTTTTCCTTACTCGAGATAGAGTTCCAGTTCCCAAGAACTGAACATTTACGTCCTGTAGAGGCCAATATGGATGCCAAGATTTTGGAGTAATGATACTTACATCTGCCCCTGTGTCCAGCAGGCCAGTAATGAAAATGCCATTGACACACAGTCTTAACTTTGGTCTTAACTATGATCACTTATAGAAGTTTGCCAAAATACACGTAACTCATCTCTCAGGCCATTTTTGCTTTTAACAGCAGGCATGGGGATTTCTAATTGTCCTGATGAGGCATGTTCTCCATAGTAATGGGGAATGAATGGACCACATTCTCCATGGGGGCCTGCGAGAGGCCCCCCATTGCATTTCCCACTTGCAGTGGATTTCCTTGCCTATCTCTTGACGATCTACATTCGTTCATCCAGTGTCTAACTTTTCCACATCTCCTACATAAACCTGAAGGCTGAGGCCTCCTATTCCTGTTATTCCTGGAAGAGGCATTATTATTATTTTTTCTGGAAATTGTTTGTCTACAATTTCTTTTCATATGTCCTATTTTGCCACAATTAAAACATTTGGTATTTTGATGCCTTCTTTTACCATTGGAAATTGCTTCTTCTACCCATGCTTCAGTGCCATAGTCAAACATAGTCAAATATTCATTGTATGCAAGACCCATTCATCCAAAGGTGCTGATCTGATCTTACCCTTTTGCACTCCACATTGGCATTCTCATAAGCCAAAGACTCAATTATTATACACCTTGCTTCTGGGTCAGATATCCCTATTTGTACAGCTTTAGTTAGTCTATGTAAAAAGTAACCAAATGGTTCACTCAGACCCTGTTTAACTCTGATATATTATTCCATTCTTTGTCCTGGGTCTTGAACCCTGTCCCAAGCCTTTAAGGCTGATGTAGTACATATGGATAAGGTGTGTTCATCATAATTAGCTTCTTCTAGAGGATCAGAATAAAGTCATTCTCCCAGAATTTGATCTAGGGTAATGTCAACTCCCTTCACTCTTTCCTGCTGTTCTAAAAGTCTAGCCTCTTGTCTGAACATACACTTCCAGTTTAATTGAGATCCACTCTCTAGAACCACCGATATCAAATGAATCCAATTGTTTGAGATCGGTCTTGTGCTTATTGACCATGATTTTAGCATCTCTCTAACAAAGGAGCTATGTATCCCAAAATTCAAGTACAGATAGTTATAGATTACAAGAACTAAAGAAAAATAAGCCACGTAAAAATGGAAAATTCACAGAGAGTCTGGATTGTGTATTTTATTGTGTTTTCTTTGAAATTTTGTACTGTAAAGGAGCTAAATACAGAGAGACATTTCATTATATGGGCTGCCATGCTAGACCAGAATGGACATCTTAACGGTAAGACTTCAGAATTTGGATCTAAGAACATGATGCTTTGGAAAAGTGGGTCTTCTTTTTTTCACAGAGGATGACATCCTGTGGATTGCTTCTATCCCAATATGCTATGATAGACCATGCCCTCCTGAAAGGTTGCTGTGAACACCCTCAAAAAATTACTTCACTCAACTGCCGACTGAGATGAACCTGGCACACAGGTTACACCATGAAAGATCTGTTTAAGAGCACCCCCATTCAGCAGGAAACAGGTTGGAGAGAAAAAACTGCGCCCATTTTCCCAAATATTGTTTATAAATGTTCTTTTACATTTAAAGGGGGATATAATATAGAGATGAATAATTTGCATTGGTATAGATTTTAAGGTCAATTTTGTTATATGTATATGTATTTCTGATATTGATTAAGGTATTGTGATTGTGTAGTTCATTTAAGAATGTAATGTATAATTAGGAAATATAGGTTGTTAATGGATAATCATCGATAATAGTCAAGATTGTAGTCATGTTAGTTAGATTTTCTAGATGTGCATAGATATATTTCAGATAGGCATTCTTCATATCTTTCAAAGACTGCAGAATATGGCATTTAATGTTTTAATAACTTACGGTTTTTCATGACAATGAGACACATCTGCTCCTGGCAGCACCAATCTACTTCAAGAGGAGGATGGGCATCGGAAAGGCTCCTTATGGAGTTTGATAGCCATTTGGGCAAGAAACTGCTCTTGCCTGGACTGTTGCATAAACTGGACACATAGATCCTGCAGAGAAAGGACTGCTGAACTTGCCTAAAGGTGAGACGGTCTTTTGGGGTTCCTGATTCATGAAAGAGTCTGTGAGATGTTCTGCAGGACACAGCAGAAACTGACTGAACTGTCTTTGAAATTTCCTGCTTCATGGAAATGTCTGCTGGACACTATGGGCCTGAAGGCCGAAGATGGATGCCCCAACAGTACAGAGGAACTTTGGGTGACCGTCCAGGCAGCAAGTTGTCTCTGTCATTTCTAGAGTTTGAAAGCTGCATATTTCTTGTTTACTTAGGTAGTATTATATCCTTCTGGAGTTTTTGATGGAGTTGAAGAATGGTTCAATAGTTATAGTTTTCCTTTGTTATGATAAAAGATAAAATAGATTTAAACATTGTAACTGTAATTCCTGCTTGATAACTGTTTTGTTACATGTAATTTTACTATGTTAAAGTTAAAGCCTTTCTTTTTTGTTCAAACAGAAAAAGGGGAAATGATGGAGGAGTGTCTATGTGTTACTTTCATAATTAACAAAGAAACTGCCTTGGCCCTTTAAGAAGACAGAAAATTAGGTAGGCGGAGAAGACAGAACAGAATTGTGGGAGAAAGAAAGCAGAGTTGGGGAGATGCTTCAGGCAGTCACCATAGTGAGTCGCCATGCCTCTCCTCTCAGAGACGGACGCAGGTTAAGATCTCTCCTAGTAAGTGATCCACCTCGTGGTCCTACACGGATTACTAAATATGGGTTAATCAAGATGTGAGTAAGAGGCTGAAATTAATGAGCCAGGCAGTATTTAAAAGAATACAGTTTCCGTGTAATTATTTTGGGTAAAGCTAGCCGGGTGGCAGGACACAGCCTCGCCACTCCATTCTACACCAATGTTGAAGCAACCAACTTTGGCCAAGGTGTAGAATAACTGACAGGCCATTTCCAGAGTCAGAACGTTTTTCAAAATCATCTTATCTTGTCTTGGCAAGATTTGACAATCCTGCTTATCTATTTCTGGATACTATGTAATTTGTCAGTGGTGGACGCATGGGCAATTTTTTGCCAAAAAGCCAGTTTTGCCAAGAAAACAAGCTCAAAGTGGAGTGTCTTCATTGCTCAACATTCTCTCGGGAATAGATGGGTACTGCCAGGAGCAATCGTGTCTCACTTCAACAGAATCCTAAGTTATTTAAATGCCATATTCTACAGTTTTTTTGAAGTGCTTGAAGATCACCTATCTATGCAGAATACAATTTCTATGTTTCTAAAGGCCCTGATAAGTCTAACTATAAGTATGACAAACATAGATCACTGTTGATCTATAATTCTTCATACCTATATAACTTAGACTAAGACTTCGTATTAGAATATTATACAATAAACAACTGTGCAACAAGTGAGGACAATTGCTGTAGGACAATGATTTGTGCAAAGTCAATTGTGTTTTAATAAAATGCTCATAGGCTAGTAGCTAGACAGGAAGTATAGGTGGAACAACCAGGCAGGAAGTAAAGAGGGGGCAATGAGAATTCTGACAAGAAGGAAGTTCTTTCTCAAGTCATGATCCAGATACAGAGGAAACAAGATGTAACTGCCCCAGCAAAAAAGGTACTGATCCACATGGCTAACTAGAGAAAAATAATAGGCTAATATAAGTTATAAGATTTAATAAAAACTCTGAACTATCAGGCGAGTTTATAACTAATGTAGACCTCTGTGTGGTTTCTTTGGGACTGAATGTCTGTAAGAACCAATCAGGACAGAGAACTCTGTCAACAGAATGTTGTGCCAACTTGGGGCTTACCAAATCTACTAAAAAGCCTGAGAGAGCTTGAGAAGTTATTCTAGATATAAAAGAATAGAGTTAAACATGGATTCTTAATAGCAGCATTTTCTCCAGTGGACTCTGCTTGCTGGAAGTAAGACTTCTCATTTAAGAGAGGCTTCCAGACTCAGCTTTAGCTTCAAAACCTTGCAGCTTTTTAAAGAGGTCCTGCCATGAAACACTTAAATATTGTTTATGGAAAGCTGACTGCGTGCTTTTTGGTGGTGGCAGGGACCTTGAAATGCCATAGAGTTGTTGTAATAAACATGGCTCCAGCCCAGAAAGCTAAAGAATGGGCTTGATGTAGCCATCAAGTCCACAGCTTTAATCCTAGACATATTGCTTGGTCAATTAAAGACTTGTGTGGTCAGAAAACAAGAGGTATATAGTAAAGATAGTTTCAGATGAAGAAAACCTCTAATGTTTTAATATATGTATATAGGCTTGAGAGAAAAAGTAAAAAAAAAGGATAATGTCCTTAAAGAAAGAAAGTAGTTGGGTGTGGTGACACACACCTTTAATCCCAACACTTGGAAGACAGACAGAGGCAGGTAGACCTCTGTGAGTCCTAGGTGTGGTGGCACAAACCTTTAATCCCAACACTTAGGTGGCAGAGGCAGGTGGATCTCTGTGAGCTCACAGACAGCCTGGCCTACAGAGTCAGTTCCAGGACAAAGATACATAGAGAAGCCCTGTATTAAATAGCCAATAATTGAAAAATAAAAATAAAAGAAATAGAAGTTAAAATAAAGCCATGTAAAGAGGAAAAATACAGAAAGACTGGATACTATATATTGTTATGTTGTATTTGAATTGCTTGACAGCTGAGGAAAGAACAACTACTGTTAAAAGACATTTAAATATAAATGCTGTTGGATAAATAAAACATAAATATTTTGAAGATACTTTGACTTCAAAATTGAAGTCAAAGGGTGTGTTACTTTGGAGAAGAGGTTTTGCTTTTGTTTCCACAGGAAATGTGAGGATATGGATTCATTCTGAGTTAAGAAAAACAGGTTTGATCACGGAATACCACCTGAGAAATCTCCTGTAGGAACAGATGGCCCAGATGTCAGAGTTCTACACTGAGAACAGATTCAAGACTGCTGCCTGAGATGATCAAGCCTCAAGGATACTTCAGTCATGAACTGATAATAATAATTCTAATTTCTCTTCAGCTCCCCATAAGTTTATTAGTGCCCCCAAACAGCAGGAAATAGTTTAGAAAACTGCACATTCCCACATTCCCAAAAATGAACTATATTTTCTTTTCTTTAGAATGTTAGTTTCAAGTTGTCTTCCCATAAGTTTTTTTATTTCATCATTAGAGAAAGGCACTATAATATTTGCTGGGCCTATACCTGCTAATTGACCAAGTTTCAATTTACCTTTTATAATTAATTCAGAAACATTTTCCACAAAAGTTTTTAATTTTTTACTTGGTTTATGTGGTATGAAGGCCCATTCTAATATTATATTGTCCCTCTGCAATAAAATTCTTGTAGGAGAAATTTTGAGAGGCAATATGATTAGAATACAATTAAGACTTGCATTCACCCTATCCATATGTGCCTCCTGTACTTTCTCCTTAACAATTGTAAATTCATTTTCTGCTTCAGCTGTTAATTCTTTGGGACTACTTAAGTCTTTATCTCTATCTAAGGTTTTGTTTAAATGAATTATTAGATCACGTGTTATCCCAACAATCAGTCATAGACTGGAAATGTCTCCTAACAGTCTTTGAAAGCAATTAAGAGTCTGCCACCAGTCCCTACTAATTTGTTACTTTTGTGTTCTAATTTTTTGCAAACCTATTTTATAACCTAGGTAATTTCTGTATTTTTTCAGGAGCAATTTCTAATCCCCATTTTGGCAAAACTTTCTTTACTTCTTCAGACATTCTTTCTAAAGTATCCACGTTTGAATCAGATAGCAAAATGTCATCCATGCAATGGAGAAATAAAAGGGCTGCTTGCTTCTTCAATATGGTGAGCATCTAGATGCTCTTGTTCCAGCTGTTTTAAAGCCTACTACTAATCTTCAGCTAGAGGCCACTGCTTAATCTATATTGATTTCTCACTTAACCATTTTAAATGTAGGGCTTTTGGTACCTTTAAATGTTTGCTAGTTGCCTTATGTTCTTGTACAGACTGAATGGCTTGTGACCTTTGTCTATAGTACCTTATAATAGCCTTTCCAGAATTATGAGTTCCTGGGACTACAGGAATGTTAATCTGGGGTATTCCATTACTGTAGCACCTCACAACCCTATAAACCTACTGAAATATTAGTCACATATGGCATCAGCTTCCCTCTTTGACCATATGGCCCAATACAGTAAATCTATCTTATGCTTTGTTTAACTTGAGATATGGTTCCAGCTACTTGTAATTGAACATCTGTCTCTTGAAGAGGCCAATTTGGATGACAAGATTCTGGAGTAATGATATTAACATCTGCACCTGTGTTTATTAAACCAATTACAATGCCATTCATATACACTCTTAGCTTTAGTCTTTGATCATTTATAAATGTCTGACATAATATATGTTTAATATTTCATGTTGGAATTTTTGACTTATCTTCAATGATTATGTCATCATCTAGAACAGTATGGTCTTTTACAGAAGGCTCTGGATTTTTTATTTTCCTGGTGAGACATGTCCTCCACAGTGACTGGGAATGACTGGACCACTTTTGGCTTGGGGACCTGCCAGAGGCCCTTCAAGGAGATTCCTGGTGGTTTCAGGTTGCCTTGTCTGTCTTTTGTTGATCTGCATTCATTGGTCCATTTTCAGCCTTTGCCACACCTTTTACATATACCTGAAGGCTGAGTCCTCCTATTTTTGCCATTCCCAGAAGAGATATTATTCCTAGGAATTCCTTGTCTACAATCCCTTCTCATATGTCCTATTTTACCACAATTAAAACTTTTGGCATTTTGATATTTCCTCATTCCATTGGAAACTCTTTCTCCTACACAAGATTCAGTATTATAGTCAAATATCTCACTATTCACTGTATACAGGATTCATGCAGACATAGGTGCTGATCTAACCTCTAAAGGCCCAAGTATCTTTTTGAATTCTAAATTTGCATTCTCAAAAGCCAGAGATTCAAAAGTACTCATCAAGCATCTGAGTCTGCTACTTCTATTTGTACCGTTTTAGTTAATCTTTGTAAAAAAAAATCACTAAAGGGTTCTCTCTGTCCCTGTTTAACCCTGGTATATGATTCAATTCATTTTCCTAGTTCTTTAATCCTGCCCAAAGCATTTAAAGCTGGTTTGTTGCATAGAGACAAGATTTGTTCATTGTAAAGAACTTGAGCCCGTGGGTCAATATTAGTGACTTTACCAAGAATTTCATTTTGGAAACTCTCGAGGCCTTTTGCATTTCCATGTTGTTCCAAAATTTTTGCTTCTTTTCTGAAATAAATTCTAAACATTAATTGAGGCCCATCATCCAGGACCTCTGAAACTAAATGAATCCAATCATATGGCATTTCTTTGATGCTAGAAGACCATATCTTTATCATATCCCTAATAAATGTGGAATGCAAGCCATAAATTGCAACAGCTTGCTTAATTTCTTTTAGCTTATTCATTCTTATAGGTATCCATCTACCTTTTTTGGATCCTTTTAGGCCTTTAGAACTTGATGCTTTCTTTGTCTGAGTAGATTATAGAGTAGAAAGCTAAATCCCTGGGTAAGTCATCTCTGACAGCTACTGGCTATGTTGAATCCTGTTCTTGTGCCGTTTTCCCCTGTTCATCAGCTCCAATAATTTTCTCAATTATTTCAAATCATTTTACTATTGCCTTTTGTAAAGCCTGAATCCCTGGCCTGTATATATTTCTAGTGATTTCATTGAGGCATCTAGCCCTTGGTCCTCATTCTACACATGTTATTCTAAGGTCTGAAGTTTCTCCTTTAAAGATAACATCTCATCCTTGGACATTACTTGAATAGTGTGCAGATTACCATCCTGGAGCGATACAGTATCAGCTAACTTATCATAACTTTTTAACAAATTTTGATTGTCAAATTCATCAGTATGAATTCTTTCAGATAACTTCTTTATACCCTTAGGCATGGATTAAATTTTGTCTGTTTAATTAATGTTATCCATTTTAATATTATTTTTCTGGTAACTTTTGATTTTCGATGGTATTAATCCTGTCAACTAGCTGTTCATTATCAATCTGTAAAGACTGTATCATTCCTAAAAGTGTCATATTCTTCCTTAATGATAGAACATGAAGAGGAATAATTGAGTCCCAATACCCAATAAATTGAAGTATCACCATAACCATATAAACATCCCATAATACAATCCATAGTATTAGCAAATAAGTTACTAAAAGTTTCAATATTAATGTACTCTACCATATTGATTTATTAATTTTCTCTTATGTGATCCAGTAAACTCTCATCTTTATTGTCCAGAAGATTTTGTGTTTGCAGAGTCGTGGCAGTGAAAGAAATGAGCCCGAGCTGTTTTAGCTTCTGATCCTCTTTAGTTTCCTGCATAGGTACTGGTTAAATACTGAGAAATATGCTTTGTTTGACAAATTAAAAGTAATTAAATCAATTCCATACACGGAGCAAGAAACAAAGAACTCATGGGCAGGAAGCAGAAACCAGAATCTGCATAAATCACCAAGAAGCAAGGAACCTCTCCAAGGAACCCTGCCAGGGAACGCAGCAGTCATGCATGCACTTGGGAATTGCCAAGTTGCCACATGCAGTAAGCTCTTCTGTGGTAGAGGTTCTACAAAAAAATGCTTAGGTAAAAGCAAGCCAAGTGGGCAGTGTTGGGAGAATGTCTGGGCCATGGAATGGCTAGGCCTTTAAGCTATCCACCAGGTAGCTGTGGAATATGAATCCACATGGGCCCCAGATGAAGAAGGATGCTTAAAAAACCACACTAGCTCAGAAGTAAGAATTAGTCATTTATTTAGGGATAAACTCACAAATCCTCTGCTGGAACAGAGATCAGAAACTGAGTCCTACACTCAGAAAAAAAAGAGGTCAGATGCATACTCTACATCGGCATCAATAGTATAAAAGGCCATGCCCCAGTGGGTGGGTGATGAATGGACCAAGCAATGCACGGACGCTTAAAAGAAATCCCACTCTAGCTCAGAAATGAGAAATAAATAGTTATTTATTTGGGGGTAAACTCACTAATCAGAATTCTCCTCTTGAACAGTAGACATAGATCAAATCCTGCAATCCAATAAACTGAATGAGCAGCCAGTGAAAAGGAGGGAAAAGGGGGGAAGATGCAGGCTTTGTGTCTGCATATACAGTATAAGAAGCCACATCCCAGTAAGTGGGTAACCATAAGCTGCAAGCCTTCCTATAGCACCTTCTCCTTTTGCCTAAATAAGAGATTTCTAAGCCTAATACAAAATTATATATAATAAGAACAAATATCCTATCCTAACTAGCTTAAGTCTTGTATAATAAATAATTTAGCCAAGTCATGAGAGAAAAGTAACTACAATTATCTAGTCTTCAACCCTATTGAAGATCCGAGAAGGGTAATAATATTACTTGAGTCAGCAGGAAGTGCAATCAAGCAACTTCCAAAATGTGCAACAAATGTCAGAGACAACTGGCTACCTGGGCAATCACCCAAATTTTCATTTGCAATGTTGAAGCAACCAACTTTGGTTAAGGACTAGAATAACTGAGACCATTTCCACAGTCAGAAAAATTTTCAAAACCATCTTACCCTGTCTTGGCAAGATTTGACAGTCTTGTTTATCCATTTCCAGATACTATGCATCTTTTCCAAATTTGATCTTGGGAAATCTCAAGTCATTTTGCTCTTGTTGTTACAAATTTTTGAACTCCTCTCAGAAATAAATTCTAAACATCAATAAAGGTCTATCATCCAGAACTTCTGAAACCAGCTGAAAATATTCATAAGTTGTTGCCCTGACATTAGAAGCCCAAGTCTTTATCATCTCCTTAACAAATGTGTCATGCAAGCCATAAGTTACAACAGCTTGCATAATTTCTTTTAGATCATTCAGTCTTATAAGTATCCATATACCTTCTTTTGATCCTTTTGATCCTTTAGAACCTGAAGCTTTATAGCAAATTACAGGAGAGGAAGCTAAAACCCTAGGTAAGCCATCTCTGACTGCCACTGGAGATGGTGCATCCTGTCCTTGTTCCTTCTTTCTCTGTTCATCAGCTCCAATAATTTCCTCAATAATTTTTAAAACATTTATTTTCTTTATAAATAATGCCATTCCAAATATATACTTCCTCCCCTCCTACCATTTCCCTTCTGCTCCACCACTCACCTTCCTCCCCTCCAGTCCTAAGAGAGGGCAAGGTACCCACCCTGCCCTGTTGGAAGTCCAAGTCCTCCCCCCTCTATCCAGGCCTAGGAAGGTGTGCATCCAACCAGAGTAGGATCACAAAAACCAGTAGATGCAGTAGAAAAAAAAATCCCAGTGCTATTATTATTGGCTTCTCCATCACCCCCCCCCCATTGTCAGCCACATTCAGAGAGTCCTGGTTGATCACATGCTCATTCAGTCCCAGTCCACCTGACTTTGGTGAGCTCCCATTAAATCAGTAACACTGTCTCAGTGGGTGGACAAACCCTTCTCAGTCCTGACTTCCTTACTCATCTTCTCCCTCCTTCTATTCTTCAACTGAATCTTGGGGGCTCAGTCAAGGGCTCTGATGTGGGTCTCTGTCTCTATCTCCATCCATCGCCTGATGATGTTTCTATGGTGTTATTCAAGATAGTCATCAGTGTGACTATGGGACAAGGCCATTTTAGGCACCCTCTCCTCTACTGCCCAAGGAACTAGCTGCAGACATCCCTGTGGACACTTGGGAGTCCCTCTAGAGCAAAGTCTCTTGCTAACACTAAAATGGCTCCTTTAATTAAGATATCTTCTTCTCTGCTCCCATATCCAGCCCTTTCTCCATCTCAACCATTCCACTCCCCCAATCTCTCACCAATCTTCCCTTTTTCCCTTCTCTCTTCTCTTCTCCACTTCCCCCAACCCTACCCCCATTCCCATCCCCATGCTCCCAACTTTTGCCCAGTGATCTTATATGCTTCCAATTTCCTGGAGGATCTATATATACTTTTCATTGGATTCACCTTCTTATTTAGCTTCTCTAGGATTGGGAACTAAGCTCAATGTCCTTTGTTTATGGCTAGAATCCACTAATGAGTGAGTACATACCATATTCATCTTTTTGGGTCTGGGTTACCCCACTCATGATAGTGTTCTCTATTTCCATCCATTTGCATGCAAAATTCAGGATGACATTTTTTTTTAACGCTGAGTAGTATATTAATGTGTATATGTTGTAGTGAGGAGCTGCGGGGCGCTTCCCGCTGCCCAACTCTAGGCCGCCTGCTAGCTTATGCCCTGAAATAACAACACACAAACTGTATTCATTTAAACAATGTCTGGCCCATTAGGTCCAGCCTCTTACTCACATCTTGATTAACCCATATCTAATAATCTGTGTAGCACCACGAAGTGGTGCCTTTACTGGGAAGATTATAGCATATGTCCATCTTGGGCCGGAGCTTCATCATGTCTGGCTCAGAGAGAGAGAGAGGCATGGCATCTGTCTCACTTAGGAGAGGCGTGGCATCTGACTGAGCCATCTAGCTCACTTCCTTCTTCCTGTTCTGTCTACTCCTTCCACCTAAGGGCTGGCCTATTAAATGGGCCAAGGCAGTTTCTTTATTAATGAATGAAATCAATACAAACAGAATACCCTCCCACATCATTTCCCCTTTTTATGTTTAAACAAAAAAAGAGGTCTTTCACCTTTACAGAGTAAAATTACATGTAACAAAACAGTTATCAAGTAAGAATTACATTTACAATATTTATATCTATTTTATCTTTTATCATAACAAAGGAAAACAACTATATCTATCTATTCTTCAACTCCATCAAAGACTCCAGAAGGATATAATATTACCTAAGTAAATGAGACAAAACTCTAGAAATCACAGAGACATCTTGTTGCCTGGACAGTCACCCAAAGTTCCTCTGTAACATTGGGGCATCCGTCTTCGGCCTTCAGGCCCATAGTATCCAGAGACATTTCCATGAAGCAGGAAATTTTGAAGGCAGTTCAGTCACTATCTGCTGTGTCCTTCAGAATGTCTCACAGACTCTTTCATGAGTCAGGAACCCCGAAAATCCATCTCTCCTTTAGGCAAGTTCAGCAGTCCTCTCTCTGCGGGTTCTTTGTGTCCAGTTTATGCAACAGTCCAGGCAAGAGCAGTTTCTTGCCCAAATGGCTATCAAACTCCATAAGGAGCCTCTTCGATGCCCATCTTCCTTTTGAAGTAGATTGGTACTGTCAGGAGCAGACGTGTCTCATTGTCATGAAAAACCCTAAGTTATTAAAACATTAAATGCCATATTTTGCAGTCTTTGAAAGATATGAAGAATGTCTATCTAACTGAAATATATCTCTATATATCTAGAAAATCTAACATGACTACAAGCTTGACTATTATTGATGACTATTCATTAACAACCTATATTTCCTAATTATACATTACATTTTTAAATCAACTACACAATCACAATACCTTAATCATTATTAGAAATACATATACATATAACAAAAATGACCTTAAATTTAAATCACTAAAGCAAAATCCATATCAATGCAAATTATTCATATCTATATCATCTCCCCCCTTAAATGTAAAAGAACATTTATAAACAATATTTGGGAATATGGGCACAGTTATTTCTCTCCAAACTGCTTCCTGCTGAATGGGGACACTGTTAATCAGATCTTTCATAGTGTAACCTGTGTGCCAGGTTCATCTCAGTCATCAGTTGGGTGAAGTAATTTTCCAAAGGTGTTCACAGCAATCTTTCAGGAGGGCGTGGTCTATCATACCATATTGGGATAGAAGCAATCCAACGGGTCTCATTTTCTGTAAAAATAAAAGAAGAATCTCTTTTCTAAAGTATCATATCCTTAGATCCATATTCTGAAGTCAAGGTATTTTCAAAATATCTATCTTGGATTAGTTTAGCAGCATTTGTAAACAAATATCTTTTAGCAGCTGTTGCTCCTTTCTCAGCATTCAAACAATTCAAAGAGAGCATAATAGCATACAGTATCAAGATTATCTGTGTATTTTTCATCTTTATACGGCTTTACTTTAACTTCTATTTCTTTTATTTTTACTTTTATTTTTTTGAGACAGGCTCTCTATATATCTTTGTCCTGGAATAATTCTTTAGACCAGGCTGTCCTTGAACTGAGAGATCCACTGTCTCTGCTTCCCAAGTGCTGGGATTAAAGGTGTATGCTACAACACCTTGAACTCACAGACGTCTGTCTGTCTCTGCCTCCCAGGCATTGGGATTAAAGGTGTGTGTTACCACACCTTGAAGTCACAGAGGTCAATCTACCTCTGCCCTTTGAAGTCTCAGAGGTCAATTTACCTTGCCTCCCAAGTGTTAGGATTAAAGGTGTATACCACCACACCCTAGCTACTTCCTTTTTTTTCTTTTTTACTTTTAAGAACTTTAACCTTTAGCATGGATATATTTTTAACACAGTGTAAATCATTTAGAGGTTTTCTTTGTTTTTGAATCTCTCTTTACTGTATCTCTCTCTCTTTTTTTGACCATATGAGCCTTTAAATTACTGAGCAATATGTGTAGGATTCATGCTGCGGCTTTGCCGGCTAGATCCAGCACATTCCTTAGCTTTCCAGCCTCATGATGGAGGTACCCGCTGTAGCCATTTTTATTGCCACAACTCTATGGCGTTTCAAGGTCCCTGCCAGCAAGCAAGCTTCAGCAGTGTACTTACAAACCACACAGGTTGCCTTCCTGAAAGAGTTTTCCCTGGCAGGATGGCCCAGAGAGCTGGCATTTTAAAACGGCACAGCTTTTTTCCTGCTACAGCTGAAAATCGAAAAACATTCATTCAGCTTTTCATCAACACCATTTAAGTGTTTCGTGGCAGGACCTCTTAAAAGAGTTGCAGGGTTTTGCAGCTAAAGCTGAGTCAGAAAGCATCTCTTAGATGAGAGTGTTTGCTTGCCTCTTGCAAGCAGAGCCAAACCCGAGAAATTGCTGCTACTGAGAAAACATGCTTTACTCTAGTCTTTCCCAAACTTTCTCAGGCTTTCTGTGGATTCAGCCATACACGTTGGGCACCACTCTGTAGTGAGGAGCTGTGGGCTGCATTCCTGCCCAGCTCCCAGCCACCTGGCTAGCTTATGCCCCAAAATAACAACACACAAATTGTATTTATTTAAACACTGCCTGGCCCATTAGTTCCAGCCTCTTACTCACATTTTGATTAACCTATATCTAATAATCTGTGTAGCACCACAAAGTGGTGCCTTACTGGGAAGATTCTAGCATGCGTCCATGTTGGGCCAGAGCTTCATTGCATCTGTCTCAGAGAGGAGAGGCATAGCATCTGCCCCAGAGAGGTAAGGCATGGTGATTGTCTCTGAGAGGAGAGGCGGGGCAATTTGACTGAGCCATCTACCTCACTTCCTTCTTCCTGTTCTGTCTACTCCACCCACCTAAGGGCGGGCCTATTAAATGGGCCAAGGCGGTTTCTTTATTAACAAATGAAAACACACAAACAGAAGACCCTCCCACATCAATATGTGCCATACTTTCTTTATCCATTCTTCCATTGAGAGGTATCTAGGTTGTTTCCAGGTTCTGGCTATTAAAAATAATGCTGCTATGAATATAGTTGAACAAGTACTTTTGTAGTATGATTGGGCATCTCTTGGGTATATTCCCAAGAAGGGTATTATTGGATCTTGAGGTAGGTTGACTCCCAATTTCCTGAGAAACCGCCACACTGATTTCCAAAGTGGTTGCCCAAATTTTCATTCCCAACAACAATGGATGAGTGTTCCCCTTACTCCAAATCCTCTCCAGCATAGGGTATCATTGGTGTTTTTGATTTTAGCCATTCTGACAGGTGTTAGATAGTATATCAAAGTTGTTTTGATTTGCATTTTCTGATCGCTAAGAAAGTTGAACATGACCTTAAGTGTCTTTTGGTCTTTTGAACTTCTTCTGTTGAGAATTCTCTGTTCAGTTCAGTGCCCCATTTTTTAATTGGGTTCATTAGAATTTTAATGTCTAGTTTCTTGAGTTCTTTATATATTTTGGAGATCAGAACTTTGTCTGATGCAGATATGGTGAAGATCTTCTCCCATTCAGTAGGTTGCCTTTTTGTTTTAATGACAGTATCCTTTGCTTTAAAGAAGCTTCTCAGTTTTAGGAGGTCCCATTTATTCATTGGTGCTTTTACTGTCTGTGTTACTGGTGTTATATGCAGGAAGTGGTCTCCTGTACCCATGTGTTGCAGTCTACTTTCCACTTTCTCTTCTATCAGGTTTAGTGTGTTCAGATTAATATTGAGGTCTTTAATTCATTTGGACTTCAGTTTTGTGCATGGTGACAGATATGGATCTATTTTCATTCTTCTACAGGTTGACATCCAGTTATGCCAGCACCATTTCTTAAAGATGCTTTCTTTCTTCCAGTGTAAAATTTTAGCTTCTTTGTCAAAAATCAGGTGTTCATAGGTTTGTGGATTAATATCAAGGTCTTTGATTCAATTCCATTGGTCAATGTCTCTGTTTTTATGCCAATACCAAGCTGTTTTTATTACTGTAGCTCTGCAATAAAGTTTGACGTCATGGATGGTAATGCCTCCAGAAGTCCCTTTATTGTATAGGATTGTTTAGTCTATCCTAGGTTTTTTGTTTTTCCATTAAAAGTTGATAATTGTTCTCTCAAGGTCTATGAAGAATTTTGTTGGGATTTTGATGGGGATTGCATTGAATCTACAGATTTCCTTTGGTAGAATTGCCATTTTTACCATGATGATCCTCCCAATCCAAGAACATGGGAGATTCTTCCGTTTTCTGATATACTCTTCAATTTTGTTCTTCAAAGCCTTAATGTTCTTGTCAAAAGATCTTTCACCTCCTTGGTTAGTGTTACCCCAAGATAATTTATGCTGTTTGTGGCTATTGTGAAAGGTGATGTTTCTCTGATTTCCCTCTCTGCTTCTTTATTTTGTGTGTATAGGAAGATTACTGATTTTTTGAGTTTATCTTGTATCCTTCCACAGCACTGAAGGTATTTATCAGCTGTACGAGTTCTTTGGTAGAGTTTTTGAAGTCACTTATGTACACTATTATATCATCTGAAAATAACAAAAGTTTTTCTTCTTCCTTTCCAATTCAAATCCCCTTGACCTCCTTATGCTGTCTTATTGCTATTACTAGAACTTTAATCACTATATGGAAAAGATATGGAGAGAGTGGACAGCCTTGTCTTTTTCTTGATTTTAGTGGAATGGCTTTGAGTTTCTCTCCATTTAATTTGATGCTAGCTGCCAGCTTGCTATATGTTGTTTTTATTATATTTATGTATGATCCTTTTATCCCTAAAGTCGATTTCTTCTACTTCTCCTGGATTAAGGTCTTCAAGTCCTCCTGTTGCATGTTCCCTGGATTCTGGTGTTATTATGTTGTTTTTCAGGTTGTTGGAGGAATTCTTGCATTGGTGTCTGCCCATCTCTTCCTTCAAATGCAGCCAGGAGAGTCTTGGCGTCTTGGTCCAATCTTTGCTGTGGTTGACTGTGCACTTGGGGTTTTTTCTTGGTCTGCCCTCTCTTAGGTCCCCTCAGCACTGGAGCTGGCTCTCAGATCCCCTTTTACCTGAAGCAGGCTGTTCTGGTGCATCTAAAAACCCTGCAGATGAAAAAGGAGTGCTTAGGGGCAAGATAGGATGGGGTAAATAAAGAAAGCCAGTAGCTGGGGAGATGCCCTGCTGGATTATCAGGAACATTTAGGAAATTAGAGGGGGACCTGTACTCCATTCCTGGGATCAGCTACCCGGGAAGCCACAAAGTCACCACTTCAGATGGATCCCCTCAGTACACAAGCAGGGCCTCTTAGATTTGTTTTAATTTTTTCATTCTTCCTTAAAAGATAGGAATAACTAATATGTCAATGAGTCCATTAAGTGACAAAGAAACACGTGGGAATCCTTATTTCTGGTTTTTGTAAAAATACAGTATTGGTGTTTTTTTATTGTTTGTTTTTGTTTTTATTTTTTCAAATTTTAGCATACTGTTGGCTAAACATTATTTTTTCTCATTTTTTATTAAAAATTACCAGCTCTTCCCCTCCTCCTTCCCCTTCCTTCCCCTCCCTTCCACCCATACCACCACTCCGCCCTTCTCCAAGCCAAAGAGCCATCAGGGTTCCCTTTACTATGTTAAGTCCAAGGTCCTCCAGCTCCTCCTAAGTCCAGAAAGGTGAGCAAGCAAACTGACAAAGCTCACAGTGAGCCCGTCCATGCTGTAGATTTCATGCTCATCGCCGTTGTCCTTGGTTTCTCAGTCCTCCTCCACCAACAGCCACATTCAGAGAGTTCGGTTTGGTCCCCTGTTCCATCAGTCCCATCCCAACTGGACTTGGTGGTTTCCCATTAGATCTGTCCCACCGTCTCAATGGGTACATGCACTCCTCATGGTCCTGAATTCCTTGCTCATGATCTCCCTCCTTCTGCTCCTCATCAGGACCTTGGGAGCTCAATCCGGTGCTTCTATGTGGGGCTCTGTCAATTTCACCATCCAATGCCAGGTGAAGGTTCTATGGTGATATGCAAGATATTCATGAGTATGGCAATAGGATCTGGACATTTCTGGCACCCTCTCCTCAGCTGCCCAAGGAACTAGCTGGGGGCGTCTTGCTGGACATCTGGAAACCCCTCTAGAGTCAAGTCTCTGCCAACCCTAGAATGGCTCCCTTAATTAAGATATATAATTCCTTGTTCCCATATCCACCCTTCCTATATCCCAACCATCCTATTCCCCCAAGCTCTTCCCATCCTCCACTTCACACTATTCTCTCCCCATCCTCCCAACCCCCCATCCCACCCCACCCCCAATTTCCCATTTTTTGTCTGGCAATATTGTCGACTTCCAATATCCAGGAGGATTATTATAGGTTTTTCTTAGGATTCACCTTCTTATATATCTTCTCTAGGATTTTTTTTACGAATTATAGAGTTGATGTCCTTTATTTATGGCTAGAAACCAATTATGAGTGAGTACATCCCATGTTTATCTTTTTGGGCCTTGGTTACCTCACTCAGGATGGTGTTTTCTATTTCCATCCATTTGCATACAAAATTCAAGATGTCATTGTTTTTTACCGCCTAGTAGTACTCTCATATGTATATATTCCACGCTTTCCTCATCCATTCTTCCACTGAAGGGCCTCTGGCTAATACAAATAATGCTGCTATAAACATAGTTGAACAAATGCTTTTGTAATATGATTGGGCATCTCTTGGGTAAATTCCCAAGAGTGGGATTGCTGGGTCCTGGGGTAGGTTGATCCCAAATTTCCCGAGAAACCTCCACACTGCATTCCAAAGTGGTTGCACAAGTTTGCATTCCCACCAGGAATGGATGAGTGTACCCCTTACTCCACATCCTCTCCAGCAAAGGCTATCATTGGTGTTTTTGATTTTAGCCAATCTGACAGGTGGAAGATGATATCTCAATATTGTTTTGATTTGCATTTCCCTGATTGCTAAGGAGGTTGAGCATGCCCTTAAGTGTCTTTTGGATATTTGAACTTCTTCTGTTGAGAATTCTCTGTTCAGTTCAGCGCCCCATTTTTAATTGGGTTCATTAGCATTTTAAAGTCTAGTCTCTTGAGTTCCTTATATATTTTGGAGATCAAACCTTTGTCTGTTGTGGGGTTGATGAAGATCTTTTCCCAGTCAGTAGGCTGCCTTTTTGTCTTAGTGACAGTGTCCTTTGCTTTACAGAAGCTGCTCAGCTTCAGGAGGTCCCATTTATTCAATGTTGCCATTAATGTCTGTGCTGCTGTGGCTATACGTAGGAAGCTGGCTCCTGTGCCCATTTCTTGTAGAGTGCTTCCCACTTTCTCCTCTAACAGGTTCAGTGTGTTCAGATTGATACTGAGGTCTTTAATCCATTTGGACTTGAGTTTTGTCCATGGTGATAGACACAGATCTACTTTCATTCTTCTATGGGTTGACATCCAGTTATGCCAGCACCATTTGTTGAAGATGCTTTCTTTCTTCCATTGTGTGCTTTTAGCTCCTTTATCAAAAATCGGGTGTTCATAGATTTGTGGGTTAAGATCTGGTTCTTCTATTCGATTCCATTGATCGACTTCTCTATTTTTATGCCAATACCAAGCTGTTTTCAATACTGTAGCTCTGTAATAGAGTTTGAAGTCAGGGATGGTAATGCCTCCAGATGTTCCTTTATTGTATAAGATTGTTTTGGCTATCCTGGGTTTCTTGTTCTTCCATATAAAGTTTATTATTGTCCTTTCAAGATCTGTGAAGTATTTTGATGGGATCTTTAAAGGGATTGCATTGAATCTATAGATTGCCTTTGGTAGAATTCCCATTTTTAATATGTTGATCCTCCCAATCCAAGAGCAATGGAGATCTTTCCATTTTCTGGTATCCTCTTCAATTTCTTTCTTCAAAGACTTAAAATTCTTGTCAAATAGGTCTTTCACTTCCTTGGTTAGAGTTACCCCAAGATATTTTATGCTATTTGTGGCTATCGTGAAAGGTGACGATTCTCTGATTTCTTTCTCTGCTTCCTTATCCTTTGTATATAGGAGGGCAACTGATTTTTTGGAGTTGATTTTCTATCCCGCCATGATACTAAATGAGTTTATCAGCTGTAGGAGTTCTTTGGTGGAGTTTTTGGGGTCGCTTATGTACACTATCATATCATCTGCAAATAACGAAAGTTTAACTTCTTCCCTTCCAATTCAAATCCCGTTGATCCCCTTGTGTTGTCTTATTGCTATTGCTAGAACTTCAATATATTGCTCTTCACTATATTGAAGAGATAAGGAGAGAGTGGACAGCCTTGTCGTGTTCCTGAATTTAGTGGGATGGCCTTGAGTTTCCCTCCGTTTAATTTGATGTTAGCTGTCGGCTTGCTGTAAATAGCCTTTATTATATTTAGGAATGACCCCTGTATCCCTAATCTCTCCAAGACTTTTATCATAAAGGGGTGTTGAATTTTCTCAAATGCTTTTTCTGCATCTAATGAGATGATCATATGGTTTTTATCCTTCAGTTTATTTATATGATGGATTACATTGATAGATTTCCGTATGTTGAACCAGCCCTGCATCTCTGGAATGAAGCCTACTTGATTGTAGTGGATAATTTTTCTAATGTGTTCTTGGATTCGGTTTGCCAGTATTTTATTGAGAATTTTTGCATCAGTGTTCATGAGTGAGATTGGCCTGTAATTCTCTTTCTTGGTTGAGTCTTTGTGTGGTTTAGGTATCAGGGTAACTGTAGATTCATAGAAGGAATTTTGCAATGACTGTTCTGTTTCTATATTATGAAATACCTTAAGGAGTATAGGTATTAGGTCTTCTTGGAAGTTCTGGTAGAATTCTGCATTGAAACCATCTGGTCCTGGGCTGTTTTTGGTAGGGAGGTTTCTGATAACAGTTTCTAATTCTTCACGAATAACAGAACTATTTATACTGTTCACCTGGTCGTGGTTTAACTTTGGTATATGGTACTTATCTAAAAAAAAGTGTCCATTTCTTTTACATTTTCCAATTTTTTGGCATACACGCTTTTGTAGTAAGATCTAATGATTCTCTGAATTTCCTCTGTGTCTGTGGTTATGTCCCCCTTTTCATTTGTAATCTTATTAATTTGTGTGTTCTCTCTCTGCCGCTTGATTAGTTTGGCTAAGGGTTTGTCAATCTTGTTGATTTTCTCCAAGAACCAGCTTTTTGTTTCATTGATTCTTTGGATTTTTTTCTGTGTTTCTATGTTGTTGATTTCTGCCCTCAGTTTGATGATTTCCAATCTTCTCCTCCTCCTAGGTGAGTCTGCTTTTTTTCTTTTCTAGAGCTTTCGGGTGTGCTGTTAAGTCTCCAATGTGTGCTTTCTCCGTTTTTTATATATGCTTAATTTTGCTTGACCAACTTTTACCCTTTCATTCCTCTACCACTGTTTCCTACTCCACTAAAACTCTTTTTTTAAAACTCTTTTTTTAAGTGGGCACTTAGTGCTATGAATTTTCCTCTTAGCACTGCTTTCATAGTGTCCCATAAGTTTGAGTATGTTGTGGGAAAAATCAAGGCACAGTCATAATCAAGTCATAGTAAAACAAAATTATAACCTCCTATAGCCAGGATCCTCTCACAGACTTCTGAACTCCTCCAAAGACTTGAGTCATTTTTCCAGCTCTTCCCTCTGCAGCATACACAGTTCATTTTCTAGGCTCTGGCTGCCTCAGCTCTATTCCACTGCTTGCTGTTCTTGGTGTTCATTACATGATACTGACATCTCCAAATGTAGGGTCTTCTGCTGAAACTGGGCTGCATTTTCAGCTATAGAGTCTCATAGGTTCTCTTTATGGTGCCAAGCCTCAACTTCTTTTTATGACACATTCAGTCCTGAGACTTCAAATTTCATGGAAGCTGCACCTTCAACAATATCTTTTCCTGGCTTTTCGTAGTGCCCATCCTCAGCTGCTCCTCATGACCTCTTCATGCCTTGAAAACACTAGACCTGCCTAAGAGGGAGGAACAATAATATGAGTAAATGGGTCAAGATCATGATGGTGATACCCATAGAAACAGCTGACCTGAGATAGTGAGAGTTCACTGACTCTGGACTGAAATCAGGCAAACCTGCATAGGACCAAATTAGTTACACTGAATGTAGAGGACAGTTGTGAGCCTTGAACAGTCTGTGGGGCCACTAGTGGGGCCAGAATTTATCCCTAGGGCTTGATCTTTTTGGAGGGATACCTTGCTAAGCCTAGACACAAGGTAGGGGGC
This sequence comes from Arvicola amphibius, assembly GCF_903992535.2. Taxonomy (NCBI): domain Eukaryota; kingdom Metazoa; phylum Chordata; class Mammalia; order Rodentia; family Cricetidae; genus Arvicola; species Arvicola amphibius. The sequence continues at coordinate 78,849,144 of NC_052065.1, read as the reverse complement.
ACGTTGGCTTTTCCTTGAAGTGAATTGTCAGACTTTGTTGACTCCCCTTGGGAAGGTTTACTCTTCCTGAGGAGAGACTGGGGATGTAGGGTGGAGAAAAGGTGGAGGAAGCAGGAGGAGGGAAGGAAGAGGGAACCGAGATAGTTATATAAATGATAAAAGATAGTATTATAAGACAATTCTTAAAAATGAAAAGAAAAAAGAAGAAAAGTATCAGAAAAATAAAATAAAACAATACAAAACAACAAAAAACTAGTCAGTGACACTTATCATTATCAGTTCTGGTTGCCAGCACAAGGTACAACCTTGGTCACCTCTGGGACACAGCTTCTCTGTACTTTATTTTATAAAGGAAACACTTTATAAAATATTTCACCTCAGTGTTGCTAGTATCTTTTACATCATCTACTGATAATTTTATAAGTCCAGCTAACCAGTCTCAAGTATTCCAGCAAAACAAAATTTTGCTATAGTAGTTCTTGTATCTTATTAATCATAGTTGATTTTCAGCCCCAGCTAACCAGGGCCACAGATCTTAACTAATTCAATATAAGAAAGAGCCCTGATAGAAATTTTAAACTACCTACTGAAACTTCAAAAGCAAGCCTTCTATCTTCTGTACTGTTCTTAATATTTTCACGTCCTGGTTCCTAAAGAAAATCTTTGTTGACTCCCCATGGGAAGCCTTACCTTGTCTAAAAAGTGGAGGTGCAGTGGGATGAGAGAAAAATGGGGGGAGCAAGAGGAAGGGAGGGAGTGGGAACTGGGATTTATATATAAAGTGAGAAAATATTGTTTCTAAAAACATAAATATTTAAAAATGAAAAAATAACATCCCTCTGAACTCTTTGTTATTCCCCTGGGGAACTACATTTCCCAGGAGTACTCCTGTGCGCAGGTGCAGATAGCATAGCATCCCTTGCCTGGGGAACTACATCTCCCAGGAGGCTCTTATGTGCAGGCGCAGAGTACAGTGTCGCTCACCTAACCCAGAAAACTACATTTCCCAGGAGCACGCGCCCCAGTGCACAGAAGCAGAACATAGTGTTTGACTTGAGTCTGCTGGGTCCCCCTTTAAAAAGCCAAAAACGCCATACGCTACGTCTCTTTTCCTTCCCTCCTTCACCATCTGGCATGCCCTCACCCCTCCCTGTAATAAACCAATCCACATGGGTTTGTTGTACCTTGTGTCTCCTTTTGTCTCCACAGAAAAAAACATAGTATCAGATAAGGAGACAGTTGAGGCAGGGGTACTCCCTGCCCATACTACTAACCAGCAGGCTGAGCTGATAGCTCTCACCCGTGCCTTTCAGCTAGCAGAGGAACAATCCTTAAATGTTTACACAGACTCTAAATATGCCTTTCATATCCTCCTCTCCCATGCAGCTATCTGGAAGGAGTGCGACCTTCTTATGACAAAAGGAGGATCCATAACTAACTCAGGGTATATCATGGACCTGTTAAAAGCTTCCCATCTCCCTAAAGCTATAGGAATTATTCACTGTTGGTCTCATCAGTCTGACAGTTCCATTATTTCCAAGGAAAATAATCGGGCTGACAGAGCAACTAAGAGCAGCATTCCAGAGCCCAGATCTACCTCAGTCACCTCAGGGAGTCCTTACAGTATACCCCACACTCTCACAGACACCTCCTGACACCCAAACAGATCCTGTCCTACCTACATCAGCTCTTTCATCCTAATAACAAAGCTTTACTTAACTTTGTTAGGGCTCACCTCCAACCCACCCCTGAGGATATAAAATTCCTAATGTCTATCACTGCTTCCTGTCAGATCTGCCAGAAGTCAGATCTCAAGACCAAATACCAGAGCTTCCCTTTTCCTACTCACCAAGCCAGGGGCTCCCTTCCAGGAACTGACTGGCAGCTGGATTTTACTCATATGCCCATAGTCAAAAGAGTTAAATATCTCCTGGTTTTGGTGGATACAATGTCTGGGTGGGTTGAAGCCTTCCTCACCACTGATAAGAGAGCCCAGACAGTCTCCAATGTTCTTCTCCGAGAAGTCATTCCCCGGTTTGGAATTCCAACCTCTCTTTAGTTAGATAATGGCCCTGAGTTCACTTCCCAGATTTCCCAAAACCTGTCCAAGGCTCTTAACTTTCCCTGGCATTTCAATATCACATACTACCCTCAGTCTTCAGGTAAGGTAGAATGGACTAACCGCTCTTTAAAAGACTCCCTTGTTAAAATGTCACAGGAACTTCACCTTGACTGGGTAAAACTCTTACCTCTGGCCCTCCTTAGGCTTAGGGCCCTCCCCAAAAGCCCCCGTTTTATCTCACCCTTCGAACTCCTGTATGGGTGGCCGGGTCTAACCTCTGGCCTCTCACCTAAAACCTCTCCCCTTCCTGAGTACCTGCTTATGCCACTACTAACCCATCTACACTCGCTACTGTAGGATTTTACCGATCACTCATTACCTCAACCATGTGCTAACCCATGCCCACTGCCGATTAAAATAGGAAATCAGGTATTATTCCCCTCCCAGGTCAATGTCCCTCACCCTTTCCCCCTAAATGGCAGGGTCCCCTCAGAGTAATTCTTTTAACGCCCACAGCTGCCAAGCTTGAGGGAATTCCTCACTGGATTCACCTGTCACATCTTAAACCATTTACTCCTCCAGTTCAAGATAATCCCTCATACATGGTAACTCAGACAGGACCTTACTCCCTTAGGTTCCAGAGGACACCAACTTCAGCTCCCCTCACTCCAGTCCAAGGAAAACAGTGGTCCCATCCTTCATTTAACTCTCTTGTGCCAACATACTCTCCCTTCTCCTTTTCCTATGTGTGACCTCTCCAAATACTTCCAATGTCACGTTCAAATGCCCAAATAACCACTCAGCTGTCATAGGGATCATCATCAGACACGGAGTCAAAGGTTCCGGTGGTAAACAAATTCTTAACAAAGTTCCTTGATATAACATGTTCGCCACTGACTGCATCAGTGTCTCCTGGATGTTGAGGTAATGCCCAAAACATCATACATAGTTAAAAATTTAGTTCTTTTAAGACATTTTTTTAAGCTCCAGGGAGCCAGCTTGACCCACCTGAATGGACCGGACTCGAATGGAATAAGTACTCAAACAGAATAAGTATCATTTAATTTTTTATCATTCTTGGCCTCAAAAACCATAAAGCCCCCCCACCTCAAATCTCCCCTTTGTTTTTTTCTCTTCTAACGTGACTTTTGTCTTTCCAGCATCCTACGAGGTCCAAGCCATCAGATGACCCAGCTCCTCAAGACCCAGACAGATGCGGTTTCAATCAGCAATCCCAGGATGCCAGCAAACAGGACTTGATCATCAGGACACATGGGACACCCCAGAACCCTCGACACCCACAATGTCAGCAGGAAGCAGTTATGAGAGACTGGGCTATGCCCCCATTCCCTACCCATTAAGACCCTCAACCCCCCAAATTTTTAACAAATCAAAAAGTGTGGAAATGTTATTCCTCTGGGGAACTACATTTCCCAGGAGTACGCCTGTGCGCAGGCGCAGAGAGCATAGCGTCGCTCGCCTGGGAAACTACATCTCCCAGGAGGCTCCTGTGCGCAGGCGCAGAGTACAGTGTCACTTACCTAACCCAGAAAACTACATTTCCCAAGAGCACACGCCCCTGCGCACAGAAGCAGAACATAGCATTTGATGGGCATCTGCTGGGTCCCCCTTTAAAAAGTCGAAAATGCCATTCCCTCCCTCTCTTTTCTTTCCCCCCTTCATTGGCTGGCATGTCCTCACCCCTCCCCATAATAAACCAATCCACGTGGGTTTGTTGTACATCATATCTCCTTTCGTCTCTGCAGAAAATGAACATAACTCTTAGCATTCAATTTTACTTCTAGCCCCAACATTCCAAACTACTTTCACAAATAATGCTGCTATGAACATAGATGAGCATATGCTTTTGTTGTATGATTGGGCATCTCTTGGGTAGATTCCCAATAGTGGAATTGCTGGGTCCTGGGGTAGGTTGATCCCGAATTTCTTGAGAAACCGCCACACTGCTTTCCAAAGTGGTTGCACAAGTGTGCATTCCCACCAGCAATGGATGAGTGTACCCCTTACCCCACAACCTCTCCAGCAAAGGTTATTATTGGTGTTTTGGATTTTAGCCAATCTGACAGGTGTATTCACAATCCTCAGGGACTCAGGTATTGCTGTGATCGCCCTGACCATGTTTTTGTTTGGAGTAATATGGACTTTGGAACTTTGGATTAGAAAAGTAGTTGAATGTTTTGTTTCAAGTGCTGCTTAATTGGCCATAATAGTTGCAGCTAGAAATATAGTGGTGCTGAATGTGATTTGGTGAAGGATGCGGTGCTTACTTCAGAGCAGAAGATTTTTAGTGTGTTGCTTAGACATTATCCTTGTGATATTTTGGGTGAAGAAAGTCAGTGTTTTTGCCCTTGTCTAGAGATTCTGCCTGAGGCTAAAGTGAAGAGTTTTGGATTAATTCCAAAACTGATAGAGGAAATTTCAAAACAACCTAATATAGACTTTTTAAAATTGTTACTAGTGTTAACCCTAATGAAGATATATAATGAAAAGAAGTAAACTGAGCAAGGAAAACGTTTGAGGAGAAAAGCACCAGAAAATAGAATGTAGCTAAATTCTGTCTGTGTTCAAAAAGATAAACAGATTAAGAAATGGAATAAAGAATGTGGTGACCTTAGGTAAAGATCCTACCCAGCTAAATTTCCAAGCCACCGCCGCCCAGCCTAATTTTTGATTTTAATTTTATAGAGGTTTATAGCTAAGAGATTGCATGAATGTCAGAAGAGACTTTGGACTTTGGAATTTAAACAATGTTGAGATTTCTATAGACTATGGGGAATTTTGAATTTGGACTTTAACACATTTTGCATTATTATATTATTACAAGATTATGGGGGCCAGGGAGTAGGAGTTGAATGTGGTAGTTTGAACATAATTGGCCCCTATAATATCACAGAGAGTGACACTATTAGGAAGTATGGCTTTGTTGAAGTAGGTACGGTATTGCTGGAATAAGTGTGTTACTGTGGGAGCAGGTTTTGAGGTTTTCTATGCTCAGGTTTGACTCAGTGTCTCAGTCAACTTCCTGTGGCCTGTTCATCAAGATATCACCAACACCATGTATACCTGAACTCATCATGTTCCTACCAAGATAATAATGGATTCTGAAACTGTAAGCCAGCCACCCTAATTAAATATTTTCTTTATAAGTGTGCCATGGCCATGCTGTCTCTTCACAGTAATAGAAATCCTAATTAAGACAATCTGTAGCCGGGCGGTGGTGGCGCACGCCTTTAATCCCAGCACTCGGGAGGCAGAGGCAGGCGGATCTCTGTGAGTTCGAGGCCAGCCTGGTCTACAAGAGCTAGTTCCAGGACAGGCTCTAAAAAAGCTGCAGAGAAACCCTGTCTCGAAAAACCAAAAAAAAAAAAAAAAAAAAAAGACAATCTGTATATAAAAATTTGTCCTTTTTGTAGATTTTTCCATTTACTGGAGTATAACTTTTAAAAACAACCCTTAATCATTCTCTGCATTCAGTGCTATCTCTTATATTGCCTCTATTTTGGATCAAATTTTAATAATTTATGTATTATTTCTTTCTTTTAGTAAGGTTTTTTTCAATCTAGTTTATTTTTATTCTTTTTATTTCAGTTTCAGTTTTGGATATTAAGATAGCCCATAGATGTAGATCTACTCAACTCTGACCAAAGGTCAGAATTCAAGCATACTTTTGCTCTTTCTTTGAAATGGGAGGTGTGACCTAGGGAGGGACTGTGTTTTCACTTCCCCGAGCATCAAATACTTTTCTCAAGAAATAATGACTTGATATTTCAAAGTATTGAAGCAAGTAACTGTTCTGGTTTTTCTTTGTATCATGTTAATGCAGTCTTGTGCCTTCCCCCCTTTTGTACTGGGGTATAAAAGTGTATGAAAAATAAACACATGCAATCTCAGAACTCAGAATTCAGCATTCAGTATTCACTGATTGGCCCTCCTGATATTATCTTCTGTCTCTGTGTTTCTTTCTTATCTCTGTTCCTCCTACTTAACATTTTTATTCTTCATGCTCCTACCTCACAGGAACATACAAACCAGCAATGGCTTGGATCACGGCAGAAGTCATCCCAAAAATGGTGGCTCTTTAACTCAGGTGCCCAGTGTAAAGCTTTTGACATGTGACACCCAATGTGGGGCTTAAAGTTGTCAGCCCAACCTACGGCTTTCCAGAGAAAAAGCTTAAGAAACACAAACACAAACATGTGGAGACACACATGTTTGCACACATAGGAATCCTGTAATATATAGGCAAAGAGCCTATACAGTTAAAAAGTAAAATGCTCCATCTCAATTATGATTTTTATTACTGTGACAAAACACCATAGACAAAAGGCAAGTTGAGGAGGTTTATTTGTACTTATTTTGACTATAATTCCACAAATTATACATTGTTGTTTATCACTGAAGAAAATTAGGACAGGAATTCAAACAGAGCAGGAAGATGCAGAATCCATGGAGGAGTTCTACTTACTTGCTTACTTTCCCTGGCTTGCTCAGAATGCTTTCTTACAGAACCCAGGTCCACCATTCCAGGGATGGTGCTGTGGATCAATGATCTTTTATGCTGTCACTTGCATTATTTTTAATAAAATGCTGATTGGCCAGTAGCCAGGGAGGAAGTATAGGCAGCATCACCAGGCAGGTATCCAAACATTATGAGACAGTATCTTCAAAGACACCACTGAGTCCCTTTTATATAGGACACCTACTGCTGTTGTATAGAAATCTCTTCTGAATTGAAATATTCTCTCTGGGAAGGAAGAGAGAGTTGATAGTAGGATAGTTGGCACAAAGATATCTTTATTATATCCCAGTATGATTGACAATTTACAGAAACAACAACAAAATATCCAATGCAGCCTTGGAGCTTCTTACAAAACTTACAGGCAGGTCAGTTGGTCAGGGTTTCTCTTCTATAAGCAATTTTTTATTGCTTTTCCCTACCTTATTCATCTTGTATATGTTTGTTTCTCTAGACTTGCAGGTTTTATTTAATGCCTTACTATTATGAGACTTTCTCTTTGTCCACCATGTAAGCAATAATATTGGTTAGGAATAGTTACTTCTTCTAGTGCATTGGTTCTTAACCTGTGGGTTGCAACCCTTAGGTGATTGAACACTCCCTTCACAGGGGTTGCCTAAGAACACTACAAAACACAGATATTTATGTTTTGATTCATAACAAACAAAATTACAGTTATGAAGTACCAACGAAAATAATTTCATGATTGGGGGTCACCAGAGCATGAATAACTGTCTTAAAGAGAACTTTATAATGTCACATGCAGCATTAGGAATGTTGAGAACTACTATTTCAGAGTAATAATTTTGGGGTAGTAAAAGAACAAACATAGAATGATGTATACCAAGATATTAGTTATTAAGGGTAGGAATATATGAGGCTTGAATAAGAATGACCCACATAGACTCATATATTTTAATGTTTATGGGGTGGCATAAGGAGGTGTGACTTTGTTGGAATAGGTGTGGCCTTGTAGGAGGAAGTGTATCACATGGGGTGTGGACTTTGGGGTTTTAAATGCCTAAGCCAAGCCCAGTAGTTTGCTTTCTTCCTAATGCCTCTCCAGCAACTTGTCTGCTTGCCTGGATGCTATCTTTCTTCCTTGTGACGATAATGGAATAAACCTCTGATCCTGTCAGCCAGTCTTGATTAAATGATTTTCTTTATAAGAGTTGCCATGGTCATGATGTCTCTTCATGGCAATAGAACTCTAACTAAGATAGAATGGAAAGGAATTAAGTAAGCAAGAATATAAATTAGTGTTCAAGGAACAAAAAAAAAAAAATAAAAGCCAGAAAAGAAAATAGATGACAAGAAAAATGAAGACAAAAGGAAAAGGTAAGATAGATGCAGCTGAAGATAAACTATAGGATGAGAAAGAGGTGAAAGAAACCAAATCAGTCAAACAAGTTAAAATAATCCCAGAACTCAGGAAGGGCGAAGCATAACAACTTAAAACAGTACCCAAATCCAGGAGGACAAAGCAGAGAGATCCTCAATTTCAGGCCAAATTATAGTCTTTGTGGGTGTCCTCCCCAAAGACACATGCACACACACACACACACACACACACACACACACACACACACACACACACACTATAAGAGAACATAAGTCAGGGTGCAGCTGCTATAATGAATTGAAATTATATATTAAGAGAAATGTCAAAATGATGTAGTGATGTAGTCTTTATGCAGTCCCTCACCTGTGCATGTGAGCCAGGTCTTTTGTCCTTTCACAGGCTTTTGTGCTTGCTTTGTCTCCGTGGTTCCTTTCAGGATTGTATACAAGTACTGTGTTGGCCTTCCTGAGGTTCCTCATGGGATCCCAGGCTTGAATTCCTTAGTGTGGGAGTATGATTGTTGGACTTTCTTTTCTGTATATTTTGTGGGAGTGCAGCTGCCAGACATATCTCTTTGCAATCTCTCATAAGGCTGAATTGGTGGTGGTCCTATCTCTCCCTGTTCAAGCCCTTGGGTGCATGGGAACCAACTACTTGTTCCAATTCTGTGCAGTCCTTCATGTGAGTAGGTTATCATTCCAGGTTTGTTTCAATGAGGTCTAAGGCAGACAAGCATAAAGTATCCTGGGATGAGTTATTATCTCTGCCATCTTCTAATAATACAATTGGTAGCCTAGCTCCATTACTTTCAAGTACTATGCATACATACTGTAGAGGAGTGTGAGTGTTAAAGCTTTGGAGTTGAAAAGCTATCCTGACTTATGGGAAAGACAGACTATACTTAGAGCCACAATAGGACAGCCCTGGAGTGGTAGAGCCACAATAGGACTGCTCTAGAGGCTGGAGCATCAACAGGACAGTTCATTATTGAAGGAAAAGGTTTCCTGACTCTTTTGGGAAGCCAGGCTACCTAGAGCTCAGTAGGACAGCTCTGGAGGCTGGGGCAGCAATAAGCCAGCTTATCCCTGGATGAAAGCTATCCTCAATTGTTCAGGAAGCCAAACTACCTAGAGCCACAAAAGAACAGATCTGGAGGCTGTAACTGTAATAGGAGAGCCATGCCCTAGAGTGAAAATGTGTCCTGACTTGTCAGGAAGCCAAGGTATATGTAGCTCTGGTGCAGTGGAGAATGGTTATCCCCTTAAGAAATAACAATCCTGTTCCTCACCTGTAGAGCCCCTACAGCTGAATCTGCTCTGTTCCGCTAAGCGAGCTATCAGCTTTTTCTCCTGGCCAAAGATGTTACTTCTTTTATTAACACTCTGCTAAAGGGGGAGCCCCTGCAGAACTGTAGCAACCTCCTGTGGCTATGGGAAAAGTTGTAACTTTTTCTGCTCAGCCTTGCTCAGCCCCCCATAAGGAAAAGCTTCAGCGAGGTTTTTCAACTAATTCTCCTAAGGGACCTTCCAGTTGGGTCTTCTATTCTGTTCCTGGGAATGAACATCTTTACCTAAAATGCTTTTGAGAAAAATTTATTTGGGAGTGAGGAGTTCAGGAGAGTAGCTACCTCTTCCAGGGGGATAAAAGCATCCTCCAACTGAACAGGCAGAGAGGTTTATGTAGGGCTTCTTAGCGGTGGAGTTTTCCCAGGGAGAAGAGTGATTGGTTAGTTTTCCCTGTTCAGGGATTTGTTAATTTAGTTGGTCAGGGGCAGAGATGGCTCTGATCTCAGGGTCACACACACTGTGTTTCCTTCACTTCTATGTTTTAGCCTTTTGAATCTAATCTTTAGAGCAGGGCACATTTCTTTCAAATTTCTTTAACTGTCTCTGATTCTAGGGAAACACACTGGTTTCAGAGTCAGAACATGTTCCCTTGGTCCTGGGTTCAGGGGTAAAGATGTTTCTTTCACTGGCTCAGGTCTCAGATCCAGGATGTATTTCTTTCATTGGTTTTGGGTTCAGAGTCAGGGTGCTCAATGATAGATTAGTTTCCTGCTCCAGTTGGCCCTTTTACCCGACACATTCTCTTCTCTGAACAGTGTACATAGCAACCCTGAACAGCAATCTGAAGTAGGAAACAAGTATTACATTCCCTAGGCAAGGTTGGAAGTTTCCCCCTCCCCTCATGAAAACCAAATTTTGAGATTTTATTTCTATTCATAGTCCTTATGTGTCTGATAGCAAGAATACATAGCCCAATTTCGTCTGAGCTGGTTTGAGGTGTTTCAACAATAAGAAACTGTCTTCAAGTGACCTTTCAAGGTGGATGTCCTATTTATCATCTATCCCTATCCATAATTAAACATGCATATGAGTAAAATCAGATACACTATGGAAAAGGACATGCACGACAGAAAAAAAAACTGATTGCCCAATGTATCAATCATGAAAAGTCGATTTATACATGTACAAAACTGTCAAAGTGAAAAAGAGAAACACACTCACTATATCTCTTAGTATCCAACCTTTTCTTGAAATCTATTTTTTAAAAAGTCATGAGCAATAAAAAGGGCCTTGGATTATCACAAGTACAAAATTGTCAAAGATAAAAGATGAAAAGAGAAACACCCTTACTATCCCTCTTTGTAACCAACATCCTCTTGAGCTCTACTTTAAAAGAAGCTCTGAACAATAAACAGGGACTTGAATTATATTAACTTCTGTTGACTGTTTCCTTGCAGAGTATTCTGATTTTTGCTTTGATTTAAATGAAGTTTTCATACCACTTTTGTAAATCTTTGAGGATTTTTATTTCAATTCCTCAAATACAAGCCCAAGAACATGAAAACATGTGGTGCTGATCCCTGACTAAAGGTCTACTCTAGAATATCCTTTCCATCAGACTTCCAAACTGTGCAACACTGCAGAGTTCTAAATCAAAATTTCATCCTGTATCTACAGGCATTCTGGAGGCTGGCTCTCACAGAGTCTCTTGACACTTGGCTGGGTTCCTAGAATCTGGTGATTTTAATTTTGCATTGTAAGATTCTTAAATATTCTTGTCAACTATATAATCATTTTATTTATATATTCATTGTCATAATCAACATATTGCAATTATTGAATCACATTTGCCTTTGTGTTGCTGAATGTTTTATTAGGAAATTGTAGTAATGAGCTGTGGGCTGCATTCCCGCCGCCCTGCTTTCGGCCTCCTGACTAGCTTATGCCCCAAAATAATTACACAGAAACTGTATTCTTTTAAACATTGCCTGGCCCATTATTTTCACGCTCTTATTCACATCTTGACTAACCCATATCTAATAATCTGTGTAGCACCACAAAGTGGTGCCTTACCAGGTAGATTCTAGCATGTGTCCATCTTGGGCTGGAGCTTCATCGCATCTGGCATCCCTCTGAGGAGAGGCACGGCGGTCTGCCTAACTTAAGAGAGGCGTGGCATCTGACTGAGCCATCTACCTCACTTCCTTCTTCCTGTTCTGTCTACTCCACCCACCTAAGGGCCGGTCTATCAGATGGGCCAGGCAGTTTCTTTATTAATTATCCAATGAAATCATCAGATAGATAGAAGACACACCTACATCATTTCCCCTTTTTCTGTTTAAACAAAAAAAGCTTTCACTTTAACATAGTAAAATTACATATAACAAAACAGTTATCATGCAAAAATTATAGTTACAATATTTATATCTACTTTATCTTTTATCATAACAAAGGAAAACAACTATAACTATCTATCCTTCAGCTCCATCAAAGACTCCAGAAGAACACAATATTACCTAAGTAAATAAGAAATATGCAATTTCCATATAACTCTAGAAATGATAGAGACATCTCGCTGCCTGGACAGTCACCCAAAGTTCTTTTGTATTGTTGGGGCATCTATCTTCGGCCTATAGGCCCACAGTATCCAGCAGAGTTTCCCATGAAGCAGGAAATTTCAAAGACAGTTCAGTCACTATCTGCTGTGTCCTGCAGAATGTCTCGTAGACTCTTTCATGAATCAGGAACCCAAAGAGATCATCTCACCTCTAGGCAAGTTCAGCAGTCCTCTCTCTGAGGGTTCTCTGTGTCCAGTTTATGCAATAGTCCAGGCAAGAGCAGTTTCTTGCCCAAATGGCTATCAAACTCAATAAGGAGCCTCTTCGATGCCCATCTTCCTCTTGAAGTAGATTGGTGCTGCCAGGAGCAGACATGTCTCATTGTCATGAAAAACCCTAAGTTATTAAGACATTTAAAATGCAATATTCTGTAGTCTTTGGAAGATATGAAGTATGCCTATCTAACTGAAATATATCTCTATATATCTAGAAAATCTAACTAACATGACTACAAGCTTAACTATTATCAATGATTATTCATTAGCAACCTATATTTCCTAATTATACATTACATTTTTAAATGAACTACACAATCACAATACCTTAATCGTTATTAGAAATACATATACATATAACAAAATAGACCTTAAATTTCTATCAATAAGGCAAAATTTATACCAATGTAAATTATTCATATCTATATCATCTCCCCCTTTAAATGTAAAAGAACATTTATAAACAATATTTGGGAATATGGATGTAGTTATTTCTCTCCAAACTGCTTCCTGCTGAATGGGGACGCTGTTAATCAGATCTTTCATGGTGTAACCTGTGTGCCAGGTTCATCTCAGTCATCAGTTGGGTGAAGTAATTTTCTGAAGGTGTTCACAGCAACCTTTCAGGAGGACGTGGTCTATCATACCATATTGGGATAGAAGCAATCCACAAGGTTTCATTTTCTGTAAAAACAAAAGAAGCATCTCTTTTCCAAAGTATCATATCCTTAGATCCAAATTCTGAATTCAAGATATTTTCAAAATATCTCTCTTGGATTAGTTCAGCAGCATTTATAAACAAATATCTTTTAGCAGCTGTTGCTCCTTTCTCAGCATTCAAACAATTCAAAGAGAGCATAATAGCATACAGTATCAAGATTCTCTGTATATTTTCCATCTTATATAACTTTATTTTAACCTCTATTTCTTCTATTTTTATTTTTACTTTTTGAAACAGGTTCTTTGTATATCTTTGACCTGGAATAACTCTGTAGACCAGGCTGTCCTTGAACTCTCAGAGATCCCTCTGTCTCTGCCTCCAAGGCATAGGGATTAAAGGTGTGTGCTACCACACCTTGAAGTCACAGAGGCCAATCTACCTCTGTTTCTTAAGTGTTGGGATTAAAGGTGTGTACCACCACACCCAACTTCTCTCTTTCTTTTTTCTTTGTTTGTTTTTTTGAGAACTTTAACCTTTAGCCTGCATATAATTTTAACACACTGTAAACCATTTAGAGGTTTTCTTTGTCTTTGAATCTTTCTTTACTGTATATTTCTCTTTTTCTGACCACACGAGTCTTTAATTTACCAAGCAATGTAAGTAGGATTAAAGCCGTGGCTTTGGCGGCTAGATCCAGCCCATTCCTTAGCTTTCTGCGATTCCAGCCTTGTGGCTGAGATATCGGCCAGAGCCATGTTCATTGCCACAGCTCTACAGTGTTTCAAGGTCCCTGCCAGCAAGCAAGCTGCAACAGTGTTAAACAACACTCAAAAGCTCCATAGTCAGGACCGCCTGCTTGAAAGAGTCAGAGTTTGCCCTGGCAGGATGGCCCAGAAAGCTGGCATTTTAAAACGGCACAACATTTTTCCTGCTACTGCTGAAAACCGAAAAACACATGTTCAGACGTAAGAAATTGATGCTACCAAGAAGCCATGCTTTACTCTATTCTTTCCCAAGCTTTCTCAAGCTTTCTGTGGATTCAGTTATCCACATGGGCGCCATTCTGTAGTGATGAGCTGTGGGCTGCATTCCCGCCGCCCTGCTTTCGGACTCCTGACTAGCTTATGCCCCAAAATAATTACACAGAAACTGTATTCTTTTAAACACTGCCTGGCCCATTATTTTCACGCTCTTATTCACATCTTGACTAACCCATATCTAATAATCTGTGTAGCACCACAAAGTGGTGCCTTACCAGGTAGATTCTAGCGTGTGTCCATCTTGGGCTGGAGCTTCATCGCATCTGGCATCCCTCTGAGGAGAGGCACGGCGGTCTGCCTAACTTAAGAGAGGTGAGCCATCTACCTCAGGAAATACTGTTTGCTTACTTCTTTTTTCTTTTGGTTTTTCGAGACAGGGTTTCCCTGTAGTTTTTAGAGCCTGTCCTGGAACTAGCTCTTGTAGACCAGGCTGGCCTCGAACTCAGAGATCCGCCTGCCTCTGCCTCCCGAGTTCTGGGATTAAAGGCATGCGCCACCACCACCCGGCTTTGCTTACTTCTTGTAGGCTAGGACTGAATTAATATTTTTGATATTATAAAGATTATCTAGATTGGAGACCAATACCTGGTGGATATAGGAGGTGAGACAACAGTGGCCCTGGGACCCCGGACTCCTACTCCTTAAAACCTCCACATGGGAGAAAGGCCAGGGCCCCCCCTCCCCAGATGCCTTCAGCATTCCTAACACCAGCAGGGATCTGTTCTGCTTGACAGCCATATACCCTGCCCCCAAAGTGTCTTTCCCTGCCAGCTCTGTGGAGACCAGTTCTTGCTGGACATAAGAGACATAAGAGTTGAAGGAAGAGATGGGAAGGCACCAATACAAGAACTCCTCCAACATCCTAAAAAACAACATGGTACCACCAGAAACCAGTGGATACACAACAGGAAGACCTGATCATCCTAACCCAGAAGATATAGAAGAAAATGATTTTAAACATTACTTAATGAAAATGATGGAAATCCTTAAAAAGAAAGTAAAAAATTCCCTTTAAAAATGGAAGAGAAGGTATCAGAAGATCCATCAGGAGGGTGAGTGAGTTTCTGACCTGTGGCAGCAGCCTGGGAGATGGAGCACAGACATTCGTCAACCCCCTTTACTTCCTTCTCATCCTGCAGGGGCTACTCTCCCCGGCTAGTGCCTCCATCTTCTTATCCTATCCCAGCTTGCACAAGGAAACCCCTCCCTTCTTCCTCCCTTCTTCGGGACCATAAGATCCCCCACCTCAGCCAGTTCGGGCACTGGGATGGGGTGGTGAGCGCATTCAGGTGGGAGTTTGTTTGTTTCAATAGCCTACCTGCAGCAAGGTAGGCCTTTTGTCTGCGAGGTTCCTGGCCACCTAGGGACTCTGATCCTGTACCAGAAGATCCATCAGAGGAGTGAGTGAGTTCCTGACCTGTGGCAGCAGCCCAGAAGATGGAGCAAAGACATTCCTCAACCCCCCCTTACTTCCTGGCCATGCTGCAGGAGCTATTCTTCCCGGCTACAGCTTCCCTCTTCCTATCCAATCCCAGCTTGCACGCAGAAAACCCCTCCCCTCTTCCTCCCTTCTTTGAGGGCCATAAGATCCCCTTTTGGGTGCTGGGATGGACTGGTGAGCACAATCAGGCAGGAGTTCTTGTTTCAATAGCCTGCCTGCAGCAAGGTAGGCCTTTTGTCTGCAAAGTCCCTGGCCACCTAGAGGCTCTGATCCTGTACCAGAAGATCCATCAGAAGGGTCCCTGGCCAGCAAGGGGAACTGATCCTGAACCAGAAGATCCATCGGGGAGCATTCGGAGGAAGAGATGGGCAGGCAACAATGTGAGAATCCCTCCAACAATCTGAAAAACAACTTGAAAACACTGGAACACAGTGACTTACAACAGGAGGACTTGAACACCCTAATCCAGAAGTAGTAGAAAAAATAAACTTTATGAAACTGATAATAGAGTCCCTTAAACAGGAGGTGAAAAACTCCTTTAAAGAAATGGATGGGAAGAATAACAAAAAGTTTGAAGAAATGAGTAAATCCATAAATGATTCCATAGGAAACCAAGAAAAAACAATCAAACAGATAATGGAAACAGTGAAAGACTTGAAAACTGAAATGGAGGCAATGAAGAAAACACATACCGAGGGTCGGCTGGATATGGAAAATCTAGGTAAATGAACAGAGACTACAGAAACAAGCATAACCAACAGAATACAAGAGATAGAAGAAAGAATCTCAGATTCTGAAGATACCATAGAGAAAATAAATGCACTGATCAAGGAAAACAGCAAATCCAACAAATTCTCATCACAAAACTTTCAGGAAATCTGGGAAACAATAAAAAGATCAAACCTAAGAATAATAGGGTTAGATGAAGGAGAAGAATTACAACTCAAAGGCCCAGAAAATATATTCAATAAAATTATAGAAGAAAACTTTCCTAACCTAAAGAAAGATATTCCTTTGAAGGTTCAAGAACCATACAGAAAACCGAATACACTGGATCAAAAAAAAAATCCCCTCGCCATATAATAAGTAAAACACAAAACATATAGAATAAAGAAAGAATATTAAGAGCTGCAAAGGAAAAAGGACAAGTTACTTATAAAGGTAAACCTATCAAACTTACACCTGACTTCTCTATGGAAACCATAAAAGCCAGAAGGTCCTGGATAGATGTACTGCAGAAAAATATAAGACCATGTATGCAAGCCAAGACTACTATACCCAGCCAAGCTTTCATTCACTATCAATGGAGAAAACAAAATATTCCAGGATAAAAACAAATTTAAACAATATGTAGATACAAATTCAGCCTTATAGAAAGTAATAGAAGGAAAATCACAAACCAAGAAGTCCAACAATGCCCACAATAACTCAGACATCTAGCGACCCTTCACCAGCACATCTCAAAGAAGGGAAACTTAAGGTTATGCTCAACCTCCTTAACAATCAGGGAAATGAAAATCAAAACAACTTTGAGATACCATCTTACACCTGTCAGAATGGCTAAAATCAAAAACACCAATGATAGCCTTTGCTGGAGAGGATGTGGAGTAAGGGGTACACTCATCCATTGCTGGTGGGAATGCACACTTGTGCAACCACTTTGGAAAGCAGTGTGGCCGTTTCTCAGGAAATTCGGGATCAACCTACCCCAGGACCCAGCAATTCCACTATTGGGAATCTACCCAAGAGATGCCCAAATCATACTACAAAAGCATTTGCTCATCTATGTTCATAGCAGCATTATTTGTAATAGCCAGATCCTGGAAACAACCTAGATGCCCTTCAGTGGAAGAATGGATGAAGAAACTGTGGAATATATACATGCTAGAATACTACTCAGTGGTAAAAAACAATGACATCTTGAATTTTGCATGCAAATGGATGGAAATAGAAAACATCATCCTGAGTGAGGTAACCCAGGCCCAAAAAGATGAACATGGGATATACTCACTCATAACCGGTTTCTAGCCATAATTAAAGGAAATCGAGCCTATAATTTGGGATCCTTGAGAAGATAATAAGAAGGTGAACTCCCAAAAGAAGATATAGTAATCCTCCTGGATATTGGAAGTAGACACGATCGCCAGGCAAAAATTGGGAACTTGAGGGTTGGGCGAGACTGGGCCAAGGGAAGATGGGGAGAGAAAAGCATGAAGGGGAAAATGGGGGGAGCTCAGAAGAATGGGATGCTTGGGATACAGGAAGGGTGCATATGGGAGCAAGGAAGCATATATCTTAATTTAGGGAGCCACCTGAAGGTTGTCAAGAGACTTGACCCTAGAGGGGTTCCCAGGTTTCCAGGGAGACGCCCCCCAGTTAGTTCCTTGGGTAGCTGAGGAGAGGGAGCCTGAAAAGGCCAGTTCCTATAGCCATACTGATGAATTTCTTGCATATCACCATAGAACCTCCACCTGGCGATAGATGAAGAAAATTACAGAGCCCCACATTGGAGCACCGGACTGAGCTCCCAAGGTCCTGATGAGGAGCAGAAGGAGAGAGAACATGAGAAAGAAAGTCAGGACCATGAGGGAACCTCCACCTGGCGATAGATGAAGAAAATGACTGAGCCCCACATTGGAGCACTGGACTGAGCTCCCAAGGTCCTGATGAGGAGCAGAAGGAGAGAGAACATGAGAAAGAAAGTCAGGAACGTGAGGGGTGCGTTCACTCATGGAGACGGTGGGACAGAACTAATGGGAGATCACCCACTCCAGTTGGAATGGGACTGATGGATCATGCGACCAAACCCGTCTCTCTGAATGTGGCCAACAGTGGGGGCTGACTGAGAAGCAAAGGACAGTGGTGCTTGGCTCTGATTCTTCTGCATGGACGGGCTCTGTGGGAGCCTTCTCAGCTTGGTCAATCACCTTCCAAAACCTGGGGGGAGTTGGGAGGACCTTGGTCTTAGCATAGAGTAGGGAACCCTGATGGCTCCTTGGCCTTGAGAGGGAGGGAAGGGAGGTATGGGTGGAGGGGAGGGGAGGGAAGGGGGAGAAGGAGGGGAGGGAAGGGGGAGGAGGAGGGGAGGGAAGGAGGAGAAGGAGGGGAGGAGATGGAAATTTGTAAATATAAAAAAGTAAACCATGAAAAAAAATAAATAAACTGCCCCCCCACCCAAAAAATAATGAAAGTAACACATAGACACTTCTCCATCAAAAAAAAAAATGTCCAGGACCTGATGGTTTTAATGTAGAATTGTATCAGAACTTCCAGGAAGACCTGATACCTATTCTTCTTAATGTGTTTCACAAAATAGAAACAGAAGAGTCATTGCCAAACTCTTTTTACGAAGCTACAGTCACCCTGATTCCAAAACCACACAAAGACCCAACCAAGAAAGAGAATTACAGACCAATCTCACTCATGAACATTGATAAAAAAATTCTCAATAAAATTCTGGCAAATGGAATCCAAGAACACATTAAAAAAAATTATCCATTACGATCATGTAGGCTTCATCCCAGAGATGCAGGGCTGGTTCAACATATGAAAATCTATCAATGTAATCCATCATATAAATAAACTGAAAGAAAAAAACCATATGATCATTTCCTTAGATGTGGAAAAAGCATTTGACAAAATTCAACACCCCTTTATGATAAAGGTTTTGGAGAGGTTAGGGATGCAAAGATCATACCTAAATATAATAAAAGCAATATATAACAAGCCAACAGCTCATATCAAATTAAATGGAGAGAAACTCAAAGCCATTCCACTAAATTCAGGAATAAGACAAGGCTGTCTGATCTCTCTATATTTCTACAACATAGTTCTTGAAGTTCTAGCAATAGCAATAAACAACATCAGGGAATCAAGGTGATTCAAATCGGAAAGGAAGAAGTCAAACTTTTCTTATTTGCAGATGATATGATAGTGTACATTAGTGACCCCCCCAAACCTCTACCAAAGAACTCCTGCAGCTGATAAATACCTTCAGTGAAGTGGCAGGCTACAAGATCAACTCAAAAAAACCAGCAGCCCTCCTATACACAAAGGATAGAGAAGCAGAGAGGGAATTGAGAGAAACTTCACCTTTTATGATAGCCACAAATAGCATAAAGTATATTGGGGTAACTCTAACCAAGGAAGTGAAAGACCTATTTGACAAGAACTTTAAGGCATTGAAGAAAGAAATTGAAGAGGACACCAGAAAATGGGAAGACCTCCCATGGTCTTGGATAGGTAGGATCAACATAGTAAAAATGGCAATTCTACCAAAGACAATATATAAGTTCAATGCAATCCCCATTAAAATCCCAACAACATTCTTCACAGACCTTGAGAGAACAATAATCATCTTTATTTGGAAAAACAAAAAACCCAGGATAGTCAAAACAATCCTATACAATAAAAGAACTTCTGGAAGTATTACCATCCCTGACCTCAAATTCTATTACAGAGATACAGTAATGAAAACAGCTTGGTACTGGCATTAAAACAGAGAATTTGACCAATGGAATCAAATAGAAGACCTAGATATTAACCCACAAACCTATGAACACCTGATTTTTGACAAAGGAGCTAAAAGTATACAATGGAAGAAATAAAGAATCTTCACCAAATGGTGATGGGAGAACTGGTTGTCAACCTGTAGAAGAATGAAAATAGATCCATATCTATCACCATGCACAAAACTTGATGGAGGAGTGCCTATGTGTTAATTAAGGTCATGCTCAACATCCTTAGTGATCAGGGAAATGCAAATCAAAATTTCTTTGGGATACCATCTTACACCTGTCAGAATGGCTAAAATAAAAAACAGCAATGATAGTCTTTGCTGGAGAGGATGTGAATTAAGGGGAACACTCATCCATTGCTGGTGGGAATGCAAACTTGTGCAACCACTTTGGAAATCAGTGTGGTGGTTTCTCAGAAAATTCGGGATCAACCTACCCCAGGATCCAGCAATACCACTCCTGGAAATATACCCAAGAGATGCCCTATCATACTATGACAACATTTGTTCAACTATGTTCATAGCAGCATTATTTGTAATAGCCAGAACCTGGAAACAACCTAGATGCCCTTCAATGGAAGAATGGATAAAGAAAGTGTGGAACATATACGCATTAGAGTACTACTCACTTGTCAAGAACAATGATATCTTGAATTTTGCAGGCAAATGGATGGGAATAAAGAACATTATCCTGAGTCAGGTAACCCAGACCCAAAATGATGAATATGGTATGTCCTCACTCATTAGTGGATTCTAGCCATAAATGAAGGACATTGCGTATATAATTCATGATCTTAGAGAAGCTAAATAGGAAAGTGATCCCCCCCCCCCAAAAAAACATATAGTTATCCTCCTGGATATTGGAAATAGACAAGATTTCCAGGCAAAAATGGAGAGCTTGAAGGTGGGGCTGGGATGGAGTAAGGGGAGATGGGGAGAGAGATGTGAGAATGGGATGATGGGGAGAACTTGGGGGAATGGGACAGTTGGGATGGAGGAGGAGTGGATATGGGAGCAAGGAAGTATATATCTTAATTAAGAGAGCCATTTGAGGCTTGTCAAGAGACCGGACTCTAGAGGAGTTCCCATGTGTCCAAGGAGATGTCTCCAGTTTGTTCCTTGAGCAGCTGAGGAGAGGGCGCCTGAACTGGCCCTATACTATAGCCACTCTGATGAATATCTGGTATACCACCATAGAACCTTCATATGGTGATGGATGGAGATAGAGACAAAGACCAACATTGGAGCACTGCAATGTGCTCCCAAGGTCCAAATGAGGAGCAGAAGGAGAGAGAACATGAGCAAGGAAGTCAGGGCCATGAGGGGTGTGCCCACCCACAGTGATGGTGGGGCCTATCTAATGGGAACTCACCAAGGCCAGCTGGACTGGGACTGATGGAGCATGTGATCAAATCTGACTCTCCGAACGTGGCCTACATTGAGGGCTGACTTGAAGCCAAGGACAATGGCACTGGGTTCTGATTCTATTCCATGTACTGGCTTTGTAGGAAGCTAGTCTGTTTGGATGCTCACCTTCCTAGACCTGGATGGAGGGTAGAGGATCTTGGTCTTCCCACAGGACAGGGAACCCTGACTGCTCTTTGGACTGGAGAGGGAGAGGAAGGGGATTGTGGGGAGGGGGAGTTAAATGGGAGGAAGGAAGGAGGTGAAAATTTGTAATAATAATAATAATAATAATAATAATAATATAAAATATGGAAGAAAAGACAAGCAAACAACTGGAAGAAATTAATTAATTCCTCAAAGAAAACCAAAAAATATCAGCAGGTGAAGAAAATAGTTCAAAATTTGAAGATTGAAATAGAGATAATAAAGAAAATACAAGCTGGGGGAACTCTGGAAATAGAAAATCTGAGCAAACTCACAGAAATGATAAAGACAAGTATAACAAACAGAATAGAGGAGATAGAAGAATCTCAGGTGCTAGAGATTCTATTGAGAAAATAAACTAAGTTGTCAAATAAAAAAAGCAAATCCAACAAATTCTTAACACAAATCATCCAGGAAATCTGGGACACCATGAAAAGACAAAACCTAAGAATAATAGGAGATGAATTTCAGCTCAAAGGCACAGAAAATATATTCAAAAATATAGAAGAAAACTTTCCCAACCTAAAGAAGGATATACCCAAGAAGGTACTAGAAGCTTACAGAACACCAAATAGATTGGATCAAAAAAAATCCCCTTGCCATATAATAATAAAAACACAAAACATACAGAATAAAGAAAGACTATTAAGATCTGCAAAAGAAAAAGTTCAAGTAGCATATAAAGAAAAACCTATCAGGATTACACCTGACTTCTCAATGGAAACCATGAAAGCCAGAAGGTCCTGGATAGATGTGCTGCAGACACTAAGAGACCATGGATGCAAGCCCAGACTACTGTAACCAGAAAAGGTTTCATTTACCATTGATGGAGAAAATAATATATTCAATGACAAAACAGATTTAAACAATATATATCTACAAACCCAGCCTTACAGAAAGTACTAGAAGGAAAGCCAAAACCAAAGGAAGCTAACTATACCCACAATAACACAGGCATCTGATAATTCCCCCCACCAGCATAACCCAAAGAAGGGAAACACACAAACACCACTACTGAAAGATTACTAGAGTTAACAACTGCTGCTCATTAATATTGCTTAATACTAATAGACTCAATTCACCTATAAAAAGACACAGGCTAAGAGAATGGATATGTAAACAGGATCTCTGCTGTTTACAAGAAACACATCTCAACCTCAAAGACAGACACTGCCTCAGACTAAAGAGTTGGGAAAAGGTTTTCCAATCAAATGGACCTAAAAAAACAAGCAGTTGTGGCTATTCAAATATCTAGCAAAATTGATTTCAAACTAAATTTGTCGTGATGAGAGAGCAGTCCTGCTTTTTATCCTGCCCTGCTCCCAGCCACCGGCTAGCTTATGCCCCAAAATAATTACATGGAAACTGTATTCTTTTAAACACTGCCTGGCCCATTATTTTCAGCCTCTTATTCACATCTTGACTAACCCATACCTAATAATCTGCATAACACCACGAATGGTGTCTTACCGGGAAAGATGCAGCACATCTGACCTGGTGGCTGGCTTCATCGCATCTCTCTCCCTGAGGAGAGGCATGGCAGTCTGTCTCACTTAGGAGAGGCATGGCATCTGACTGAGCCATCTACCTCACTTCCTTCTTCCTGTTCTGTCTACTCCACCCACCTAAGGGCTGGCCAAGGCAGTTTCTTTATTAATGAATGAAATCAACACAAACAGAAGACTCTCCCACATCATAAAATCAATCAGAAGAGATGGAGAAGAACATTTTATACTCATAACAGGAACAATTCATCAAGAAAAAGCATCAATACTGAATATCTATGTCTCTAATTGAAGAGCACCCTCGTATGTAAAAGAAACATTACTGAAACTTGAATTGCACATCACACCCTACACACTAATAGTAGTAGATTCAACACTCCTCTCTCAACAATGGACAGGCCAAACACACAGAAACTTAACAGAGAAATAAAAGATCTAAGAGATGTAATGAATCAAATAGACTTAACAGACATCTATCGCACATTCCACCCAAATAAAAAAAAATATACTTTCTTCTCAGCACCACATGGAACCGTTCTCTAAAATTGACCACATTCTTGGTAACAAAGCAAACATCCACAGATCCAAAAAAAAATGAATTAATCCACCATGCCTTAACAGATCACCATGGAGAAAAGTTCGAATTCAACAATAATACTGCTCCCACGAAGCCTACAAACTCATGGAAACTGAACAGTCAACTGTTCCACTCCTGGGTCAAGGAAGAAATAAGAAAGAAATTAAAATCTCCCTTGAATTCAATGAAAATGAAGGCATAACATATCCAAACCTATAGGACACTATGAAAGCAGTGCTAAGAGGAAAGTTCTTAGCACTAAGTGCCCAAGAAATAAAAATGGAGAAAGCTCACATCAATGACCTAATAGCATGCCTGAAAGCTCTACAAAAAAAAGAAGCAGACTCACCCAAAAGAGAAGAAGACAGGAAGTAATCAAGTTGAGAGCTGGAATCAACAAAATAGAATCACAGAAAGCAATCCAAAGAATCAAAGAAACAAAGAATTGGTTCTTTGAGAAAATCAACATGATTGAAAAACCCTTATCCAAACTAATTAAAAGACAGAGAGAAGATCCAAATTAACAAAATCAGAAATGAAAAGGGGGACATAACAATGGACACTGAAAAAATTCAGAGGATCATTAGGTCCTACTACAAAAATTCTGTACTCCACAAAACTGGAAAATGTAAAAGAAATGGACAATTTCTTTGATAGATACCTCCTACCAAAATTAAATCAAGGCCAGGTGAACAATTTAAATAGAACTATAAGCTGTGAGGAGATAGAAGCTGCCATAAAAAACCTCCCAAGCAAAACAAGCCCAGGGCCGGATGGTGCTGACTTCTACCAGAACATTCAAAAAGACCTAATACCTATACTCAAAATGCTCCACATAATAAAAACCCAAGGCTCATTTCTAAGTTCTTTTTATAAAGCTACAGTTACCCTGATACCAAAGACTCAAACTGCACCAAACCGCACAAAGTCTCAAACAAGAAAGAGAATTACAGACCAATCTTACTCATGAACATTGATGCAAACTTCTCAATAAAATTCTGGCAAATGAAATCCAAAAACACAGCAAAAATGACCCATTATTATCAAGTAGGCTACATCCCAGAGATGCAGGTTCACATATGAAAACCAATCAATGTAATCCAACATATAAATAAACTGAAAGTAAAAAAAAAGTATGATCATTTCATTCGATGAAGAAAAAGCATTTGAGAAAATTTAACATCCCTTCATGATAAAAATCTTGGAGAGATTAAGGATACAAGGATCATATCTAAATATAATAAAAGCAATATACAGCAAGCCAACAGCTAACATCAAATTAAATAGAAAGAAATTCAAAGGAATTCCACTAAAATCAGGAACGAGACAAGGCTGTCTGCTCTCTCCATATCTCTTCAACATAGTTCTTGAAGTTTTAGCAATAGCAATAAGACAACATAAGGAGATCAAGGGAATTCAAATCAGAAAGGAAGAACTTAAACATTCATTATTTGCAGATGATATGATAGTGTATATAAGTGACCCCAAAAACTCTACCAGAGAACTCCTACAGTTGATAAATACCTTAAGTGAAGTGTCAAGATACAAGATAAACTCAAAAAATCAGTAGCCCTCCTATACAAAAAGGATAAAGAAGCTGAGAAAGAAAACAGAGAAACATCACCTTTCATAATAGCCACGAATCAAATAATATATCTTGGAGTAACACTAACAAAGGACATGAAAGACCTATTTGACAAGAACTTTATATCTTTGAAAAAAAATTTAAGAAGACACATCAAAAATGGAAAGATCTGCCATGCTTTTGTATAGGAAGGATCAACATAGTTAAAATGGAAATCTTACCAAAGACAATCTATAGATTCAATGCAATCCCCATCAAAATCCCAACACAATTCTTCCCAGACCTTGAAAGAATGAAACTCAACTTTATATGGAAAAACAAGAAACTCAGGATAGGAGAAACAATCCTGTACAATAAAGGAACTGCCAGAGGCATTACCATCCCTGACTTCAAGCTCTGTTACAGAGCTACAATAATGAAAACACCTTGGTATTGGCATAAAAAGAGAGACACTGAATAATGGAATTGAATTCACACACATATGATCACCTGCTTTTTGACAAAAAAAAGCAAAAAGGATACAATTGAAAAAAGGCATCTTCAACAAATGTTGCTGGCATAACTGGATGTCAACTTGTAGTAGAATAAAAATTGATCCATATCTATCACCATGCACAAAACTCATGTCCAAATGGATTAAAGGCCTCAATGTAAATCCAACAACATTGAACCTGATAGAGGAGAAAGTGGGGAGTAGCTTGCAATACATGGGCACAGGAGACCACTTCCTAAATATAACCCCAGTAGCACAGACAATAAGAGCATCAATATTAAAAGGGACCTCCTGAAACTGATAAGCTTCTGTAAAGCAAAGGACACCCTACTGAATGGGGAAAAATCTTCACCAACCCCATATCACCCAAAGGACTGATCTCCAAAATATATAACGAACTCCAGAAATTAGACATTAAAATTCTAAATAACCCAATTAAAAAGCGGTGTACTGAAATAAACAGAGAATTCTCAACAGAAGAAATTCAAATGGCCAAAAGATACTTAAGGACAGGTTCTTCCTCCTTAGCTATCAGGAAAATGTAAATCAAAACAACCTTGAGATACCATATGATACCTGTCAGAATGGCGAAGGTCAAAAACACTAATAATAGCTTATACTGGAGTTGTTGTTGAGCAAGAGGAATACTCATCCATTGCTGGTGGGATGCAAACTTGTGCAACCACTTTGGAAATCAGTAAGTGTGGTGGTTTCTCAAAAAACTGGGAATCAAAATACCTCAGGACCCAGCAATTCCACTCTTGGGACTATATCCAAAAGGTGCTCAATCATACTACAAGAGCATCTGTTCAACTATGTTCACAGCAGCATTATTTTTAATAGCCAGGACCCAAAAACAACCTACATGCCCCTCAATTGAAGAATGCATAAAGTGTGGCAATCTACACATTGGAGTTCTACTCAGCAGTAAAGAATAATGACATCTTGAATTTTGCATGCAAATAGACTGAATTAGAAAACATCATCCTGAGTGAGGTAACCCAGATCCCCCAAAACAAATATGGTACGTACTCACTCATAAGTGGATACTAGTCATAAACAAAGGGCAATGAGTCTATAGTTCAGGATCCTAGAGAAACTAAGCAATAAGGTGAACCCAAAGAAAAACATATATAGACCCACCTGGAAATTGGAATCGGACAAAAATTTGGGAGCAGAGTGATGAGGGGTAGATGGGGGAGAAGGAGAGTGGAGGAGAACTTGAGGGAATGGGATAGTAGAGATGGAGGAAGAACAGATATGAGAGCAAGGAAAGAGACATCTTTTTTGCTGGTATCTTCTTTCTTTCTTTCTTTCTTTCTTTCTTTCTTTCTTTCTTCTTCTTCTTCTTCTTCTTCTTCTTCTTATTATTATTATTATTATTATTATTATTATTATTATTATTATTATTATTATTATTAAAATTTTTCACCTCCTCCTCTACTCCCATTTCCCTCCTCCTCCCTATTCCCCATTTGTTGCGGGAGCTCCTTCTGCTCCTTTAGCCAATAGCCGCTGAGATACCAGCCCATTGGGGCGTGGTCTCTCTTTTTAAAAATGCGGCCACTTCCCTCCGCTCGCTCTCTGGCTTCCGGCTCCGCTTCTGACGACTAGGCTCCCTTCCTGATTGCGCAGAGGGCTGTTGTCTGGGACGGTGATCTGTAAGTTTTTTCCCCTTTAAATAAATAACCATTCTATTAATCATAATTCCAAACTGGTGTGGGATTGTTTGTGATTTACACCATCATCTGGCGCCCAACGTTTGGTTTTAGGACCCCTCCTTTCCCCGCTCGGCTGCCTGCCGCCAGCGCGGCTTGGCGCGAGCCCTCCCTCCCTCAGCTGCGGCCTGTGCCTTGTGCGTGGAGACAGCGTTTAATGTAAATTACACACAGTGGCTTTTCTTGCTGAAATTCTTTATATTTTCTCTTTACACGCCTCAAATTGACTCCAAGTCCCCACGCACCCTATCGTTTGCCTCCCCACGTGGATTTAAACTCCACAGGCCCGCACAGTCTCTGCCCGCCTGGCCTACTCTTTTCTGAGACGCTTTTAAATCTCCCTTGCAAGCGCAGCGCTTGGGTGGCGCAAACCAGTTTGCAGGCGGTTGCCGAAAAACTGCAACCCCTCAGGGCGACTCTGTCACGTGGAGGCCATACACAGCTGCGGCTTCCAGGTTGCTCTTCTTTTCCCTTGGATTCTGGGTTTCTAGTTCTGTGTGTGGAATTGATTTAATTACATTTTCTTTGTTGAGCAACTCGCATTTCCCAGTTTTTAACAAATACTAAGGCGGACACTGAAACAGGACCCCATTTTAGTCAACTTTGCAGCGGTTCTAGTCGCGACTCTGCAACAGCACCACCGGCTGGATAATAGGTAATATGGCAGTTTTCGTTTCCAACGCAAATTTTACTGTTTTGTTTATTAATACATTGGACTATATCATGCAAGGTTTATATGATTATGGGGATACCTTAATTTGCTTGTTACTAGGTTTCAGTTTTATTTTCCATATTCTATCATTAAGGAAGAATAAGGCACTCGTAAGAACGATACAATCTCTACGGACTAATAATGAACAACTAGTAGAAAGGATTAAAATTATTGAAAATCAGAGGTTATCTGAACAAGTGGATACTATGATAGACAAAATTGACTCCATATCCAAGGGTACTAGGAAGTTACCTGAAAGGGTTCAGGCTGTTGAATTTGATGTTCAGACGTTATCACAAAGTTTTGATAAGGTAACAGACAGAATGTACCTCCAAGATGGGAATCTACATGATATACAAGAAAAGTTTAAAGAGGACATATTATCTTTGAAGGAAAAAATTAAAACTTTGGAAACACAAGTACAGAATAGAGACCAAAAATTTGATACCTTAGTGAAATCACTAGAAACACATACAGGTCAGGAGATTCAGGATTTAAGAGAGATGATGATAAAAAGATTTGAAAAGATTGAAGAACTTATTGGAGCTGGTGAACAGAGTAAGGAGGCACAAGGACAGGCTACAATGCCACCACCAGCTATTAGAACTGGCTTACCCAGGGTTTTAGCAACATACCCTGTAATTAATTCTGACAAAGCATCAACTTCCAAAGGCTCAAAGGGAGTCAAAGATGCTAGATGGAAGCCAATAGAACTGAATGATCTAAAAGAAATTAAGCAGGCTGTTGTTAATTATGGCTTGCACTCTGCATTTGTTAAGGAAATGATAAAGACTTGGGCCTCTAATGTCAGAGCTACCCCCCATGATTTCTCTCAGTTAGTGTCTGCAGTTTTAGATGATGGACCTTCCTTGATGTTTGGAATTTATTTCAGAGAAGAATCCAAACATATGGAACAGCAAGGAAGAGCAAAAGGTGTGGAGGTTTCCCAAGATCAAATTCTTGGTGTAGGAGCATATGCTGATCCACAGGTCCAAGCTCTTTACGACGAAGAAGTATTATGTCTATGTCACCAAGCAGCCTTAAATGCTTGGAATAGGATACAAGATCCAGCGAAAAGGGTCGAATCATATACAAGGATTAGGCAGGGACAGAGAGAACCCTTTATTGACTTTTTGCAAAGATTAATTAAGGCTCTGGACATAGGGGTAACAGACCCAGAAGCTAGACGAATACTTCTTGAATCTCTAGCTTTTGAAAATGCAAATGTAGATTGCAAAAAGATAATTGGGCCTTTAAAGTCTAGATCAGCACCTATGGATGAATGGATTCAGCATACGATGAATGTTGAGACATTTAGCTATAATGATGAATCTTGGGTAGGAGAAGCAATTTCCAAAGCAATGAGGAGACATCAAACTGCCAGGTGTTTTAATTGTGGTAAATTAGGGCATCTGCAAAGGGATTGCAGACAAAGAACTTCTAGGAATAATATCTCTTCTGGGAATGACAAAAATAGGAGACCTCGGCCTTCAGGTATATGTAGGAGATGCGGTAAAGGCCGACATTGGTCCAACGAATGCAGGTCAACAACAGACAGACAAGGAAACCCGATACCATCGGGAAACCCCTTGAGGGGCCTCTCGCAGGCCCCCAAGCCAACAGTGGCCCAGTCATTCCCAGTCACAGTGGAGAACGTGCCTCACCAAGAAAACTAAAAGCTCCAATTTCTGCTGTAAAAAGTAATACTGGTCTAAATAATGAATTACATGTGGAGGACGAGTCAAAAAATCCAGTAGGACAGAGTAAACGTATATTTTGGCAGACTTCTATTAATGATCAAAGACCAAAGCTAAGAGTCTGTATAAATGGCATTTTTATTGAAGGCTTATTAGACACAGGTGCGGATGTAAGTATCATTACTCCAGAATCTTGGCATCCGAATTGGCCTCTTCAAGAGGTAGATGTTCAGTTCCTGGGAATTGGAACCCTGTCTCGTGTAAAACAAAGCACAAGATGGGTCGAATGCATAGGGCCTGAAGGGCAAATAGGAAGACTAAGGCCATATATAGCCAATATTGCAATAAATTTATGGGGCCGTGACCTGCTACAACAATGGAATACCCAGATTAACATTCCTGCAGTCTCAGGAACTCATAATTCTAGGAAGGATGTAATAAAGTACCATGCACAAAGGTCACCAGCCATTCAGGCTGTACAAGAACATAAAGCAACTAACAAACCTTTAGAGGTACCAACAGCTCTACCTTTAAAATGGCTAACCGAGAAGCCAATATGGGTTAAACAATGGCCTTTAGCTGAAGATAAATTACAGGCATTGGAACAGCTGGTACAAGAGCAACTAGATGCTCACCATATTGAGGAATCAACCAGCCCTTGGAATTCTCCTGTGTTTGTTGTAAAAAAGAAATCTGGTAAATGGAGAATGGTGACAGATCTAAGAGCTGTCAACAAGGTAATTCAACCTATGGGCCCACTACAATCTGGAATTCCTTTGCCTTCTCTATTACCAAAAGGATGGCCTCTTATAGTTATTGATTTGAAAGATTGTTTTTTCACTATACCTTTACAAGAAAAGGATAGAGAAAAATTTGCCTTCACAGTGCCTACTTATAATAATTCTCAGCCTACTAAGAGATATCAATGGACTGTCCTCCCACAGGGGATGCTCAATAGTCCCACATTGTGCCAATATTTTGTAAGTAAGCCATTGGAAATAATTCGTAAACAATTTCCCAAGTCAATAATTTATCATTATATGGATGACATTTTGTTATCTGATTCAAATAAAGATACTTTAGAAAGGATGTTTGAAGAAGTAAAGAAAGTCTTGCCTAAATGGGGATTACAAATTGCCCCTGAAAAAATTCAAAGAGGAAATTCTATTAATTACCTAGGTTACAGAATAGGGTTAGAGAAAATTAAAACGCAAAAGGCACAAATTAGGAGAGACAGGTTACAGACTCTTAATGACTTCCAAAGATTGTTAGGAGACATTTCCAGTCTACGACCAGCTGTTGGGATAACACCTGATCTAATAGTTCATTTAAACAAAACCTTAGATGGTGATAAAGATTTGAATAGTCCCAGAAAACTGACAGCTGAAGCAGAAAAGGAACTGACAATGATTGAGGAAAAATTACAGGAGGCACATGTGGATAGGGTGAACCCAAATCTTAGCTGCATCCTAGTCATATTGCCTTCCAGAATTTCTCCTACAGGGATTTTAATGCAGAGGGAAGATACTATTTTAGAGTGGATATTTATGCCTAATAAACCAAGTAAAAAATTAAAAACTTATGTGGAAAAAGTCTCTGAATTAATTATAAAAGGTAAGCTGAGACTTCGTCAACTAGCAGGTATAGACCCAGCAGAAATTATAGTGCCTTTTACTACTGAGGAAATAAAAAAGTTATGGGAAGACAATGAACCATGGCAAAGAGCTTGTGCTAATTTTTTGGGAGAAATTAACAGCAACTATCCCAAAAGTGATAGACTTAATCTCATAAAGAGAACTTCTTGGATTCTTCCTAGAATTGTACGTGATGCTCCAATAACTGGAGCCCGTACGTTTTATACTGATGCAAATAAGTCAGGGAAAGCTGGTTACAAGTCAGATGAATTGAGTAAGGTGGAACAAAGCCCTTATAATTCTGTCCAAAAGGCAGAATTATATGCCATTCTTATGGTGCTAAGGGACTTTAAAGAACCTCTTAATATAGTTACAGATTCACAATATGCTGAAAGAGTTATCTTGCATATTGAAACTGCTGAATTTATTCCAGATGACACAGAGTTGACTTCATTGTTTATCCAGGTACAAGATATAATTAGGAATAGGCTTTGTCCAATGTACATAACACACATCCGGTCCCATACGGGTCTGCCTGGTCCTCTAGCACAAGGTAATGCAGAGATTGATCAATTATTGATTGGAAGTGTGTTGAAGGCCTCAGAATTTCATAAAAAGCATCATGTCAATAGTAAAGGCCTAAAGAAAGAATTTTCCATTACATGGCAACAAGCTAAGGACATTATAAAGAGATGTCCTACTTGTTCTTTCTATAATCAAACACCGTTGCCTGCAGGGAGTAACCCAAAGGGTACTCAAAGGAATGAAATCTGGCAGATGGATGTGTTTCACTTTATGGAATTTGGTAAATTAAAATATGTACACCACACCATAGACACATATTCAGGTTTTCAATGGGCTACTGCCCTGAGCTCAGAAAAGGCCGTTTCAGTAATCACACATTTATTAGAAGTTATGGCCATCATGGGTATACCTGCACAAATAAAGACAGACAATGGTCCAGCATATGTATCTAAGAAAATGAAACGCTTTTTTGATTATTATAATATAAAACACATTACAGGTATACCAAATAATCCTACAGGTCAGGCAGTTATAGAAAGATCAAATCGTACTATAAAGGATATGCTGAACAAACAAAAAGGGACGGAAAATACCCCCAGAAATAGATTGCATAATGCTTTATTAACCTTGAATTTTCTTAACGCTAATGAGAAAGGAACAACAGCGGCAGAAAGACATTGGATAATGGAAAAGTCTGCTGAACTAAATCAACCAATTTATTTCAAAGATGTGCTGACCTCTCAATGGAAGCCAGGAGATGTGCTGCGTTGGGGAAGGGGTTTTGCTCTTGTCTCCACAGGAGAGGAAAAATTGTGGATACCATCAAAATTAATAAAGGTTCGGTTTGAAGAGGAGAAGCCCCTTGGAAAAGAAAAATAATTCATTCACAAGGATGATGATCATACTGATGGTAAGAAAAGCATATAGGTTGGGGGCAGGGTTCTTTTCTTATCTCCACAGGAAACCACTCATCATCAAAGAACTTAAGGGACCCTGGATATTTAAATACTGATGGATGGACACTAGTTACAACCTAATATGGATCAACACAGAACCTGAATAGGTTTAGTAAGTATAAAACAATTTTTAAATATATATATATACATTACTATGCTTTTATTTATATGTATATAGAGCTGGTTTTGGAGTTGGACTATGGCTCAGTCCTTCTTCAATTCCAAGCCTGTTGATAAGAGATATCTCAGAGATTCTGTCTCAGGTCAGGAGCCATGAAATGGGACAGAATAATAATAGTAATAATAATGATGATGATGATGATGATGATGATACTTGATAAACTTTCTTTGCCTTTCCTCATATCTGTGTCTGTCTTTATTATACCTTCCATCGAATATATATGTCTGTATATGTCTTTGTAGATAATGTTTACCTTTCCTGTAACAAACAAAAAATTTTCCTTCAGTAATCTTTGAAGTTTCCAGGATGAAGATGGGGCCCCACAACATCAATTTCACCTGGTTACTATGACGTCATGTTTTTAATAGCGCTAAAATTAGACCTTTTTTTTTTGGTTTTTTTTGGTACCAACTACACAAGACAGTTTCAAATGGTGTACAATTTTGACAACACTCTGGCCGGACCTCCTCAAAACACTCAGAGGCTAGTTACAATTTCCTCGACCAAATGTTATTCTGGGAATTTTACCATCATTTGCTTTCATGGGACCCCCTGAGAAGAACGTCGCCCCCATGTCAGCTAGAAGCAATCTTAGAGGACGACGCCCCCTCTCCCAACAGAGTTTGCCCTCTGGTTTAGGGACATCATTTAGTAGTTGGTATAGGGTTGAGGGGATGGGGGAGGTATTATATGGACTCAGGGGTGTTTATGAAACAAAAAGGGGGGGGAATTACCTGGTTTGATGGGATGATTGGTATTTGTGAATTATTGTTATTAGAAAATTGCATTGGTGTTGATTCTTGTATATTGAACATTGTATGTGAGTATGCTTCTACCTCTATTGTATGAGAGTATGCTTCTAACTCTGTTTAAAACAATTGTCATATTGAGATATTTATCATATTGCAATGTACATTTCTACCTCTGATATTATTTGTATAATGACATTGTTTACGTTTGGGGATATTGTCCTCATTTATTGCACAGTTGTTTATTGTCTTAGTCTTTAAGTTAGATAGGTATTGAGAATTATATAGATTAGTAGTCATCTATGTTTGTCATTTATAATTAGACTAATCAGGTTCGTTAGATAAATAGAGATTATACTCAGAATAGATAGATAATCTTCAACCTCTTCAAAGAGCTGTAGAAAATGGCCTTTAATTTAACTCAGAGTTTCATGGTAGACAAATAATTTGGTAGTGAGACACAATTGCTCCTGGCAACACCAATCTATTCCCGAGAGAATGTTGAGCACCAAAGACACTCCACGTGGAGCCTTTCTTCTTGGCGGAACTGGCCTTTGGGCAAAGAAATGCCCATACCTCAACCACTGACAGATACAGAGCATCCATAAATGGATAAAACAGGACTGTCATATCTTGCCAAGACAGGGTAAGATAGTTCTGAAAAGTTTCTTGCCTTTGAAAATGGTATGTCAGTTACGTTAGGCCTTAGCCAAAGTTGGTTGCTTCAACGCTGCAAACGTGACTTTGGGTGATTGTCCAGGTAGCTAGTTGTCTCTGTGATTTGTTACATGTTTTAGAAGTTGTTTGAATGCACTTCCTAATTACTCAGGTAACTTTATTTTCCTTCTCAGATCTTCGATGGGGTTGAAGACTATATAAATGTAGTTACTTTCCTCTCATGACTTGGCCAAGTTATTTATTATACAAGACTTAAGCTAGTTGGAATAGGATATCTGTGCTTATTGTATATAATTTCATAGTAGGTTTAGAACTCTCTTACTTAAACAAAAGGGGGAGGTGTTGCGGGAGCTCCTTCTGCTCCTTTAGCCAATAGCCGCTGAGATACCAGCCCATTGGGGCGTGGTCTCTCTTTTTAAAAATGCGGCCACTTCCCTCCGCTCACTCTCTGGCTTCCGGCTCCGCTTCTGACGACTAGGCTCCCTTCCTGATTGCGCAGAGGGCTGTTGTCTGGGACGGTGATCTGTAAGTTTTTTCCCCTTTAAATAAATAACCATTCTATTAATCATAATTCCAAACTGGTGTGGGATTGTTTGTGATTTACACCATCACCCATTCCCCTCCTTCTCTAGTCCAAAGAGCAGTCAGGGTTCCTGTGGGAAGTCCAAGGTCCTCCCCCCTCCATCCAGGTCTAGGAAGGTGAGCATCCAGACTAGGTTCCCACAAAGCCAGTACATGCAGTAGAATCAAAACCCAGTGCCATTGTCCTTGTCTTTTCAGATGGAGCCATTATGGAGTTAGCAAGAAACTTGGCTCTCTAAAAATGCCCAAGAACCCACAGGGATGAACCCAGCTGAGACCCTAAGCAATAGAGGAGAGGGTGTCTGAACTGAACTTACTCTGTAGTCAGACTGATGATTATCTTAAATATCACCATAGAACCTTCGTCCAACAGCAGATGGGGAACAGAGGCAATGACCCACATCGGAGCACTGAGCTGAATTCCCAATACCCAGTTGAAGAGTGGAGAGAGTGAGAGTATGAGCAAGGAATTCAAGTCCATGAAGAGGTCATCCAATATGACAGTTTGCTTGAGCTAATGGAAGCTCACAAACTCCAACTGGACTGTGAGTGAATGAGTATGGGAACAACTGTGCCCCTCTGAAGGGGGTTGACAGCTGGGGCAGACAGATGGGCCACTGATAGTGACACTGGGATGTCTCCACTTGCATATACTGGCTTCACGGGATCCTATTCTTTTTGGATGTAAACCTTGCTCAACCTAGAAGTAGTAAGGAGGGCCTTGGACTTTCCACAGGGTGGGGTGCATGGCCCTCCCTTAGGCTTGGAAGGATGGGTTGAGGGTCTGTGTAGGGAGAGGGAGGGGACTGGGAGGAGGGGAGGGAGTGGGAATTTGGACTTGTAATTTTTAAGGTAATAAAAAAAAAGAACTACAACAAAAAAAGAAATAAAAATCAGTGTTTGTAAGGTCTGAGAAAGAGAAAATAAAATATGAACTATAAGGGAATTGAATCATACATTGGTTGAGGCTATTGCTTTTAATGTTACTAGTTTATTTCATTTGCTTGAATCTTGGAAGATGGACTATAAGGTTCATCAAGGACAAAGCTCTTTTAGAGTTATCACTGGTTTTCATTACTGGTCTTTTCATTATACCCTTGACAAATAAAATGTTTTTATTTATTTAGTGACAAGTCCCTTTCTACCACAAATTTAATTTCACTGAAATGTGTGTTTTCTGACTATCCTTATCTGAAGCTCTACAGGTGTTTGCTTTGCTTTCCCTTGAAGCTCCAGCCTTAGGGCAAACTGAAATTTACTAAACAACCACTCCTAACTTGTTGGGCAAGATAGGGCAGTGAAGCAGGGGGCTAGTGGGGTTAAAAATTTATGGGACACAATGTAACTGTTTTCTTTGAAGCGTAACATTTTTGAAAACATTTGATGTTTTATTATAGTTGGGGTGGGTTTTTTCAAGATTTGTTTATTGAAATTTTATTGTTCTTGTCCTTATTTAATGACCACCTGCTATACTCGTGTTTGTTTTTTTTAATGACTGAATAATATTTTGTGGTGTATGGGTACCACACTTTGTTTATCTCTTCATGAATTGTTGAATACTTCATATTTTTCAATTTCTTGGCTAATTGTTAACCATGCTGTGTTAAGTAAATATTTCAATTTACTTAAAAAATATCTAGATGGGCTCAAAAATCTGTTAACTGGGCACAGTGAAGTGTTGTCACTTCCTCTGTGATGCCAAGGAATTTTTTTATACTAATGATATCTATTTTCGTTTTAATGGTGGGACTAATATGTTGTCTTCATGAACTTGTGAAAATGCAATACAGAATTTTATAAAGCATTAAGTTTAGTCCTTGGTTAAGAGTATGTTGCCAATTAATTCTAGTTACTGTACTTACGTATATTTTTGAATATAAATTAATATAATTAAAGAAATCTATTATTTTAGAAATTGTAAAGTCTAGAAATTGTCTATACCATTTCTATGCAGGCTAAGAAGAACAAGAAAGAAGCTTGTCACATATGCACATAATTTTTCTTCCAAAATTCTCAGTACTGCTTTTAAAAAGGCACACACACATACAAAGGGGTTTGATTTCTCTATTCTCTTCTGACAGATTTTTCTCTAAGAAGGGTAGCTGACCATGGAAACCAATTAATCTCTCTCCTGAGGCAAAGCAATCATTTACAAAAGAATGAGCTCAAGTGCCCTCCACAATAGCAGCAGAAGGGCTAAAAAGAAAAAGTATGCTTTCTATCTGATTTAAGTGGCCGATTAAAGAAGTTAACTTGGGAATCTTTGTGTGTGTGTGTGTGTGTGTGTGTGTGTGTGTGTGTGTGTGTGCATACACTTAGTACAAAGAACCTTGGAATTCTTATATGGCTTGTGGAATATGTCAAGATTAATGGGGTCTGATGCCCCAACATAAACTATTTTTTTCCTCTCTGGATCAGCATGGAGGCAAGGGAATAATTGACACACTGTTCACACAGCAATATTGGAAGGGAGTCAGGCTTCATTCAAATCCTGAAGGTCAACCGCGTTTATTATCCAAACACCTTTTATCCCCAAAGGTAAACTAAGGTGGAAATTCATTAACATTCTGTTTCCCGGGTAGCAGGATTAGAGTTAAGTCCACAGCTGGGTCACTAGTTTAGAATTCACACCTCTTCTCAGGCGATCTACATAATTAAAAAAGAAGAGGAACAGCACATGCTGAGCTTTTGTTGGGGTGGCGACAACCTATCTGGAAGGTTATGTGACTGCTCTGGGTACTAGCCATGGCCCGAGAACTTGGCTGTCACACCTTGTAGAATTATGAGCCTACACAAGATAGACTGGCCATAATGTATAGTATGGGAGACTTTTTAGACATCAGCAATTAATTGTTAATTGTTATCTTCTCTTCCTCATTGACAACAGATTTATTTCTCATGTCACCCATTCAAAAAAAATCAAGAAAAATATAAATCGTCTTGAATTTTTCAGTTAGAGCAGAGATTAAATTGGTTGAGAAAAAGATTTCTTACAATTCAGATCCCAATTCTGCCACTCATTGATATAATTAATCTTGGGTAACTTGCTTAGTAAAGTAAAATACACTTTACCCTTAATGCTTAAGCAATAGCTCAAAATCTGTGAACATTCTGAAAGTTTGAATGAAATAATGTAGGGAAAGTATGTTACATGATACTGAATCATAGAAAGCACACAAGAATGAAAGCTCTGAGAACCAAGGCAATGTTTGTCAACTGAATGAATGCATAGCAGTGTACTGTTCATGTCTTTGTAAATCATACTCCACATGTCAGTGATAGTCACTTCATTCACATATTCACTCATTCTTTAATGTATATTGTGAAAATTAGAATGATAAAGCTAATGAAACCCAAATTGGATTAACAATGTTGTTGGGTTATATATAAAGTAAAATTAGGACCCTTATAAGTGTGCCCTCTGGGTATATTCATTGTAATATTTGTGACATATCATTAAAAATTGTAATATAGATAAAATGTCAAAGAATTGTACAATAACTGTCTGTACAATTGTATAATAACTGTCTGTACACAGGTCACCTAATCTTTACTATCAACATTTGACATACTTGTTTTATCACTTATATGAGCACCTTTACATTCATTCATTAAGAAACAAAGTCTGATAAATTTTAGCATTTTCAAGTTGCTGATTTCTGTACACTCAACTGAACAGAATACATATCATTAATTAAAGTTCAATATTTACTCATATTCCTTTTGACAAGGTGAAATTTACATAGCAAAATGCACATATATGTATGAAGTATCTTCTGACAAAATTTAGTACCTATGTAAATCAGCACCTGTAAACAACTGTAATGTAATATCAAGGACAATGACTTCTTTAACTCACTTCCTTGTCAATTTTTTTCAAAAAGTCATTATCTATGCCAAAGTTACAAATATGCTCTTGACTTTTGTAAAGAAGGAAAGTGAAAATATTTTATCCATCAATATAAAAATTCATGAATCAATTCTATATACTGACAGACAAGTATAGAAGCTCAAACCTTACACCTGTGTTTACCATTTTATAAGTGATATAAGAATCTTTAAATGCCTAAATAATTACAAAAAATGTGAAGTTTTGTGGAATCTATATAATATGTTTGGAAGACAAGGGGACATGCTCTAATGACTATAAGCTGTCTATGTGATTGTTATTTAGAAAGGAGAAGGTGTTAAGGTTTTTTTCTGTCTATGCCTTCCTTTCTTTCCTTCAAAGGGAGGAGTCCACTGCAGGAAGGACTGCCCTGGAATGTGGACTGTGGATCTGCTTCAGGGGGAATTTGGCAAGTGGAATTCTAGTTTCAATGGTCTAATTTAGGATACAAAGTGGACTAAGAGAAAGTCAGCTCTGGGATTGCATATATGTATATTTTTCTATTTCTTCCAGTTTATTGTGTTTGCTAGACTAGGATGTCCTGTTCAGAGTCAGTGTGTCTCTACCTGCGTCATTTCTTATTAAATTTAAAACAACATCCTTGAGAGCTCAGTGGAGCTCCTATAAAAATATAAACAGCTTTCTCTATGTAAATATTAGTACTCATGTGGAAATCTGAAGGATTTTAAATAATAAATACAACATTAAAAACAAAAGAGAAACTTTCTCTTGTTCTATATTCTAGTCAAGAGGGGAAGGATTTGCTCTGCATTATACAGCCAATACACTCTGTTGCTTCTTTGGAATCCCCCAAACCATGAAACTGACAAATCATACATTGCAATAAGCAAAATTTATGACTAAATGTAAACCATTTTGTTTATATGGTGTGAATTTTAAATATTTATCACAAAAATTGAAAGCTGAATATATCATATTCAAAAAATCATTTTCATATCAAATATTATGAAGATTACCCATTTTTCTGGGAGGAACTTTTTTCACAAGTCTTTTGCTTAGATATATGAATTTTTAAGCTTAATTTTTGTATTTTGGGTAATCTAAGGATTTACTTTAATTTTTTTCCATGTAGATAACATCAGTTTTTGTGATAAACTTCTTTGATGATATATGTGCTTATTTTTGGACTGACTGTTATTTGGTTTATATAACTATGCACATGATAGTATGACATTCTCTTGATTAATATAATTTTACTTTAATTAATTAATTAGTTAGTTAATTAAAATCCTTTCTTCTAGCCCAGGATGGCCTCAGCTTCATTGTGTATTCTGGAATCACCTTAAAATCTGATACACTTGCCTCTACCTCTCAAGCATTGGGACTACAGGATACTCCCTATACTTTGCTTTTGTAATAAGTCTTTAAATTGAAAAATATGAGTCTGGCAAATTTGTTCCTTCTGCTTTAATAGCATTTTGTATATATAGACTTCTTCTGGTTTTCATATGGATGTTAATATTTATGTAGAAAGTGCTATTTGTATTTTGATAGGAATTTCATTGAATCTAGATTATTTCAGATAATTCTGACATTTTGCTCATAGTAAGTCCTCAGTTGCATGAATAATGTTCATTTATTTCTTTGTTCTTTAGGCTTTCCAGCAATTTTGTAGCTTTTATTTTATTTTATTTTCTTCTTGGATGATCTTAATCTTAAGTGATTATTCTTTCTTTTTGACGTTATTATAAGTGTATTCTTTCTTACTTTCCTATTCCTATTGTTCTATAAGTGAATAGAAATGACCATGATTTTGTGCCTTGATTTTGTATTTAGCAATTTTGCAAGTTATTTTAATAGTTTAATATTGTTCTGTGTATATTCTAAGGTTTTCTACATGTAAAATCATGCCATCTATAAACAAAGATTAATTCTCTTACTCAAATTGGATTCCTGGCTTTTATTTCTTTTTCTAACTTAATAACTCTCATACTTTGTTGAGTAGAGACAAATATCTTACTTTTGATCCTAGAGGAAAGAACTTTTATTGTTTCACAGTTGAGCATATATAAGCTTTATTATATTGGCAAACTTTCCTTTTATTTCTACTTTGTCAGTAGTGATTTTTTTAAGATTAGAAATGGTTTTGTATTTTCTCATGTGCTTTTATGCATCAATAGTTCACTTATCTTTGCAGCTAAATGGTTTTCTATTGTTTACATATAACAGGATTTAGTTAGCCATTCTCATTTTGATGCATAATGGCTTATTTCCAGTATTTGTCTATGATGAATAAATGACCATATTTTAAAGCATTAAAAGTCAAGCCAATTAGTTCCATCTGTTATTTCCTATGGACACACAGTTATACTTGTTGGCTGTTTTACTGGCTTATGCATGAAATTTGTTTCTGAATGATACATTTTCATTATATCTGCATGAGTTCAAACTGTGAATGTACCTAATTTGTTTTTCTACAATTTTAGCTTTTAGAAGATTTTCTTTGATTTCTTGTCATTTCTTAAATAGTACAAACTCATTTTCTTCCTACTTCTTTGCTTTAATTTGAAATTGAAAAATAAGAGTAATAGCCGGGCGGTGGTGGCGCACGCCTTTAATCTCATCACTCGGGAGGCAGAGGCAGGCAGATCTCTGAGTTCGAGGCCAGCCTGGTCTACAAGAGCTAGTTCCAGGACAGGCTCTAGAAACTACAGGGAAACCCTGTCTCGAAAAATCAAAAAAAAAAAAAAAAAAAAAAAAAAAAAAAAAAAAAAGAAAAATAAGAGTAATAGATGATACTTGGTTTTTTTTTCTGGGTTTGATTAAAATTTTACGTTTTCTGACAAGCCTGTTGTACATTTGTAGAAACCACACGTGTAGTTGAATGATTGTTTAATCATAATTCAGTGTAGATTAGTATATAGTACCTATAAGCATCTTTTGTTTACTGATTTGTTTTTCTCTTCATCAGTTTATGAATCCAAACTGAGCCCTGTACCTTGAGGCTTTGAACTTAAAATTGTGCTTTAATATTGCTCATTCCTTTAGTTGATAGCCTAACAAAGAAAACAGAAATCAATCTTATACCTGTCAGAATGGCTAAAATCAAAACCACTAATGATAGCCTTTGCTGGAGGGGATGTGGAGTAAGGGGTACACTCATCCATTGCTGGTGGGAATGCAAACTTGTGCAACCACTTTGGAAATCAGTGTGGTGGTTTCTCAGGAAATTCGGGATCAACCAACCCCAGGATCCAGCAATACCACTCTTGGGAGTATACCCAAGAGATGCCCTATCATACTACAAAAGCATTTTTTCAACTATGTTCATAGCAGCATTATTTGTAATAGCCAGAATCTGGAAACAACCTAGATGCCCTTCAGTCAAAGAATAGATAAAGAAAGTGTGGAATATATACACATTAAAGTACTACTAAGTGGTAAAAAACAATGACATCTTGAACTTTGCATGCAAATGGATGGAAATAGAAAACACTATTCTGAGTGAGGTAACCCAGACCCAAAAAGATGAATTTGGTATGTACTCATCCATAAGTGGATTCTAGACATAAATAAAGGTCAGTGAGCCTATAATTCGTGATCCTAGAGAAGCTAAATAAGAAGGTGAACCCCCCAAAACATATAGTTATCCTCCAGGATATTGGAAGTGGACTAGATTGCCAGGCAAAAATTGGGATCTTGGGGCTGGAGGTGGGGTGGGGGTAAGGAGATGGGGAGATGGGGTGAGAAAAGTGAGGAGGGGAGGATGGGGAGACCCTGGAAGAATGGGGTGGATGAGATGGAGGAATGGTGGATAGGGAAGAAGATATCTTAATTAAGGGAGCCATTTTAGGGTTAGCAAGAGACTTGACTCTAGAGGGGTTCCCAGGTATCCATGGAGATATCCCCAGCTAGTTCCTTGGGCAGCTGAGGAGAGGGAGCCTGAAATGGCCCTTTCCTATAGCCATACTGATGAATATCTTGCATATCACCATAGAAGCTTCATCTGGCGATGGATAGAGATAGAGACAGAGACCCACATTGGAGCACTGGACTGAGCTCCCAAGGCCCAAATGAGGAGCAGAAGGAGGGAGAACATGAGCAAGGAAGTCAGGACCACGAGGGGTGTGCCCAGCCACTGAGATTGTGGGGCTGGTCTAATGGGAGCTCACCAAGGCCAGCTCGACTGGGACTGAAAAATCATGGGATCAAACCGTACTATCTGAACATGGCTTACATGGAGGGCTGACTGAGAAGCCAAGGACAGTGGCACTGGGTTTTGATTCTACTCCATGTACTAGCTTTGAGGGAGCCTAGTCTGTTTAGATGCATACCTTCCTGGACCTGGATGGAGGGGTGAGGGCCTTGGTCTTCCCACAGGACAGGGAACCGTGACTGCTCTTTGGACTGGAGAGGATGGGGAGGGGAGTTGGGGGGAGGAGGATGGAAATGGGAGTTGGGGAGAAGGCAGAAATTTTTAATAATAAAAAATTAAAAATAATTAAATGAATGAATATAAAATATATGATTAAAATGGTGATAACATTAAGAAAAGGTACCCAGAGCTATTATAATATGCAGCACAGTTTATTATTAATTTTAATACATGGAAGGGGGATGATTATAAAAGAATTCCTTAAAGACATCTGAGCAGAAATTTGAATGGTAAGTGGAAGTTAAACCGATGAAGCAGAAGCTGGAAATGCAAATGCAACCATTACAGAAAAAGCAGCACATTCAAATTTTGCAAGAAATAAAGGACCATAAAAAGTTCAAGAACTGGCTAATAATGTTCCTGTTGTTCTTTTTTTTTTCTTAAAGACTTAATAGCTGGATAGCTGCGCGTAGCTGCGCGGAGTCCTGCGGAACACGTGTGACCAGGGCGGCGGGTGAACAGGCGGTGCAGCGGCGGGTTAATGGCACAGACACAGAAAATAGACATAAAGCTTTATTAAGAGAGAGAGAGACGGAGAGAGAGAGAGGGAGGGAGCGAGAGAGAGAGAGGGGGTGAGAGAGAGAGTGGGAGAGAGAGGGAGAGAGAGAGACAGAGCGAGAGAGCGAGGGAGAGAGAGAGAGGGAGGGCGCGTGTGCACACGCAAAAGGGGGCAGTGAGAAGAGAGAGAGGGAAGAGATTCAGGATGACTCCAAGAGACCAGAGGTCGCTGGGAGTGGGCGTGGAAAGGGGCGGGGACCAAAAGAATAACATTCCCGGGTATTTCTTACAATAAAAAGCAAAAGATTAGACATCACAGTTTGAAGGAATTGGGGCGGCGAATTCTCAAGACTGCTTCCGGCTGATTGTGGGCGTCGTCTTTGGGGGGGGGAACCCGAGAGAAGGCTGGGTGCTGGTCACATCCTGGCATAGCTGGTCTCTTTGCTTCTGACTGGTGTCTGTGGCATGGAAATGTCTGGTGTCTCTAAGGTATTGGCAGAACAAAGAACAAAGTTAAATGAAGGAAAAAAAATTTTTTTTTTTTTTTTTTTGACCAGGGAATTGAGCGGGTATCTGACCTGTTTACAATGGATTTCTTAATTCGACTCCCTGGAACTCATAAGAACTCCTTGGGTTTGTGAAAACAGAAGTTTTAAGAGATAAATTTGTTTTGAAATTTGTTTGGTGAGGTGACCTGGTAAAACCTCAACCTGATAAAACC
This sequence comes from Arvicola amphibius, assembly GCF_903992535.2. Classification (NCBI taxonomy): domain Eukaryota; kingdom Metazoa; phylum Chordata; class Mammalia; order Rodentia; family Cricetidae; genus Arvicola; species Arvicola amphibius. The sequence continues at coordinate 78,804,719 of NC_052065.1, read as the reverse complement.
TCTCAGCTGTCAAACTGTCAGAGATCTTTGAGAAGGATAAGATTTTACTTAAGTTACCGATTAAAAAATGATAGAGAACTTACTTGGTTGGCACCCAGAGCTACTCTTTTTAGGTCCTCCATGGTCACTGAAGGTTGTGCTTGACCTTTGTTATTTAGCGCAGTCCTGCCAGGCTCCAGAAGACTCTGTGCGCTAAGAAATCTGTAGGAAGACAGGCCTACCTTGACCTGAGCAGCTAGGCTGTCAATTCCAGTGATTCTGTCCACGTCTGGAGGTCTTTGGATGAAAGGCAGTTTTGCCTAATGGTCAGCGCTTGGCAGTTGAAGCAAACTGCAGGACGTTGTTTCGTGCGCGTCTATCTTCTTTGGAGGGAGCAGAGAGCTGCTGCTAGGAGCCAACCTGTCTCTTTTTGCTATGAAAAGTTTTTAATAATTAAATATTTAAATATCACATTTCCCAGATCTCTGAACAGTTGAGGGCTGGATTAAATATAGCTGCAGTATACTGGCTCTTAACAGGTAAGATCCAGACTTGTAAAAAGGCAGAAAGAAACTGCTGGCAATGGAAGGTTAATGTCAGAATTGACAATGGTAGAGAACAGCTTAAGGCATTTTTGTAAGAGACTTAAAAGTACATACCAGTTTAAAATATGAGATTTAGGATTTTGTAATCTGAAATGAGATGTAATGAGCAATTATTATACATAGAGTGAACAGGAATTGAGCAACGTGGATGACTCTGATGGGCCCTATCCGAGACATACCATTTGCACAAAACACATGTAGCAGAGTTAACAGGAGAATTTTAGTGAAGACCTGGTGAAGAGGCAGGGTGAAATTGGGAGAGCTTGGTCACCTGACCTGGCTCTCAGCCAAGATGGCAACGAGTTACCTGATCCACCTGGCCCTCAGCCAAGATGGCGGCAGCCACGTGTTGAGGGAAAAAAGTTATAATTTTTGAGCTGTAAGGACTTTAAGTTTAATGAGAGGGACCTAAAGGCATGATCTGCTCTGTTGCTGAGCCGCCATGACATAACAGAAGCCACAGAGGGGAGGGACAAAAGGCTGAAACCGAACGGCTTGGACTGCTTGGCTCCCATAGCTAGACCGTGAACACGCCCGCAAAAAAAAAAAAAAAAAAAAAAAAAAAAAAAAAAAAAAAAAAAAAAAAAAAAAACCGTAGCACTTCAAACCTGAAGAACCGTTTCTGGCAGGTGAAATGCATGTAGATGGAACGAACATTCGTGACCCAGCGTCCCGGTGCCACGCGCGGAATGTTATGCTTGGCTGGCTGAACCCACAAGTGTACGAGAACCGTTTCTCAGACAGGAGAGGTACAGCAAGGCCAAGCCTCCGTCCTGGACGGGAGATCACACTGTAGTGATCACGTGGAGAGTCAGAAGCAGGGAAGGAAGAAAAGAAAAGAAAAGAGAGCCGGAGCCCCGGGCCCCGGGTGCGAGCGGAGTGAGAGGCTTTCTTGCTGTCTCAATCATGGTCAGAGCTGGGAATGCAAGCCGGATTGAAGGCCGGAGAAGGGGATCAGAGAAGTCCCCCCTGACCCTAGAAACAGCCCGCAGGCCGCCAAGCGCTCAGTGGAGACCAGTGGGTAGACCAGGGTCGTTTGACCAGCTGGAAGGGAACTAACTCACGGTTGAAGCCGGTGTTGGATGAAGAGCCGCGCACAGGCAGGTGTTGAGATGTGAAGCAGGTGGTTTAGTCCATAGGGCCTCTGGTCCTCAGGTCTCAGGTCTCCAGTTCTTCAGCCGGTCCGGCAGGGTCCGGGGGAACCAGGATGGCGCCAAGCCCGGAGCCCCAGTCCCGAAATCCGGGGACACAGCCGTCGGGTTCGGCACCAATGTTGTTCTTTTTTTTTTCTTAAAGACTTAGTAGCTGGATAGCTGCGCGTAGCTGCGCGGAGTCCTGCGGAACACGTGTGACCAGGGTGGCGGGTGAACAGGCGGTGCAGCGGCGGGTTAATGGCACAGACACAGAAAATAGACATAAAGCTTTATTAAGAGAGAGAGAGAGAGAGAGAGAGAGAGAGAGAGAGGGAGAGAGAGAGAGGGGGGGAGGGCGCGTGTGCATACTCAAAAGGGGGCAGTGAGAAGAGAGAGAGGGAAGAGATTCAGGATGACTCCAAGAGACCAGAGGTCGCTGGGAGTGGGCGTGGAAAGGGGCGGGGACCAAAAGAATAACAGTTCCATGTGGTTTGAGCATCAGCAAGTATGGGGAGATTCAGGGATTTCAGGCTATGGCAAAATACAGATTTTGATGTTCACCTTCCACCAACTGAAAGTATTAAAATTTTGTGTTATAGACTTTCACTTTGGATATAATGTAAGGAATAGATTTCAGTGAGAAATTATGGGAACAGCAAAAAAATTTAGAAAACCAAGGTTTTAGAAATGGATTTTGTTCTTTAGACTAAGGCACCATAAACTGAAAAAGAAGGCAGAATATAGATCATTCTGAAGGATAAAAAACAATGAAAATTGGTCATGTGATATGGCTATGAACTCACTAGTCTCTTATAGACTTATATTAGGTATTTATTTCACATGAGTGGGTGAGAATATCACTGTTTACACATATGATACATCCCCTTGCAAGGTCTTTCCTATACACTTATTAAAACAAATCTGATGCCAACAAACTTATTCCTTAAAGTTGCTTAAATGTAGTGTGGTTTCAGATAGTCTAGAGCAATAGTGTAAAGGGTACCTCCTTTTAATAGCTGAAAAAATTGGCATTTATTCATTCTATATATCAAAAAGAACTTTGTTATGCATGAGGTGCCTTCTAGAGGCTTCTAAAGGAAATTGTTCAACCCATACATGGAAAAATGAGTCAGTGAACTGGAAATTGCTAGTGATTTGAGAATAGATGAGGCAGAGACTACAGTTAAGAGTTTTGAAAGATGACAGTAGATCCAAATTATAAGGATATAAGGAGCTATGACTAAAATATTGCTGCAAAAAGTTGCACAAAGGAATTTTAGATTTCTGGTTATATGAGTTGAGACACTGTCATTAACACAAAGATACTTTCGGATAAATTGTGAAAATTAACCTGAGTCCCATATTGTGGGACATTAACATGGATTTCACATGAATTTTACAATTACAGCATATAGAAGACTGATTCTAATAATGTAGTGTGGTTCCAGATAGTCTAGAGCAATAGTGTAAAGGGTACCTCCTTTTAATAGCTGAAAAAATTGGCATTTATTCATTCTATATATCAAAAAGAACTTTGTTATGCATGAGGTGCCTTCTAGAGGCTTCTAAAGGAAATTGTTCAACCCATACATGGAAAAATGAGTCAGTGAACTGGAAATTGCTAGTGATTTGAGAATAGATGAGGCAGAGACTACAGTTAAGAGTTTTGAAAGATGACAGTAGATCCAAATTATAAGGATATAAGGAACTATGACTAAAATATTGAGCTAAGAAATCTCTTTGTTGACTAGAAGCCTAATTCCTGCTTTATCAACAAAGAAGGAAAATAATGTGTTAAGTGGAGAGAGGAAGTCGGATTTGATGATCAGAGATCAAATAAATATTGACATTAAATGATCTATTGCCTGGTAAAAGTTTTGACAATGCACCAACTTCACAAATCTATGCTCCTAATTGATGGAAATAGAATGTTTTAGTACACTATAGCTCTTGTTTTGTTTTGTTCCCCCCTCCCCAGGATTTCTATCCTATGTCTCTAGTGGAATTTCTGTGAGAGAAAAGATCCTGAGGTTTCTGAAAATCCCATCTTCTGAATGCTTTCTTCCACTTCCTGGAAAACCTGCTTCCTTTAAAACAGATACTGAAACAAGACAAGCATCCAGGTTTACCTAATGCCAGCTGGCCTTGCCAATGTTAACATAAGTTAAAAATTGACCCATAGCAAGAAATTTATTCATCTGTTTAAAAAATAGAAACTATCTGCAATTCATATCAGGGATAAAACACCATTTGAAATTTTCATTATTCAAAATCAGCATTGGTGGTAAATCAGCCATGTACAATTAGCTAGCTTAAACAAGGTGCCTAGATGATTGCCATAAATAGCTTTATCTGGATTCAGAAAAACTCCTAAGAATGAAATAATCCTTACAATGATGTAGTAATTAGGTCACTGAAGGAGATATATGTTGAAGGAGAGGCCGCTTGTTGGGTCCCAGCCACCAGGATAGCTTAGACCAGAAATAATCACAAAGAAACTGTATTAATTAAATCACTGCTTGACCTATTAGCCTAGCTTCTTATTGGCTAAAACTTACATATTAATTTAATCCATTTCTATTAAACTGTGTATCACCATGTGGCTGTGGCTTACCGGCTAAAGTTCTGGCATCTGTCTCCAGTGGGGCTATAGAGCGTATCTCTTACCTTGCCTCCTTTCTCCCAGCATTGACTATACTTTTCCTCACCTAGCTCTGTTCTTTTCTACTATCACAGGCCAAGACAATTTCTTTACTCATTAACCAATAAAAGCAACACATAGACAGAAGGACTTCCCACACCAGTTGCATCCTTAAACATGAAACTTTCTACCAGAAAAAGTATGAAATCTGTAGCAGATTATTGAATGAAAACTTTCAGTGAGAAACATGATCACTACAGAACAGTCAGTCTCTTGAGAACTCTTTTTCAAGAAATCTGCCATAGAAAAATTTCTCATCACCTTGATAACTACCAGGGAAATTTGTGTGAGAATTATGATGGTAGGGATTGATTGGGACTTTTTTCTTTATTGTAACATTTTTTTTACATTAGTCACCTTTGAAATTTAATCTTTATAATGTCCTTTAAACAGAATAAAGTATTGACTGAAAGGATATTTACTTGTTTTCTACATTAAAATATAGTAACTGAGCACATCTATAACACTGCAACTAAATTATGTATTCAGGAAATATATGTACCTGTTAGAGAAAAACATCACTTAGGTTCCTTTCTAAGTAAGTGCATTATGTACTATTGCAAGGGCTATTGAGGTTGCTTCACCAAGCAATCTCACATTACTCAAACTTGATTTTCTTAAAAAATGATGAAGATGAGTCTATATTGCCTTCTTCTTCTGTTATAGCCAGTCATAAATCCCAGGGTATAAGTATCTGTTCCTGTTCATATTTTGCAAATTTTAATTATCTAAGTTTAATTTTCAAAAGTAATGACTACTTATGATTAAAATATTGACGAGCCATATGGCAATTCTCTCTCTAAGAACCATAGAACAAAGTTGACAAGTGAAACACAATTATTTTACTGTACAATATCTAATTGTGACAGAGTTTTGCCTGGAGCTTTGCCCTGTAGGGTGTTGAGAGTTGATAGATATCTTTATACCTTTGAATCAAATCCTTTTCTTCAAATAGACAGTATTGTTTTAAAAAATACCTTTTCAGGTAATAAATTTGACTTTTTTCTGAATTACCTTGTCATCAGTGGTGATAGTACTCTTATAATATATTGTGATTGCTGAATTAAAGAAATGTTTTAGGGTTATATAGGTGTACTTTCATTCTGCATAATCTAGCTACTTCTCATCACTTTCTATGATAATTAGTAACTTTGATACCTAAAATTGATGGCATGACATTTACTATGGTAAAAAGCAACAACAGTGTTGACTAAGGTTTCTGTCCTGCCTGGTCCTGTGGCCATTTAGTCCCAGGGAAACACACAGAGGTCTTCATTAATTATAAACTGATTGGCCTATTAGTTCAGGCTTCTTATTAACTCTTATAACTTATATTAGCCCATAATTCTTATCTGTGTTAGCCACGTGGCTCGGTACCTTTTTTTTCAGTGAGGCAGTTACATCTTGCTTGCTCTGTGTCTGACTTCCTCTGTCTGGATGATGATTGCATACTAAAACTTGCCTCTTCCCAGAATTCTCATTGCCCTGCCTCTACTTCCTGCCTGGTCACCCTGCCTATAATTCCTGCCTGGCTACTGGCCAATCAGCATTTATTTAAAATACAAGTGACATGGTACAGACCATTGTCCCACAATGTAACAGAATCACACCATATACTATATTATATTACTTAAATTTACTTACAACCCACAGGAAAGCTACTGAGTATCTCATTAGTGTATTTCATCCTTTTCTGTTCTAAAGCATAAGCACTTATTTTAAATCCAAGTTAAAATGCAGACATCCTGGTAGATACAAAGCAAATGGACAGATACAGGTTACATCAGAGAAGGAGTTACAAGGCATAATAGCCTGGTATATTTTGTCAGAAAATAATATTAAGCAATAATCACAATCTCTTTCTCCCTTTTTAAAGACATCATAGAATTTAAAAAAAAACTTATAGAAATAATAAAAATGAGACTACACTAACATCTTGCTATAAAAAATTACCTTTTTAGAACACAGCAAAAATTGAGATAGTTATAGATCCACTGTAAATATATTTATTCATTTGTGGATGGTAAATATTTTATGAAGATTTTAGAATTTATGATAGCATCAAGCTACAATATTTTTTATTTTCTTGTATTTTTCACAATGGTGTTTTTATTCAACCTTCTGATGAACTCCGTTGAACTTAATACATTGTTTTTGTATGGGAGAAATCTAAGATGGAGTAAGTTGTGCTTCTACTGAATGATGGTTTATCTTTTCAAGGATTCTCATGTAACTGTATCTTTTCTCATATATACTAGAAAGCTTAGAGTCTATATTCAAATTTTTCACATTGAATAGGGTTTCATGGCACTTTTTTCTTGCTAACATGACACTCTTATTTCTTTCTTAATTGCTTCCCATTCTCCTTTATTTTATATTCTCCCTTTCCTTTATTTTTCTGGTTCACATGGTATTTCTAAACTTCTTATATGCCTTATTTGTTTTTGAATAATGAGGAAAGAGAAAAAGAGAAGGAAGTAAAGATGAGAAAGAAGAAAATAACTTGCCCAATCAACACATTTTTTCCTCTTATCTTCAGGGTGAATTCAAATTTCTGAGAGGAAGACAATACAGCAATTTCAGTGAAAAGTGAATAATAAATCATATACAACCATGAGGCTCTGGGGCACTGTTGTCCAATCTAACATTAATATACCAGTAAACTATAAGCTCTTTAAGTAGAAAAAAATCTCTTGGAAAGTATTTATTATTCTAGAGATAGAATAGTTTGTCTTGTCTCCTCTGCTCTTTCACTCTGTGTTATGTATTTAGTCATTCAGATTTCTCAACTAATTGACACTATTTTCCTCAGACTCAGAAAAACAGCAAATAAGAAGAAAACATGTTTGCTTCTTTCCTCCATTCCCTAAAATTAAGCTACTATCATAATATGATCATGCATTTATTACCTTCAACTCATTGTTTATTCTACCCCCTTGGTTTTCTATATGGTGATTTCTCACCTTAAATTACACTAGTTTTTCACCCAACAGATTAGCAAACTCTTAATTTTTCTAGACTATTCTTAAATTATCCTTTTCAAGGCAGTCTTTCTGAACCAACTCCAGTCTGGTTGGATGCTTGTCTGAGGACTGACTGCCTACTCATTAGTACATATTGAATCTAATTATACATCTCTTTGAAGGATTTTGTTTCACTTGAGGGGACAAGAATATCTTCTTTATTCATTAATGTCCATATAACCTTTATTCATATATTTTTGCAAGATGTATCTAATCAAATGAGTTGAAGGATTGTCTGAAAAAAATGTTCAGCAGTCTAAACAAGCAGAAAATCAGATGGCCTTAACATGTTAAGAAAACAGTAACTTCTTTGACAATTTTATGATTTGACTAATTTTGAAATAGGCAAAGCTAGAATGTCATATATCTGCCTATATGTTTTATTTAGTGACTGTGTAGTTGGAAAATTTCTATGATATAACTCAGTTGTTAGGTAACCTTACAAGGGCATTCTTCTGTGGGTGTCAGCTCTCCCACAGAGTATCTGCTTTTGTCCTATATTCACTAAGCCCCAAATCACTAGGTAATTTTCCCTCCAGTGCCTATATACATTGAAAAGCCCATGTAATTGTTTTCAACTCTGTGGAGGCAGTTAAACTCTTCAGTTCTTAAGGACAGAACACAATTATAGCTAAAGCTACTATATCTTTTAGATAAAATCAGTAATGCTGATACTAAGGCCCTAGATGCCTGAATTCTGCACTATATTGTAGAAGAATTTCTCATTTTACTCAATATTGTATTATAAGATCCATTTCTGAAATGCAAATGTCATAAGATGCCCGGATGTGACAAGTATATTTTTAATGGGAATCTAAAAGTCTAATTTTCTCATGCAAATGGACTAATAGAAATTCTTTTTTCCTCTTCTTTGTAAATTTCTGGAAAATACTTATCATTTACTATGGTCACATGATTGCACACTGAGAAAATAATTTTTCTTGAACATGTGGCAGAGCAAATTATTGCACAGGAGGGGGATTAATGAAATTGTCTGGCAGTGGAGTAAATAGTAGACAGACAGAGAACTGGGTATTAGTTTGGTTAGCAGATTTGTGCCCTAAATCATGCCTTGTTAGAGGTAGGAAGTCTACTTAAAGTGTTTAAGTGGAAATAGATGACTTGAATTAAGCAACACTACACACCTAATGTTTTTGTGATGATGAGCTCTTTTCTGTTTTTCTCTTAAATTATGCAATTACAGCTATAAAACTGTACTGAAACTAAAGCATTTTCTTTCTCATCTGTTATAATCTATTTAAAGGGAAATAGTAATGATTTTTTAGAGATACTTACAAAAGTACCAATAAATATGTTCTTCCAAACATATTCAACTAATTATATAATATACAAAATTCAAAACTTCAGTTTAAAAAGCAAGCTATTCTTTACGCAGTAAATATTTGTATATATAAGAGCGTACACGAACTTTTGAGGTATTTTATCTTACCTTTCCCTTCCCTTTAATAAAATATGTTAGACATGACTTTTGTAAAGTTACTATCTACTTGATACTGCATGGACAGCCACAGGATAAACTTGATTTAAATACTGTCATTTTGATTTTTTTTGAAGTGGCATTGTTCTAACCCTGTATTGAGACATATGCTTCCAATGTAATGGCATTATTAGTGAAGACAGTGTCAAATTGCATATATTTGTTTTGTAATATCATTATCTTCCTAAAGTATTAATAGAACACTTTTGGCATTTCATATTTCATAGATACAAGAGAAAGTGGAAGGATGATTTGATATCTGTTCCATAATTGCCAAAATAAATGTAATATGAATAATTTTAACTAGTTCTTGCATTATTTTTTGGGGAAAGGGAATGAGTGTTTTCAAATAGATATGCTATAAAACAATTATAAAGGTTAAGATGCAAATATTTGTTGATAGTAATTAGACCTTAGAGTGAGGCAAATGGAACATATAACATTTATGTTTCAAAGAAATAGTAAATGCACAAGTGTCTTCTGGATTAGCATTATATAAGTATTTACCATTTAATGGTTAATAAATAAATAGTTTAATGATAGAATGTGGTCTCAAAAATAAATTGAATAATTATAAAGAGATTTTTTTTGTCTTGGAAGAATACTGGTTAATAAACTGAGAGGAGAAAAGACTAGGTAAGCTGAATGACAATTAAGGCACTCATTCAATAAATTTTTATTGTGTTCCTGCCCAGATAATGTCATGGATTGCTCAGAACTCTGGGAATTCAACAAAGAAGATAACTGTTTTTAACTGGCAATGTGGATGCTTCTGAGGATTTTTTCTTCATTTTTTTAGTTCTTTATTAGTGAATTATATTTATATTTGAATTATATTCTATTACAATCATAGATCAGTGTCTTGCACAGCTGTCATCAAAGAAGCTTCCTCCTGCAGCAGACTGGAACAAATAAAGAGACACACAGCCAAGCATTATGCACAGAGGGACCCTGGAACACATGGCTTTATATGAGATATCTCCATCAAACCATTCCACTTAGAGTTCAGGGTACTCAACAGAAAAGGAGGCAGAAAGAGTAAAAGCCAGAGTGGATGGAGGATACCAAGGATAAGAGGTCCTATAAATCAACATGATCAAAGTTCATATGAACTCACAGGGACTGAAACAGCATAAACAAGGCCTACATATGTTTGTGCCAGGTACTCTGAACATACATCTTAATGTTTTTATTTGATTTCTGAGGGCATGAACATGTAGGTCTCTGAATCTTGTGCCTTTTCTTGGGTTCTTTTTCTACTTGTTTATTTTGTCCAACTCTGATGTTTTAGTTTTTGTTTGATCTTATTATATTTTATTGTTATCCTGTAGAAGCCTGTTTGTTTTCTAATGAGAGACAAAAAAGGAAGTTGGTATAAATAGGAAAAGTATGGGGAGGAATTGGGAAGAGTAAAGGCAGGGGAATCATTATTTTGTGTAAAAAATCTATTTTCAGTAAGAGAAAAATAAACCAGTATTAATTTGTATGTAAAAGGATCAAAGTTTTCTAGTCATTCCATAAAATAATTTGATATAATTCTAATTATTTTGAATTAAGATAATAAAATGGTAACTAGAAAGGATCTTCTATACATTGTCAAATACAACAAATTGTTTTAAATACATAGCTCTCAATCCTGGCTTTTTACTGTTAAACAGAGAAATACACTGTAGTTTAGAGTGAAATGCTGAAAATAGAATTGAATTTAACATGCTGATCCATATATCTACATATAAGCATGAACTTCATGTAATTGTATGAGGATGGAATACAAACTATAAAATTGTTTAGGTACAACACAATAAAGCAATATGGTGTGTTAGTGAAAAATGTTCTTTCTGGTCAAGTGTTGTTAGAGATGTATAGGTATGTGCATGTGTGTCCACATGCCAGGAATGGACTTTGTTGGGAAATACTGTACAAATAGTGAAAACATATTGTGAAGATTTTTAAATTATTATCATGGGGATTGAGAGATATCTTGGTGCTTAAAAGCACTTGTTATTCTTGCAGATGAACTGAGTTAAGTTACCAGCACCCAAATAGCAACTTATAACTATATGTAACTCTAGTTTCAGCAGATTCAACACTGTCTTTTGTCTTCTACAGATACTTCACACACAGTACATCTGAATGCATATAAGAAAAATATTCATACATTAAAGAAAAATTAATATTAAAACAAAAGAGATAAACATTAGCTGTTTGAAGAACAAAGAAAAGTGAACAAATAAGTTATTAAATAACATAAATTGTCTTATCAGCATTGTAACAAATTGAACTTGATAGTCATGTTCTGAGAATCTGAAATTGCTCTAAAATGTAGAATTATTTTGAACTTCATGTGACATATTAAAGTTTTAGATTTTGGAATATATTGGACTTTGTTGCATTTTACATTTCAGATATTTATTTTATAACTGGTCAACTGGTAATGTATAAAATATTTTAAAAACATAAATCTCTAAAATTTAAATTTAGATAATTCTATTAGATGAATATTATATTCCTTTTAATTCTGAAATTTGGAGTGTTGGTGCCTTGCTATAGCCTCCTTTGGAAATTTTGACTTTGAGTAGGGTCATCCTTTTTCATATTGCTTGATATCAGGGTTTAGCGTGGAGTGACCTTGACCTGAAAAATAGATTTAGACAATATATGCTTAAGACAGCATTCAGAAGTATTTAACAATCAAACAACTTTGTTTTGTCCCACAATGTTGTAAAAAATAAATATATTAAAAATAGAAATTTGTTTTTACTCAATTTCTAGCTTTCTGTTTCTCTTTAGCTTTCTGAAAATAATGTTTTGCCTGAGCAAATTAGATAAAATATCTATGCTACAACCTCCAGCCACTACCTACACAGAGATAAATTTTTATTTTACTGAAAAAACAGGAGTATATCTGTACAAAATAAAAGCTGTTGAAGACATATTCACTAAATGCAGGCATTAGAGGGGTATCCTGAATCTGTGATGTTGGGAAAATATGGATTACATTAATAGATGATTAATCTTTATTTTGTTGTATTTTTGTGTGTCTAAGTGAATATTTGCTATGCTATGTGTTTTCTGGTATCTACAGAGGTCAGAGGAGGGCATCAGATTTTCTGAAACTAGAATAACACTAGTGGTTGTCTGATTTGTGTGCCAGAAACCAAACTCAGAAACTCTGGAAGAGTCACAAAGTCTTTTCATGACTGAGCCATTTGTCTGGTTATGAGGTATAAATTTTGAATTGAAAAATATGTTTATAGAAGAGTTGGATGTGATATACAGGAAAATTGCAGAGAACTGCTAAAAATGCTTTTTAAAAATAATAATGGAAACTTTGCTTATTAATGTCAATATGTAGAAGGATAAAAAGTAGTGCTCACCAATTTCTGAGATAAGAATTCTGATCTATTTATATATTTATGTAAAGCTATTGAAAAACTACTCAAGAAGGACAAAAGTATATGTTATCCAATAAGCTTGCAAATTATAGGATATAGTTAATGAATGAGGCATTTATATAATAAGATACTAGGAGAGGTAGAACACCTTATTAAGTGTTCTTCAGAATGCTTTCAAGATTTGACTGATCAGTCAAAATAGGGAACTTGTCTCTCCCTCATTTAAAATCTATTCCCTGTGTACTATTTGTAAAGCTCTTCTTCTTCTTCTTCTTCTTCTTCTTCTTCTTCTTCTTCTTCTTCTTCTTCTTCTTCTTCTTCTTCTTCTTATTATTATTATTATTATTATTATTATTATTATTATTATTTATTATACCTTATAAGTTTATTTGGATATCTCTTTTTGAAACACTTGGCCTTTCTATTAAGCATAGCCACTGACTAGGAAAGTAAGAGAACAAGTTAAATATGCCAAGACAAAAGGGGAAAAACACAAAACTGTATGTAACTGAGTTGAACTGTACATGATTCACATCTGAGGTAAATCTGAAAGGTTATAAAATTTAGCAGTTTTAAAAACAGCAGGTGAATCTTTGGAATAGTCACTCTTCCCTGCTAACCCCATTCAATCTATAAGTTTAATTTCTATAAGAATGTCATGGTTAGAAAATAATTCTCCTAATCTTTTCTAAACATCTTTAAAAATTGCCAATTCATTAAATAATGGAGAGAGACCTTATATAAAAAGTTCTCTAGGGAGCCAGGCTGTTGGTGGTGCATGCCTTTAATCCCAGTACCTTGGAGGCAGAAGCAGGCAGATCTCTCTAAGTTCAAGGTCCCAGCCTGGTCTACAAGAGCTAGTTCCAGGACAGGCTTAAAAAAAAGAAAAAAGAAAAGAAAATTCTTCAGGGATAAGTCAAAACATATAAATATATTTGAAGGAGTTAACTTAATTACTAAGATGTTGGTCTGATCTCAAGGAAATAATAAGTAAGTCAAATATTCCTATGAAATATGGACTTGTGCTTGACTGGTTTGACTTTTTTTGCTGTTTAAACATTCTGCCCTTCAAAACTCAAATAATATGTTTTCATCAAAGGTTCTGGCAAAAACTTCTGTTACATCAATTTTGGGTAATGAATTATGAATCTGTAGAAAATAATGATTAGAAGTAAGACAATGGGATATGATTAGAAAAACTATTGCTGATCTTGAACACTTTCTTTTCACAGATGCTTCATTAACTCTAAGACATTAAGAATACTTTCCAGGCAAACCAAAAAGGATAGCATAGGAATAAAATCCTGGTAACATAGTGCTTTATAAGCGCATTTCTGCTGAATGCCAGATAGAAATTTATTGATATGTTTTGAACCCTGGAAGGTTTTTGGTTATTCTTCACTAAATAATGTGTTTGAGTGCTCAGCTTAAGAAAAGAAATAAATAATATTTTCCCTTAAGATATGCAAGTATATTTATTCTTTATTCATAATTCTATTCAAAATGGTGGAAATTATGTGTCTCTATGTCATTTTGACAATTTCAAATATACCAAGAAATGAAAGACAGGTAAATGTAAGTCAGAGACCTTTTTCTAAAACTTGCATTACACTTTAATGGCAAACCCCACATTTTTTTTTTGTTTTTTTTTTTTTTTTTTTTTTTTTTTTTTTTTTTTTTTTTTTGGTTTTTCGAGACAGGGTTTCTCTGTGGCTTTGGAGCCTGTCCTGGAACTAGCTCTTGTAGACCAGGCTGGTCTCGAACTCACAGAGATCTGCCTGCCTCTGCCTCCCGAGTGCTGGGATTAAAGGCGTGCGCCACCACTGCCTGGCCAAACCCCACATTTTTATTTCGGGCAGAATGCCAGTGCATTCCCAGGCAAAGGCATTCATCATTACATTGGCTCTTTATTATTTTGAATAAATAATGCATATAAGAAATATTTCCTCTATGGCTGTGAAAAATTCAATTAGACAGCAGTTGTGGTAGCTTATTGTAAAAAAAATCAATTAGTTACAGGAAGATCTCAAAGATGATGCCTATGTTTATGTGTAAATCTCTCATTTATGTAATGGAAAGATTGAAAACGATTAAGAGTCAGAGAATATGGGTTAAGGAAGCAAATTTGAGCTTTCACATACATTACTTGACTATGATGAGGTAAATTTAAATGCTTGTTTCTCAAATTCTTACCGTAAGGCCCTAACTCCTGGAACCTTAGAATTTATTGATATTTGAGATGTGTTTTTTCAAGGTGTAGTAAAGTAAACATAAGTCACTGGGATGGTTTTTATCTAATATGACTAGCTTTTTAACAGGATGAGGAATTTTGGACACAAAGAGATCCTAGAGGAACCTCTTAAAACTAGAGAAAATAGGTATATGCAAGATAAGGAAAAAGCTTACTGAAAAAAATAAATCCTGGTGACACTTTTTATCTGAACTTGTGGCAAACAAATCTATGATAAAATAAATTTTTGTTCAATGCTGCAAGAATTGCAAGAAAGTATATATTTCATATCTAAGAAAATATGTTTCTACTGTCTTTGATACTTTATTTGGGAGCTTTAGGTGATTAATGTAGATTAATAAAAGATTTATTTTTATATGTATGAGTGTTTTGCCTGCATGTATGTCTGTGCAGCACAAACGTGTCTGGAATTTTCTGTAGCCAGAAGAGTGACTCAGATACTCTGAAACTGAAATTACAGTGGTTGTGAACTACCATGTGAGTTCTGGAAAACTGGGTCATTTATCAGAGTAGTCAGTATTCTTAGCCTATGAACTAACTCTGTTATCCTCAATGTACTTGTCATATTTGTTAGTTTTAATTTTTGCATTGAAGATGATTGAAAATATATGCTCACATTAGGCACCAAATACATGTAAACTGTTTTGTCACTGCATTTAAGAGTTGCTGTGATTTTTATTGTTTTACATGTCTTCATTCATTGTGTGTGATGTAGTTCTTGGTTATTTTCAGAATGTTGTTTGATAATCATAATCTATAGACTCTAAATCAGGATTTTCCCACTGCAATTGTGTTATTGGAGCCAAATAGTCTTGTCTTCACCCCTTGCTTAAAACTCTTTAATTCCAAGCCTGCAAGAATACTCTGTGAGTCAATGGAGCAAATTTACTGATGGCTGAACAGAAATATTTCATAAATTAACCAATTTTGGTGGAGAAAAATAAGAGCTCTTGAGATTCAAAACACTGATGGTTAGGACTTACTCTCATGTAGTAGTATTCAATACATAACTTTATTTTATTTATTTTAGTTCGGCTCCATCTTAAAAAGAAACAAGAAAGGGGGTTGGTTTGTTTGCTGTTTGTTTTTGTCCTCCATTTTTCCTGAAAGTACATATGCCTTTGCCATTGCATTATAAAAAATGAACCTTTGGTTCTCAATTACTTAGGTAGTTGAAAGTGGAGATATTGAAATTACTCAACCTCAGTAACGTTCCATGAAACAGGAATATAAGTAGAAACTTTGGTGGATCAGAAGTTATACTATCAAATAATCTTATATAATTTATACCAGATCAGACATTATAAAGACATTTGATCAGATATAATATTCTGACTTTTATTTCATTGTTATTTAACTTCTCTATTGCTAATAAATGATCTCTTAAGAAAAATGATTTATGATTTTGAATTTTCTCTGCTTTAAAGGCTTATTATTATAGCTGTTTTTAAAGAGTCTTTAATAACACTCAGCAAAATGTTCTAGACTCACTGGACCCTCCATATATATTTCTGTGAAGAAAATAGATGAAATAAGAAGGAGTAAGGCTAATTTCAAAATGGGTCTTGCATGGTAAACTAATATACTCTATACCTTTTTACTTTCTATCTGGAATATTATGGGACAAAAGTACACTTTTATTATATTTAAAGGGCTCAGCATTGTCTGCAACTATATTGTTCCCACAATGATACCAACGTCATTGTTATTAGCTGTAAGGAAAAGTTTATTAACAGAGCAAAGACTGATTTAAAAAATGAAGTTCACAGTCCCACATGACCCAGCCCTCCACCCAAGTTCACCCTTTTGTCTGTGGGGTCCTTAGTCTGGAGATCAATCCAGACTGGTGAGTGTATGCCATCCCGGAGCGGGCAGTCCAGGAAGGGAGCACAGGACCCCTTCCAGCTCCAGCTGCAGGGGCTTCATTGTTCCACACAACCCTGCCTCATCCATACCTGCCCTATTGTCTGTAAGATCCTTGGCCCAGGAACAGTTCCTGCCCCTGCACTGAGGCTTTCCACCTAGAGAGGTGAGTGTCTGCCCACTGGGAAGGTCCCCGGAAGGAAGTGAATGGCACCTCCTGCTCCTGCTGCAGGAGCTTCTTTGTTCCACTGGACTTTGTCCTTTCCCCAAGTTCACCCTTTTGTCTCTGGGTTCCTTGGACTACCAGGAGTCCCTGTGCCTGTGCCGGTACTGAGGAGATCAATTCAGACTGGTGAGTGTGTGCCACTCCAGGGGGGCAGACAAGCCAGGAAGGGAGCACAGGACCCTTCCAGATCCGGATGCAGGGGCTTATTTGTTCCACATGACCCTGCCTCCTCCAAGCCTGCCTTATTGCCTGTGAGATCCTTGGCCCAGGATCAGTTCCTGTTCCTGCACTGAGGAGATCCACTCAGAGAGTCAGTCACGGCATAAATTGGACCAAGATGCCAAGACTCTCCTTGTTGTATTTGAAGGAAGAGATGGGCAGGTGCCAGTGCAAGAATTCCTCCAACAACCTGAAAGGCAACATGACAACACCAGAATCCAGGGATCACGCAACAAGAAAACTTGAACATCCTATTTCAGAAGAAGTAAAAGAAATCAACTTCAAACGTGACACTATGAAAATAAGAGAGGAACTTAAACAGGATGTGAAAAATTGCTTTAAAGAAATGGATAAGACAAACAAGAATGTAGAAGAAATGAATAAATCTCTCAACGATACCCAACAAAACCAAGATAAAGCAATCAAACCGGTAATGGAAACAGTTCAAGACTTGAAAAATGAAATGGAGGTAATCAAGAAAACACTAACTGAGGGAAGGCTAGATAGATATGGAAAATCTGGATAAACGAACAGGAACTACAGAGACAAGTATAACCAACAGAATAAAAGAGATAGAAGAAAGAATCTTAGGCACTGGAGATACTATAGAAGAAATAAACTCATTGATTAAAGAAAATAACAAATCCAACACATTCTTAACACAAAACATCCAGAAAATCTAGGACACCATGAAAAGACCAAACCTAAGAATGATAAGGGTAAAAGAAGGAGAATTCCAGCTCAAAGGCACAGAAAATATATTCAAAAAATTATATAATAAAACTTTCCCAACCTAAAGAAGGATATTCCTATGAAAGTATAAGAAGCATACAGAACACCAAATAGAATGGATCAAAAAAAGCATCCCATCACCACATAATAATCAAAACACAAAACATACAGAATAAGGAATGAATACCAAGAACTGCAAGGCAAAAATGTCAAGTAACATATAAAGGGAAACCTATAAGAATTACACATGATTTCCCAATGGAAACCATGAAAGCCAGAAGATCTTGGATAGATGTGCTGCAGACACTAAGAGAACGTGGATGCAAGTCAAGACTACTATACCAAGCAAAGATTACATTCGCCATCAATGGAGAAAACAAGATATTCCAGGATAAAAATAGATTTAAAAAATACGTAGCCACAAACCCAGCCTTACAGAAAATATTAGAAGGAAAACCCACAAACCAAGAAAGCCAACAATATCCATAATAACACAAGCATTAACACCAGTGCAACTAAAAGAAGGAAACACAAACACTACCACTAGTAAAAATAAGTGTAGTTAACAACCACTGGTCATTAATATCACTTAATATCAATGGGCTCAATTCACCTATAAAAAGACACAGGTTAAGAGAATGGATACAAAAACAGGATCCAACATTCTGCTGTTTACAAGAAACATACCTCAACCTCAAAGACAGACACTCCTTCAGAGTAAAGGGTTGAGAAAAGATTTTCAAATCAAATGGACCAAAGAAACAAGTGCGTGTGGCTATACTAATACCTAACAAAATTGATTTCAGAGCCAGGCAGTGGTGGCGCACACCTTTAATCCCAGCACTCGGGAGTCAAAGGCAAGTGGATCTCTGTGAGTTCGAGGCCAGCCTGGTCTACAAGAGCTAGTTCCAGGACAGGCTCCAAAGCCACAGAAAAACCCCATCTCGAAAAATCAAAAAAAAAATTTGATTTCAAACTAAAATCGATCAAAAAAGATGGAGAAGAACACTTTATACTCATAACAGGAACAATTCATGAGGAGGAAGTCTCAATCCTGAATATCTATGCCCCTAATATAAAAGCAGCCACATCTGTAAAAGAAACATTACTAGAACTCAAAGCATACATCAAACCCAATACTCTAATAGTAGGAGATTTCAACAATCTTCTTTTACCAATGGACAGGTCAACCAGACAGAAACTTAACAGACAAATAAGAGAACTAACAGATTTAATGAAACAAATGGACTTAACAAACATCTATAGAACATTCCACCCAAATAGAAAAGAATATACCTTCTTTTCAGCCTCTCATGGAACCGTCTCAAAAATTGATCACATAATATATAACAAAGCAAACATATATATATATATATATATATATATATATATATATATATATATATATAATGTACTAACCACCTGTGTATTATCAGATCTCCATAGAATAAACTTAAAATTCAACAATAATTCTACCACCAGAAAGCCTTCAAACTCATGGAAACGGAACAGCCAACTACTGAACCACACCTGGGACAAGGAAGAAATAAGGAAATAAATTAGTCTTCCTTGAATTCAATGAAAATAAAGACACAACATAGCCAAACCTATGGTAAATTATGAAAGCAGTGCTAAAAGGAAAGTGCATAGCACTAAGTGCCCACATAAAGAAAACATTGAAAGCACACATTAGAGACTTAACAGCACACCTGAAATTCTAGAAATAAAAGAAGCAGACTCACCCAGGAGGAATAGAAGACTGGAAATAATAACACTGAGGGCTGAAATCAACAAAATAGAAACACAGAAAACAATCCAAAGAATAAATGGAAAAAAAAGCTGGTTCTTGGAAAAAATCAACAAGATTGACAAAAAATTTATCCAAACTAATCAAAAGGCAGAGAGAAAACATGCAAATTAACAAGATCAGAAATGAAAAGGGGGACATAATCACAGACACAGAGGAAACTCAGAGAATCATTAGATCTTACAAGCCTATATGATCCAAAATTGGAAAATGTGAAAGAAATAAACATTTTTTAGGTAAGTACAATATACCAAAATTAAATCAAGAGCAGATGAACAGCTTAAATAGACATGTAAGTCATGAGGAATTAGAAGCTGACATCAAAAACCTCCGTACCAAAAAAATCCAAGAATCTTTTGGTTTCAATGCAGAATTCTACCAGAACTTCCAAGAAGAGCTACTACCTATATTCCTTAATGTGTTTCACAAATTATAAACAGAAGAATCATTGCCAAATTCCTTTTATGAAGCTACAGTTACCCTGATACCAAAACCACACAAAGACCCAACCAAGAAAGAGAATTACAGACCAATCTCACTCATGAACAGCGATGCAAAAATTCTTTTTTTTTTGTTCCATATGTTTAATGTTTCAATTATCATGTGTCATAGGGAATTTCTTTTCTGGTTCAGTCTATTTGGTGTTCTCTTCGATTTTATAGGTTAGCTAGATTTTTTTTATATAATTTTGTTGGAAATATTTTTGTTCATTTGATCTGGATTTCTTCTCCTTTCTATATTCCTATTATTCATAGATTATGAATTTTTTTCTCATTTTTTTATTGAAGATTTCCATCTCCTCCCCCTTCCCTCCCCTCCCTTCCACCCATACCCCCACTCCACCCCTCTCCAAAGACAAAGAGCCATCAGGGTTCCCTTCACTATGTTAAGTCCAAGGTCCTCCCAGCTCCCCCTAAGTCCAGGAAGGTGAGCAACCAAACTGATAAGGCTCACAGTGAGCCCGTCCATGCTGTAGAGTACAAGTTCATTGCCGTTGTCCTTGGTTTCTCAGTCCTCCTCCACCATCAGCCACATTCAGAGAGTACGGTTTGGTCCCCTGTTCCATCAGTCCCATTCCAACTGGACTTGGTGGTCTCCCATTAGATGTGTCCCACCGTCTCAATGGGTAAATGCACTCCTCGCGGTCCTGACTTCCTTGCTCATGATCTCCCTCCTTTTGCTCCTCATCGGGATCTTGGGATCTCAGTCCAGTGTTCCTATGAGGGGCTCTGTCATTTTCTCCATCCAATGCCAGGTGAAGGTTCTATGGTGATATGCAAGATATTCATGAGTATGGCAATAGGATCTGGACATTTCTGGCACCCTCTCCTCAGCTGCCCAAGGAACTAGCTGGGGGCGTCTTCCTGGACATCTGGAAACCCCTCTAGAGTCAAGTCTCTGCCAACCCTAGAATGGCTCCCTTAATTAAGATATATAATTCCTTGTTCCCATATCCACCCTTCCTATATCCCAACCATCCTATTCCCCCAAGCTCTTCCCATCCTCCACTTCACACTTTTCTCTCCCCATCCCCCCTCCCCCATCCCACCCCACCCCATGTTCCCATTTTTTGTCTGGCAATCTTGCCTACTTCCAGTATCCAGGAGGATAACTATATGTTTTTCTTAGGATTCACCTTCTTATATAGCTTCTCTAGGATTTTTTACGAATTATAGGCTCGATGTCCTTTATTTATGGCTAGAACCCAATTATGAGTGAGTACATCCCATGTTCATCTTTTTGGGCCTGGGTTACCTCACTCAGGATGATGTTTTCTATTTCCATCCATTTGCACGCAAAATTCAAGATGTCATTGTTTTTTACCGCCGAGTAGTACTCTAATATGTATATATTCCACACTTTCTTCATCCATTCTTCCACTGAAGGGCATCTAGGTTGTTTCCAGGTTCTGCCTATTACAAATAATGCTGATATAAACATAGTTGAACAAATGCTTTTGTAATATGATTGGGCATCTCTTGGGTAAATTCCCAAAAGTGGGATTGCTGGGTCCTGGGGTAGGTTGATCCCAAATTTCCTGAGAAACCTCCACACTGCTTTCCAAAGTGGTTGCACAAGTTTGCATTCCCACCAGCAATGGATGAGTGTACCCCTTACTCCACATCCTCTCCAGCAAAGGCTATCATTGGTGTTTTTGATTTTAGCCAATCTGACAGGTGGAAGATGGTATCTCAACGTTGTTTTGATTAGCATTTCCCTGATTGCTAAGGAGGTTGAGCATGCCCTTAAGTGTCTTTTGGCCATTCGAACTTCTTCTGTTGAGAATTCTCTGTTCAATTCAGTGCCCCATTTTTTAATTGGGTTCATTAGCATTTTAAAGTCTAGTCTCTTGAGTTCCTTATATATTTTGGAGATCAGGCCTTTGTCTGTTTTGGGGTTGGTGAAGATCTTTTCCCAGTCAGTAGGCTGCTTTTTTGTCTTAGTGACAGTGTCCTTTGCTTTACAGAAGCTGCTCAGCTTCAGGAGGTCCCATTTATTTAATGATGCCCTTAATGTCTGTGCTGCTGGTGCTATATGTAGGAAGCGGTCTCCTGTGCCCAAATGCTGTAGAGTACTTCCCACTTTCTCCTCTAACAGGTTCAGTGTGTTCAGATTGATATTGAGGTCTTCAATCCATTTGGACTTGAGTTTTGTGCATGGTGATAGACACAGATCTACTTTCATTCTTCTACATGTTGACATCCAGTTATGCCAGCACCATTTGTTGAAGATGCTTTCTTTCTTCCATTGTGTGCTTTTAGCTCCTTTATCAAAAATCAGGTGTTCATAGGTTTGTGGGTTAAGATTTGGGTCTTCTATTCGATTCCATTGGTCGACTTCTCTGTTTTTATGCCAATACCAAGCTGTTTTCAATACTGTAACTCTGTAATAGAGTTTGAAGTCAGGGATGGTAATGCCTCCAGAAGTTCCTTTATTGTATAAGATTGTTTTGGCTATACTGCGTGTCTTGTTCTTCCATATAAAGTTGATTATTGTCCTCTCAAGATCTGTGAAGAATTTTGATGGGATCTTTAAGGCGATTGCATTAAATCTATAGATTGCCTTTGGTAGTATTGCCATTTTTACTATGTTGATCCTCCCAATCCAAGAGCAAGGGAGATCCTTCCATTTTCTGGTATCCTCTTCAATTTCTTTCTTCAAAGACTAAAGTTCTTGTCAAATAGGTCTTTCACTTCCTTGGTTAGAGTTACCCCAAGATATTTTATGCTATTTGTGGCTATCGTGAAAGGTGACGATTCTCTGATTTCTTTCTCTGCTTCCTTATCCTTTGTATATAGGAGGGCGACTGATTTTTTGGAGTTGATCTTGTATCCTGCCACGACACTAAAGGAGTTTATCAGCTGTAGGAGTTATTTGGTGGAGTTTTTCGGGTCGCTTATGTACACTATCATATCATCTGCAAATAACGAAAGTTTAACTTCTTCCTTTCCAATTCGAATCCCCTTGATCCCCTTGTTTTTTCTTATTGCTATTGCTAGAACTTCAAACACTATATTGAAGAGATAAGGAGAGAGTGGACAGCCTTGTCGCGTTCCTGAATTTAGTGGGATGGCCTTGAGTTTCTCTCCATTTAATTTGATGTTAGCTGTCAGCTTGCTGTAGATGCAAAAATTCTTAATAAAATACTGGCAAACTGAATCCAAGAACACATCCAAAATGTTATACATTATTACAAAGTAGGCTTCATCCCAGAGATGCAGGGCTGTTTCAACATACAAAAATCTATCAACATAATCCATCATATAAACAAACTGAAAGAAAAAAAAAACAATATGATCATTTCATTAGATTCTGAAAAAGCATTTGACAAAATTCAACACCCTTTTATGATAAAGTTATTGGAGAGGTTAGGGATACAAGGTTCATACCTAAATATAATAAAAGCTATTTACAGCAAGCCAACAGCTAACATCAAATTAAATGGAGAGAAACTCAAAGCCATTCCACTAAAATCAGGAGCACGACAAGGCTGTCCACTCTCTCCATACCTCTTCAATATAGTGCTTGAAGTTCTAGCAATAGCAATAAGACAGCATAAGGAGATGAAGAGGATTCGAATTGGAAAGGAAGAAGTCAAACTTTCATTATTTGCAGATAATATGATAGTATACATAAGTGACCACAAAACCTCTACCAAAGAACTCCTACAACTGATAAACACCTTTAGTAATGTGGCAGGATACAAGATAAACTCCAAAAAAATCAGTTGCCTTCCTATACACAAAGAATAAAGAAGCAGAGAGGGAAATCAGAGAACAGAAACTTTCATGATAGCCAAAAATAGCATAAAGTATCTTGGGGTAACTCTAACCAAGGAAATGAAAGAATTTTAAGTCTTAGAGGATACAAAAAATGGAAGGATCTCCCATGCTCTTAGATTGGGAGGATCAACAAAGTAAAAATGGCAATTCTACCAAATGAAATCTATAGATTCAATATAGTCCCCATCAAAATCCTAACAAAATTCTTCACAGACCTTGAGAGAACAATAATCAACTTTATATGGAAAAACAAAAAACCCAGGAGAGACAAAACAATCTTATACAATAAATGTACTTCCAGAGGCACTACCATTCCTGACTTCAAACTTTATTACAGAGCGACAGTAATGAAATCAGCTTGGTATTAGCAGAAAAACAGAGATGCTGACCAGTGGAATCAAATCGAAGACCCAGATATTACCCGACAAACCAATGAACACCTGATTTTCAAAAAAAGAAGCTAAAATTATACAATGGAAGAAAGAAAGCATCTTTAACAAATGGTGCTGGCATAACTGGATGTCAGCCTGTAGAAGAATGAATATGGATCCATATCTATCTCTATGCACAAAACTCATGTTCAAATGTATTAAAGACCACAATATAAATCTGACCACACTGAACCAGATAGAATAGAAATTGGGAAGAACTCTACAAACACATGGGCACAGGAGACCACTTCCTACGTATAACCCCAGTAGCATAGACAATAAGAGCAACAATGAATAAATGGAACCTCTTGAAACTGATAAGGTTCTGTAATGCAAAGGACACTGTCATTAGGACAAAAAGGCAACCTACTGAATGGGAGATCTTCACCAACTCTGCATTAGACAAAGGTCTGATCTCCAAAATATATAAAGAACTCAAGAAACTAGACATTTAAACTCTAATTAACCCAATTAAAAATGGAGTAGTGAACTGAACGCAGAATTCTCAACTGAAGAACTTCAAATGGCCAAAAGACACTTAAGGTCATGTTCAACCTCCTTAGCAATCATGGAAATGCAAATCAAAACAACTTTGATACACTATCTTACACCTGTCAGAATGGCTAAAATCGATAACACCAATGATACCCTATGCTGGATGTTGTTCTTTTTTTTTTTAAAAAAAATGCTATGGAGTCCTAGGCGGCAGGTGTAAGCAGGCGGTGGACTCTGCAAGTAGCCAGTCCCAAGGCAGAGAAGGCTGATGGTCCCAGATCGGTGGCCCGAGCAGTGATGGCAGGCCATGTGGCTGGGAGACACATGGCGGGCCGGCAGAAGACAGAGACATGGACAGACACGACTTGCAGAATGAGGTTAAATATTTATTCAGGGGGTTATGAAGGGGGAAGGGAGAAGGACAGAGAGAGAGAGAGACAGAGAGAGAGGGAGAGAGAGAGAGAGACAGAGAGAGAGAGAGAGACAGAGAGAGAGAGACAGAGAGAGAGAGAGAGAGAGAGAGAGAGAGAGAGAGAGAGAGAGAGAGAGAGAGAGAGAGAAGAGACAAGGGGGAAGCGGAGAAGTGGGGAGAGAGGCAGAAGCAAAGCTGCCTCTCCAAGAGGAAGATGGAAAAGAGAGCGAGGTCAGGGTGAAGCTGAAGATCAGCCTGCCTCAGTGGATGGGGAGGGAGTGGGCATGGCTTGTCTCTTAAAGAGACCAGTGACCAAAACCATAACATTCCCAAGTCTTCCTTATAATAAAAAGCAGAAGATTAGACCCCATAGTTTGAAGGAATTGGGGGGCAAATTCTCAAAACTGCTTCTAGCTGATTTGTGGGAGCTAGAAATCCCACATTCTTTGGGGGGGGCCTGAGAAAGCTGTGTGCTGGGAATCTGAGAAGGCTGTGTGTTAGCCACATCCTGGCACAGCTGGTCTCTTTGCTTTTGACCCATGTTTGTGGCATGGAAATGTCTGGTGTCTCTTATCCTGTTTAAGGTATTGGCAGAACAAAGAACAAAGTTAAATTAAGGAAAACAAATGTTTTGGACTAGGGAATTGAGGGGGATGTATCTGACCTGTTTAAGATCCTTTAATTCAGCTCCCTGGAACTCACAAGAACTCCTTGGGTTTGTGAAAAAAGAAGTTTTAGACATATAATGACTGTAGTATACTTTTGGAAGGCAGCATAAGAAAGTTGATTTGAAATTTATTTGGTGAGGTAATCTGGCAAATCTCTCAGCTATCAAACTGTCAGAGATCTTTGAGAAGGATAAGATTTTACTTGAGTTACTGATTAAAAAATGACAGAGAACTTACTTGGTTGGCACCCAGAGCTACTCTTTTTGGGTCCTCCATGGTCACTGAAGGTTGCACTTGACCTTTGTTGGTTAGCGCAGGCCTGCCAGGCTCCAGAAGACCCTATGGGATAAGAAATCTATGGGAAGACAGGCCTACCTTGACCTGAGGAGCTAGGACATCAATTCCAGTGATCCTGTCCAAGTCTAGAGGTCTTTAGTTTAGAGGAAAGGCAGTTTAGCCCAATGGTCAGTGCTCAGCAGTCACTGTGAACTGTAAAAGGACTTTGTTCTGTGCCTGTCTGTCTTCTGTCTTCTTTGGAGGGAGCAGAGAGCTGCTGTTAGGAGCCAACCTGTCTCTTTTTGTTATGAAAAATTTTTAAATAATTAAATAATTAAATATCACATTTCCCAGATCTCTGAGGAGTTGAGGGCTGTTTATCTGTCTGGAAGGTTGGGTCTGAGCTTGACTGCATTGGCTCTTAACACTGGAGAGGTTGTGGAGTAAGGGGAACACTCATCCATTGTTGGTGGGAATGCAAAATTGTGCAACCACTTTAGAAATCAGTGTGGCAGTTTCTCAGGAAACTGGGAGTCAACCTACCTCAGGATCCAGCAATACCAATCTTGGGAATATACCCAAGAGATGCCTAATCATACTACAATAGCATTTGCTCAACTATGCTCATAGCAGTACTATTTGTAATAGCCAGAACCTGGAAACAACCTACGTGCCCCTCAATAGAAGAATGGATAAAGAAGGTATAGCACATATACACTTTAGAGTTCTACTCAGTGGTAAAAAAAACAATGACATTTTGAATTTTGCATGCAAATGGATGGAAATAGAAAACACTTTACTGAGTGAGATAAGCCAGCCCTAAAAATAGGAATATGGTATGTACTTACACATAAGTGGATTCTAGCCATAAACAAAGGACATTGAGCCTATAATTTGTGATCCTAGAGAAGCTAAATAAGAAGGTGAACACAGCCTTCCTAGCTTGCACCCAGAATCCTCCCCCCCCTCCCCCTGCCACATCCTCCCATCTTTTGGGCCACAAAACCCCACAGCTCACCCTGTTTGGGCTCTGGGGACCTGGAATTGAGTGCATCCAGGCCGGTGGGAGGTCCCCTCCTTCATTTGACTGCCCGGGGCAAGGTAGGCCTTTGTCTGAGAGCTGCTTGGCCTGCAAGGGGACCTGACAGTCTGCCAGAGGATCCATCATTCTTTGGGGTGAGTGAGGAGTGAGTGCCCGAACCTCGGCAGCTGCCCGGAGAGGGACCACCGACATTCCACAACTCCCCCTGCCACCAGCACACTTCCTGCTCTTCCTGCAGGGGTTATTCTCCCCGGATACTGCCTCTCTCTCCCTGTCCCTTCCCAGCTTGCACCCAGAATCCTCCCCCCCTTCCCCCACCTTATCCTCCCGTCTTTGGGGCCACAAAATCCCACAGCTCAGCCTGTTTGGGCTCTGGGGACCTGGAATTGAGTGCACCCAGGCCCGTGGGAGGTCCCCTCCTACATTGGCCTGCCTGGGGCAAGGTAGGCCTTTGTCTGAGAGCTGCTTGGCCTGCAAGGGGACCTGACAGTCTGCCAGAGGATCCATCATTCTTTGGGACACTGCAGTCCTGATGACGACTTCTGGAGATGCACTTTCATACCTCACTGACCTCTCAACACAGTAGCACCAGTGATATTTTCTTAGTTGTTCTCAGGTGTCCTGCTCCTGTTCTAAGGCCATCCAACCAAAGGGGTCAGACTCTGGCCTCCAGGCAGGTCTGAGGATTCCTGCAGAAGGGTGCGGGCTCCTTCAGATTGTGCTGCTAGGTTCGCTGTGTGGTATTCCATCCCGCCCTGCCCCCACCTTGGCCCTTTTGTCTGGGCTGCCACCCTGGGCTGCCTGGAATCCCTGATCCTGGGCACTGATATTCCATCTGAAATGGTGAGTGAATGCGGACCCTGGGGCAACCTGCCCTGGAAGAGAGCACAGATCCCCTACCCCCACTTCCCTCTGCAGGCTTGTGTCTGTTTCTCCCGTCCCTGTGTCTCCCAAGCTTTCCCTAGTGTTCTCAGGTGTCCTGCTCCTGTTCTAAGATCATCCACCCAAAGGGGTCAGACTCTGGCCTCCAGGCAGGTCTGAGGATTCCTGCGGAGGGGTGCGGGCTCCTTCAGATTGTGCTGCCAGGTTCGCTGTGTGGTATTCCATCCCGCCCTGCCCCCACCTTGGCCCTTTTGTCTGGGCTGTGACCCTGGGCTGCCTGGAATCCCTGATCCTGTGCACTGACATTCCATGTGAACTGGTGAGTGAATGCGGACCCCAGGGCAACCTGCCCTGGAAGAGAGCACAGACCCCCTACCCCCACTTCCCTCTGCAGGCTTGTGTCTGTTTCTCCTGTCCCTGTGTCTCCCAAGCTTTCCCTAGTGTTCTCAGGTGTCCTGCTCCAGTTCTGAGGCCATCCACCCAAAGGGGTCAGACTCTGGCCTCCAGGCAGGTCTGAGGATTCCTGCGGAGGGGTGCGGGCTCCTTCAGATTGTGCTGCCAGGTTCGCTGTGTGGTATTCCACCAGTTCAGTTCCACCTGAACTGGTGTCCTGCTCCTGTTCTAAGGCCATCCACCCAGAGGAATCAGACTCTGGCCTCCAGGCAGGTCTGGGGATTCCTGCAAGGGAGTGCGGGCTTCTTCAGATTGTGACGCAAGGAATAGGTCCTCCTCTGACACTGGGGAGATCCAACCAGTTTCAGTCACAGCAAAGATTGGTCTAGGACACCAAACGCCTCCGGGCTCCTTTTGAAGGAAGAGATGGGCAGGCGCTAATGCAGGAGCTCCTTTAACAACATGAAAGGCAACATGACATCACCACAATCCAGACATCCCGAAACAACAAGAATTGAACACCCTACCCCAGAAGATATAGAAGAATCCGACCTTAAACAGTACTTTATGAAAATAATAGAGGACCTTAAACAGGAGGTAAAAACTGCCATAAAGAAATGGAGATGACAAACAAAAAGGTAGACGAAATAAATAAATCTCTCAAAGATACCCAAGAAAAACAAGAAAAACAAGAAAAAGCAATCAAACAGGTAAGGGAAACAGTACAAGACCTGATAAATGAAATGGAGGTATTGAAGAAAACACAATCTGAGGGACGACTGGAAATGGAAACTCTGAGTAAAAGAACAGAAACTTCAGAGACAAGTATTTCCAACCGAATACAAGAGATGGAAGAAAGAATCTCGGACTCTGAAGATACTATAGAGGAAATAAACTCACAGATTAAAGAACTAAACAAATCTAACAAATTCTTAACACAAAACATTCAGGAAATCTGGGACACCATGAAAAGACCAAACCTAAGAATAATTGGGGTAGAAGAAGGAGAAGAATTACAACTCAAAGGCCCAGAAAACATATTCAACAAAATTATAGAAGAAAACTTCCCCAACCTAAAGAAGGATGTTCCTATGAGGGTACAAGAAGCCTACAGAACACCAAATAGACTGGATCAAAAGAAAGCATCCCCACGCCATATAATAATCAAAACACAAAACATACAGAATAAAGAACAGATATTAAGAGCTGCTAAGGAAAAAGGTCAAATAACATATAAAGGGAAACCTATCATAATTACACCTGATTTCTCAATGGAAACCATGAAAGCCAGAAGAGCTTGGATAGATGTGCTACAGACACTAAGGGAACATGGATGCAAGCCTAGACTACTACACCCAGCAAAGCTTGCATTCACCATTGATGGAGAAAACAAGATATTCCAGGACAAAAACAGATTTAAACAATGCGCAGCCACAAATCCAGCCTTGCATAAAGTAATAGAAGGAAAATCACAAACCAAGGAGTCCAACAACACTCACAATAACTCAGGCATCTAGCGACCCTTCACCAGCACAACTAGAAGAAGGGAAACACACAAACTCTACTACTAAAAATGACTGAAGTTAACAACCACTGGTCATTAATATCACTTAATATCAATGGACTCAATTCACCTATAAAAAGGCACAGGCTTAGAGACTGGATACGAAAACAGAATCCAACATTTTGCTGTTTACAAGAAACACACCTCAACCACAAAGACAGACACCTATTCAGAGTAAAGGGTTGGGAAAAGGTTTATCAAGCAAATGGCCCTAAGAAACAAGCGGGAGTGGCCATACTAATTTCCAACAAAGTTGACTTCAAACTAAAATCAATCAGAAGAGATGGAAAGGGACACTTTATACTCATAACAGGAAAAATCCATCAGAATGAAGTCTCAATCCTGAATATCTATGCCCCTAATATAAAAGCTCCCACTTATGTAAAAGAAACACTTCTAGAACTCACGGCAGCCATCAAAACACACACACTAATAGTTGGAGACTTCAACACTCCTCTCTCACCAATGGACAGGTCAATCAGACAGAAACCGAACAGAGAATTGAAAGACTTAATGGAGGTAATGAACCAAATGGACTTAACAGACATCTATAGAACATTCCACCCAAATAGGAAAGAATATACCTTCTTCTCTGCGTCTCATGGAACCTTTTCAAAAATTGACCATATACTTGGTAACAAAGCAAACTTCCACAGTTACAAAAAAATATTAGTAACCACCTGTGTCTTATCGGATCACCATGCATTAAAATTAGAATTCAACAACAATGCTACCCTCAGAAAGCCCACAAACTCATGGAAACTGAACAGTCAACTACTGACCAACACCTGGGTCAAGGAAGAAATAAAGAAAGAAATTAAAGTCTTTCTTGAATTTAATGAAAACAAAGACACAACATACTCAAACCTATGGGACACAATGAAAGCAGTGCTAAGAGGAAAGTTCATAGCACTAAGTGCCCACTTAAAGAAAACGGAGAAAGCAGTCATTGGTGACTTAACAGCACACCTGAAAGCTCTGGATAAAAAAGAAGCAGACTCACCTAGGAGAAGTAGAAAACTGGAAATAATCAAACTGAGGGCAGAAATCAACAAAATAGAAACACAGAAAACAATCCAAAGAATCAATGAAACAAGAAGCTGGTTCTTGGAGAAAATCAACAAGATTGACAAACCCTTAGCCAAACTAATCAAATGGCAGAGGGAGAACACGCAAATTAGTAAGATCAGAAATGAAAAGGGGGACATAACCACAGACACAGAGGAAATTCAGAGAATCATTAGATCTTACTACAAAAGCCTGTATGCCACAAAATTGGAAAATGTAAAAGAAATGGACAGTTTTTTAGATAAATACCATATACCAAAGTTAAACCAGGACCAGGTAAATGCTCTAAATCGTCCTGTTAGTTGCGAAGAATTAGAAACTGTTATCAGAAACCTCCCTACCAAAAAGAGCCCAGGACCAGATGGTTTCAATGCGGAATTCTACCAGAACTTCCAAGAAGACCTAATACCTATACTCCTTAAGGTATTTCATAATATAGAAACACAAGAGTCACTGCCAAATTCCTTCTATGAAGCTACAGTTACCCTGATACCTAAACCACACAAAGACTCAACCAAGAAAGAGAATTACAGGCCAATCTCACTCATGAACATTGACGCAAAAATTCTCAATAAAATACTGGCAAACCGAATCCAAGAACACATTAGAAAAATTATCCACTACGATCAAGTAGGCTTCATCCCAGAGATGCAGGGCTGGTTCAACATATGAAAATCTATCAATGTAATCCATCATATAAATAAACTGAAGGAAAAAAACCATATGGTCATCTCATTAGATGCTGAAAAAGCATTTGACAAAATTCAGCACCCTTTTATGATAAAAGTTTTGGAGAGATTAGGGATACAAGGGTCATTCCTAAATATAATAAAAGCTATTTACAGCAAGCTGACAGCTAACATCAAATTAAACGGAGAGAAACTCAAGGCTATCCCACTAAATTCAGGAACACGACAAGGCTGTCCACTCTCTCCTTATCTCTTCAATATATTGCTTGAAGTTCTAGCAATAGCAATAAGACAACATAAGGGAATCAAGGGGATTCAATTTGGAAAGGAAGAAGTTAAACTTTCATTATTTGCAGATGATATGATAGTATACATAAGCGACCCCAAAAACTCCACCAAAGAACTCCTACAGCTGATAAACTCCTTCAGTAACGTGGCAGGTTACAAGATCAACTCCAAAAAAATCAGTCGCCCTCCTATACACAAAGGATAAGGAAGCAGAGAGGGAAATCAGAGAACTATCACCTTTCACAATAGCCACAAATAGCATAAGATATCTGGGAGTATCTCTAACCAAGGAAGTGAAGGATTTATTTGACAAGAACTTTAAGTCTTTGAAGAAAGAAATTGAAGAGGATACCAGAAAATGGAAGGATCTCCCCTGCTCGTGGATTGGGAGGATCAACATCGTAAAAATGGCAATTCTACCAAAAGCAATCTTTAGATTCAATGCAATTCCAATCAAGGTCCCATTAAAATTCTTCACAGAGATTGAGAGGACAATAATCAACTTTATATGGAAAAACAAGAAACCCAGGATAGCCAAAAAAATCTTATACAATAAAGGTACTTCTGGAGGCATTACCATCCCTGACTTCAAACTCTATTACAAAGCTACAGTATTGAAAACAGCTTGGTATTGGCATAAAAACAGAGAAGTTGACCAATGGAATCATATAGAAGACCCGGATCTTTCTTCATTAAAAATCCCATGGGTATGAAAGTTGGGTTTCTTCATTTTTTTAACCAACCACTGATTATAGAACACCTTATGCTGTAGTTTATATTACTCTCTAAGGTAAATTTCATTTTTTTTTCAGGTACCACATTTTTTAAATCCATTCTTTGGGTGTGGGATATCCAGGTTTTTTCCAGTTTCTGGCTATTATGAATAAAGCCACTATGAACCAAGCTGAACAAGTGTCCTTGTGGTATGATAGTGTATCCTTTGGGTATGTGCCCTTGAGTGGTATAGCTGGGTCTTGAGATAGATTGAAGAAAGCATAAGTAACACAAATGATTTATGTAAAAAGTATGATAATTTGCTCAGCTCATTCCTTTAGAACTGTGTTTCTTATTTATTTTTAATAAGTCTAGGGAGTTCTTATAAAATTAAATGCCATGATATTCTTTCAGCATGGGATATCTTCTCATAGAGTAATTTCTCTTCACATTCTTTGTATAAAACAAATTACACTGAAGTGAACAGTAGCAGATGTTGCAAGCAGATTCTGATGTTTTGACCTAAATATTTCTATTATTCTTGTTTTTTCTTTGTTGTTCTCCTTTTCTTTCTCAGTGCTGCAAGACTCAACTACTGCTTTGTGATATTTATTTCATGAGTTTTTTCCTGCAGTGACATTTGAAGTTTCCAGGAAGAAGATGGGGCCCAATAACAACAACTACACCTGGTTGATATGACATCATGATGCTGATAGCGCTACTACAAGACCTGTTTTGAGTACCAGCTGCACAAGACGATTCCAACTTGGTTAGCTTAAATGGTGCACATCTTTTACAATATTCTGGCCAGACTTCCACAAAATACTCAGAGACTATTTGCAATCTTACCAGACATTCATTAATCTTGAAATTTAACCATCATTTTACTTTCACTGGATCCCCCAGAAAGAATGTTGCCCCCATGAGAGCTGGAAGTAATTCTAGAGGACGATGTCCCTTCTCCCAGTAAAGTTTGTTCTTGCGACATATTTATGGGTTGCCTATAATTAGTATATGGTTGAGGGTTGGGGGAGGAATATTATAAACTCAGGGATCTTAAAAAATAGGGGAGATAATTGGATGATGAGATAATAGATTGGTACTTGTGAGTTATTGTTTTTAGACAATTATATTTGTATTGATTCTTGTATATTGATACAAAGTTAAATTATTTTGACTATTGTATGCATGCATGCTTCTACCTTTGTTTAAAACATTTTTATGTCTTGATATATATATATATATATATATATATATATATATATATATACATACATAGTATTGAGATATGTATATTTACCATATTGCAGTGTAAATTTCTACCTCTGATTAAGATACTTATATATAGTTTTTGTATTGATATATATTTACCATATTGCAATGTATATTTGTACATTGTTTACATTTGGATGTCATTGTCCTCATTTATTGCACAGTTGTTTATTTTCTTAGTCTTTATGTTAGTTAGGTATTGAAAATTATATAGATCAATAGTTATCTATGTTTGTCATTTATAATTAGACTAATCAGGTTCTTTAGATACATAGAGATTATATTCAGTATAAATAGATAATCTTCAACCTCTTCAAAGATCTGTAGAAAATGGCCTTTAATCTAACTCAGAGTTCTGTGGTAGTGAGACACAATAGCTCTTGGCAACACCCATCTATTCCTGATAGAATGTTGAGCACCAAAGACACTCCACATGGAGCCTTTCCTCTTGGCAGAACTGGCCTTTGGGCAAAGAAACGCCCAACCACTGACAGAGATACAGAGTATCTGTAAATGGATAATACAGGACTGTTATATCCTGCCAAGGCAGGGTAAGATAGTTCTGAAAAGTTTCTTGCCTTTGAAAATGGTATGTTAGTTACATTAGGCCTTAGCCAAAGTTGGTTGCTTCAACACTACAAGAGTGACTTTGGGTGATTGCCCAGGCAGCTAGTTGTTTCTGTGATTTGTTGCATGTTTTGGAAGTTGTTTGATTGCACTTCGTAGTTACTCAGGTAACATTATTTCACTTCTCAGATCTTCGATCAGATTGAAGACTATATAGATTTAGTTAATTTTCTCTCTTGACTTGGCCAAGTTATTTATTATCCAAGACTTAAGCTAGTTAGAATAGGATATTTGTACTTATTGTATATAATTTCATAGTAGTTTTAGAACTCTCTTACTTAAACAAAAGGGGGAGGTGTTTAAGGAGCTCCTTCTGCTCCTTCAGCCAATAGCTGCTGAGATACCAGTCCACTGGGGCATGGTCTCTCTCTCTCTCTTTAAAAAAGCAGCAACTGCCCTCCGCTCTCTCTCTTGCTTCCGGCTCTGCTTCTGACTACTAGGCTACTTTCCTGATAGTGCAGAGGGCTGTTGTCTGGGATGGTGATCTGTAAGTTTTTCCCCTTTAAATAAATAACCATTCTATTAATCATATTTCCAAACTGGTGTGGCATTGTTTGTGACTTATGCCTTCATCTACAAAATTATATGTTTTTCATTTTTTGAAATTGAAAGAGATATTTTCAAGTACTCTTTTTCCATTGGTACATAGGAATGTGACCAAAATAGATTTAGTAACTGTCAATTATATATTATAATTATATGTAATATTATATTATAATTGCATATATATTTCAATTCAAGTACCTGAAATTATGAATAAATACTCAGCAGAAAGATATTCTTGTAATTCTAAGAGGGTACAGAACAAAGAGACTGGCATTCCAATGAGTTTCTAAATACATAGCTACATTTAGTCAAGGGAATGAAATAGTAACATAAAGATATTGGCATAGCTTTTCAAACTTTTTAAAATTTTATTTTTGATAAAGGAGCTAAAAGCACACAATGGAAGAAAGAAAGCATCTTCAACAAATGGTGCTGGCATAACTGGATGTCAATCTGTAGAAGAATGAAAGTAGATCCGTGTCTATCACCATGCACAAAACTCAAGTCCAAATGGATTGAAGACCTCAATATCAATCTGAACACACCGAACCTGTTAGAGGAGAAAGTGGGAAGTACTCTACAACATTTGGGCACAGGAGACCGCTTCCTACGTATAGCCCCAGCAGCACAGACATTAAGGGCAACATTGAATAAATGGGACCTCCTGAAGCTGAGCAGCTTCTGTAAAGCAAAGGACACTGTCACTAAGACAAAAAGGCAGCCTACTGACTGGGAAAAGATCTTCACCAACCCCGAAACAGACAAAGGCCTGGTCTCCAAAATATATAAGGAACTCAAGAGACTAGACTTTAAAATGCTAATGAACCCAATTAAAAAATGGGGCACTGAACTGAACAGAGAATTCTCAACAGAAGAAGTTCGAATGGCCAAAAGACACTTAAGGGCATGCTCAACCTCCTTAGCAATCAGGGAAATGCAAATCAAAACAACGTTGAGATACCATCTTCCACCTGTCAGATTGGCTAAAATCAAAAACACCAATGATAGCCTTTGCTGGAGAGGATGTGGATTAAGGGGTACACTCATCCATTGCTGGTGGGAATGCAAACTTGTGCAACCACTTTGGAAAGCAGTGTGGAGGTTTCTCAGGAAATTTGGGATCAACCTACCCCAGGACCCAGCAATCCCACTCTTGGGAATTTACCCAAGAGATGCCCAATCATATCACAAAAGCATTTGTTCAACTATGTTTATATCAGCATTATTTGTAATAGGCAGAACCTGGAAACAACCTAGATGCCCTTCAGTGGAAGAATGGATGAAGAAAGTGTGGAATATATACATATTAGAGTACTACTCGGCGGTAAAAAACAATGACATCTTGAATTTTGTATGCAAATGGATGGAAATAGAAAACACCATCCTGAGTGAGGTAACACAGGCCCAAAAAGATGAACATGGGATGTACTCACTCATAATTGGGTTCTAGCCATAAATAAAGGACATCGAGCCTATAATTCGTAAAAAATCCTAGAGAAGCTGTATAAGAAGGTGAACCCAAAGAAAAACATATAGCTATCCTCCTGGATATTGGAAGTAGACAAGATTGCCAGACAAAAAATGGGAACATGGGGGTGGGGTAGGATGGGGGGTTGGGGGGATGGGGAGAGAAAAGTGTGAAGTGGAGGATGGGAAGAGCTTGGGGGAATAGGATGGTTGGGATATAGGAAGGGTGGATATGGGAACAAGGAATTATATATCTTAGTTAAGGGAGCCATTCTAGGGTTGGCAGAGACTTGACTCTAGAGGGGTTCCCAGGTGTCCAGGAAGACGCCCCCAGCTAGTTCCTTGGGCAGCTGAGGAGAGGGAGCCAGAAATGTCCAGATCCTATTGCCATACTCATGAATATCTTGCATATCACCATAGAACCTTCACCTGGCATTGGATGGAGAAAATGACAGAGCCCCACATAGGAGCACCGGACTGAGATCCCAAGGTCCCGATGAGGAGCAAAAGGAGGGAGATCATGAGCAAGGAAGTCAGGTCCATGAGGAGTGCGTTTACCCATTGAGACAGTGGGACAGATCTAACGGGAGACCACCAAGTCCAGTTGGAATGGGACTGATGGAACAGGGGACCAAACCGGACTCTCTGAATGTGGCTGATGGTGGAGGAGGACTGAGAAACTAAGGACAATGGCAATGAACATGAACTCTACAGCATGGACAGGCTCACTGCGAGCCTTGTCAGTTTGGTTGCTCACCTTCCTGGACTTAGGGGGAGCTGGGAGGACCTTGGACTTAACATACTGAAGGGAACCCTGATGGCTCTTTGCCTTTGGAGAGGGGTGGAGTGGGGGTATGGGTGGAAGGGAGGGGAGGGAAGGGGGAGGAGGAGGGGAGGAGATGGAAACCTTTAATAATAAAATGAGGGAAAATTATTTTTTTAGGTTACAATAGAATTACACAATTTCACTTTTCCTGTTCCTCCTTCCAATTGCCCCCATTTAGCCCTCCTTGCTCTCTTTGAAATTCATGGCATCTTTTTTCACTAATTGTTATTGCATGTATTTTAAAATAATTTCAGTATCATCTGTTATTTGTTTTAGATTCATGAAGACTCCAAAACCAACTTGTAGATACAAACTGAGGATTGGTTTCCCAGCTGCTTAGATCTGAATAATCACACCGAAACTGTATTAGTTGCAATACTGCTTGGCCAATAGCTCATGTGTATTTATAGCTAGCTGTTACATCTTAAATTAACCAATTTCTATTAATCTGTGTATCACCACGATGCTGTGGGCTACTGGTAAGTTCTGGCATCTTTCTCCTTCAGCAGCTACATGATATCTGTCTGACTCTGCCTCCTTTCTCTATATATCTTTGTTTGGATTTCCTGTCTGGCTTTACTCTGATAAGCCATTGGCTGAAACGGCTTTATTCATCTACCAATAAAAGCAACACATGATCTCCCCTTTTATGCCTTATTAAAAAAGAAAATTTTAACTCTAACATAGTAAAAGTACATATACAAAACACTTATCAAACAAGAATTATAGTTACAATCTTTAGTCCATTTACATTTGACAAATTAAGGATAATATTCTATCATGTATCTTATCTTAGTGAGTCTAAAATTTCATATTTAATTTATTTTTATCATAACTAAAGAAAACTATAACTATGTGTCTTCAAATACTCAAAGACCCTATAAGGAAATAATACTACCCAAGTAAATAAGAAGTGCATTGTAAACAACTTCCAAACTTAGATTTGACAGAATCAACTCACTGCCTGGACAGTCATCCAAAGTTCTTCTGTAACATTGGGGCATTCATATTCAGTCCATAAACTCATAGTATCTGGCAGACTTTTCCATAAAGCAGGAAATTTGAAGATCTTTTCTGCCTTGTAACAGCAATGTTCATCAGTTGCTTTCTTCTGTGTCCTACAGAATGCCTGACACATTCTCCTGTGAAGCAGAAACCTGAAGGACTATCCCATCTTTTGGAAAGTTTAGCAGTCACTTTTTTTTATGGGCTATGCATGTCCAGTCCATACAGAATACCATAAAACAGTCCAGTCAAATGCAGTTTCTATCCAAAATGACTAGCCTTGTCACATTGAAGACAAATTCCATAATGAGTTTCTTCGATGCCCATCATTCTCTCTGAAGTAATCAGTGCTGTCAGAAGTAGACATTTCTTACTGTCATGAAAAGTATAAGTTCTTAAAACATTTTAAATTCAATATTCTGTAGGTCTTTAAAGTGTTGAAGGTTATCTAAGTGAAATATATCTCTTTATATCTAAAACATCTAACTAACATGACTACAAGATTGACTAATATAGATGGCTATTAATCTGTAATTTTTAATTATGCATTATATTTTTAAATAATCCATACAGGCATCATATCTATACAAGACCAGAAATACATATACACAGTATAACAAAATCATCCATAAATCTGTATCAGTAGATCAAGGTCCATTACAATGCAAATTATTCATCTCTATATCATATTTTCCATTTCTTTTAGAAATTGACTGTGCCCATTAATCACTTATAATTAACCCTTTTGGGGTGAAAATAAACATTTATAAACAATCATTTTGGAAATTTGGGTGTAGTTTTCTCCAAACTGCTTCCTGCTGTTTGTTGAGTGAAATATTTTTAAGATTAATGGATTCCTTTTGGGATGTCTTTTTACATCAAACCACATTAGCCTAGAAGTAATCCATAAATTCTCATCTTCTGAGGAAACAAAAGCATAACCAATTTTCTAAAGCAACATATTCTTAAGTTCTAATTTTGATACCAAGATACCTTTAAAATATATATGTTGGTATAGTTTAATAGCCCATATAATAAAATACCTTTTTGTACTTAGCTCATTCCAGTCAAAAAAATAAAAAAAAAACACAATAGTATACACAGTCTAGACTATATGTGTATTTTCCATCTTTATGTGGCCTATTTTTCTTTACCATATGACCGTCTGTACTTTTTTATATTACTTTTACTGTCTCTTTAAAGACTTTCTCTTATTTTTAAAACTATTGCTTTTGATAACTGTCTATATTATTTTTCTTTTCTTTCCCAGGCCTACATAATTCATCTAACACTGTGACCCATTCAGAGGTCTTCTTTGTCTGAATCTATCTTTATTGCATATCTGTAATTATTTTCTGACCAGGAGAACCTTTATATTTATAAATGTTAATTGGACATGGCTGAGACTAACTCTGTGGCCCTGCCTGCTTGCTATGTCCAGTCCAAAATGGCAGAATTATGTTCACCACCTCTGCAATCCATGCTTACTGTCCCAGCTCCAGAGATACAGCAGGCCTATGTTGCCATTAAGCAATTTTTAACATGCTGCTCACAAACCCCATTTAAGTGCAGGACATCCAGAAAGAGTCAGAGTTTGTTCTGTCAGCTTGAACCAGGAAGCCATCTCTTAAAGAAGCTACTTAATTTTTGCTGCTTATGCTGAGTCAGGAAACCTTCTCTTAAAGAAGCCATGCCTCTGATCACCAAGAGCAAACACAGCATATCTGAAAAGCTGTGGCTACCAAGAAGCTGTTTTTATCTCTGTTCTTTTGTGTCTAGAATTCCTTACCAACTTCTCTCAGTTTTTATGTGGATGTAGTTGCCTCATGTTCAATACCATTTTGTATATGGAGACTGTGGATTGGTTTCCAGACTGCTCAAACCCAAATAATCACGCAAAAACTATATTAATTACAGTACTGATTAACAAATAGCTATGCATATTTATAGCTAGCTCTTGCACCTTAAATTTACCTATTTCTATTAATTTGTTTCTCACCATGAGGCTGTGGCCTACTGGTAAATTTAGACATCTTCCTTTTTTGGCGGGTGCATGGCATCTCTCTGACTCTGCTTACTCTATCTATATATCACTGTTCAGATTTCCTGCCTGACTATATTCTGCTAAGCCATTGGCTGAAACATCTTTAAATCAACCTATAAATATAGCACATATACAGAACATCTCACATCACTCATACAAAACAAATATATTAAGTATAGTTGTATGAAAGTAATTTTATTTAAAATTCAAAATAATCAAGGTTAAATACAATTGCTATTATTAACAGGTTCAAAAGAAATAATGCTATTACCCTTAGCAAAACAAAAAGTATTTATAAATTATAAATGCATAACAAAGCCTAGCAGTAGAACAAACCAGATTTAAATTAGGCAGGTAGCTGAATGGAAAACCTCTGCAGTCTTTCTCTGATTTCATTTCAATGTTTGTAATGAAAACAATATAGTAACGTATAAAATTGCATATAATTCTTGAATATGTATTGTTTTTATTATAGAACTATTGTGTGATATTTTTATATGATAGGTTATAAGCAGCTCAAGAAACATTCCATAATATTATAGGAACCACAATTTTTCCTCACAGTTTTTCTTCAGATTTAGTTAATGGGATGACATATTTTATAAAGTACAATGTAAAAGAGGGCTTCTAATAGTTCTTAAATCATTATTTTTAGTGAAAGATTAAAAAGGTTATTTATGGTGACTTAGTGATGGGAATGTGATATGAACATCACAGCTCTTAACCAGTAAATGGTGCCTTTCTATTCTAAGTCAAAGAGAAGGTGTTGTCTACAACACCTCATATCCTCCAGAATTGTTCTGCTAATTAAAGGGAAATGCATTAAAGCTAAAATATTTTGGAATTCCAACCATCTTCATGAGAACTTGTATTCTAAAGAATTGACCAGAGTGCAGTGGATCAGTGTTAATAATATAATTGGCATATAAATGTCTGTTGTGAATATCTGGATAGACT
Organism: Arvicola amphibius; assembly: GCF_903992535.2. NCBI lineage: Eukaryota > Metazoa > Chordata > Mammalia > Rodentia > Cricetidae > Arvicola > Arvicola amphibius. The sequence continues at coordinate 78,763,338 of NC_052065.1, read as the reverse complement.
AGTTGAAGTATATACATATATAACATATAATGCATGTAATATATACTGAAATAGAAGCAGATGTTTGTTCTGTCTTATCCACCTTATGCATAACATCATCTGTATAGATTTCCCCTACTGAATGTTAATTAAAAGAAGAAGTTATTCCAGAATTATAGATCTTTAAGAGAATGTAGTTTCCTTATGGGATCTCTTTTAAAAGATGAATTTTTTATCAGAATTTATCAGAGAGTGTCACTGCAGGCTAATATAGATCCATAGGCTCCGCAAACATTTTCTTACTCTTAATTTTTGTAGCAACCATGAATCCAAGACAGAAATCTAAAGATAATGCTTAACACTACCCTCCCCACTTCATCTTCCATGATGCTTCTGAATCCATGTCTTTTATTTCTGCTTCTCCAAATATGTCTCTAATCTGTTCTCTATATAATATTTTGTTTTATTTTTATTTTTTTAGTTTTGGATGCCATAATTTTTCATGGAAAACTGACACATTTTACTTACACTTCTTACTTTTTTTTAGTGATGTCCTTCTTCCATGTATTTTGACCTATTGATCTTTAGATTTTTTTTCTAAAATGATAGTGTAACATACCTTTTAAGAGATATCTCTTATTGCTTTCACAGTCAATTTCAGGCTCTCTTAAAATGACAAATGAAGTTTTCCATCAGTTTCTAATCTCCTCTGTATGTGTGTTTCAGTCACATTCAATTATTCCATTTTTAAAAAATAAAACAATTTTCTTGTTATCATTCATTTTACTTTTATTTTAGCTTGGAATATTTTATTTCTGCTCCTCTTTTTCTTATTCAAATCCTGTTTGTCCCTTGAGTCTCAACTTAAATGCCTATCCCTCCTGGGAATGCTGGCAGATGTCTCTCAAACTGCTCCTCCATAGGATTTCTTTCTTCACCTCACACAATATGAAAGCACAGCATATTGACTGTTGTCAGACTGGTATGGATTTGTGCTTCTGCTCTGTCAGCCAGTGAAGGAATGACCTTGGGGAGGTTTAATTGTTATAACAATATTCTGCTTGTATTTTTGTAGAACAATTAGTAAAAACCCAGAGACAGAAACTGGGGTTCAACCTAAAGGTCAGAAAATCAAACCAACCAGTTCTTACCTCTACCTCAGATAAAACGGCTATCCTGCCTTCTGAAATCTCAGAATGAGACTGTGTCTGAGAGCTGTATACTCCCATCTTATATTTTTTTTGTGCTGGGATTAAAGATGTGTACCACTACTGCACAGTTTCTGTGGCAAAATAGTGTGGCTACAACTGCCTGGTTTGTAAACGTGATCGATGAGGCTGTTTTACTCTCTGAAATTCAGCCAAGCTTTATTTATTAAAATAAAAATGAAATAAGAATACATATTGATAAGGTCATGTGCTTTTAGTATAGCATTTTTGTTATGGTGTCTAATAAATGCTAGTTATCATCAATATCTTGCTTACAGAGACTCTTTTACTCAATTCCTGAATAAGACACTACAACTTCAAGTTTGTGAAATATTTATCTCTATAATATTCATCTTTTTAAAAATCAATGAAAGGACCTCTATTCATGGTGGCAAATATATACTTTGATTTTCCTAATGCAACAACTACTTTCATTCAATTCCTTTGGAAATGTTTAGTGAAACTGAACTAACTGAACAAAAAATTTTCAACAGATTGAGCTTATATTTATTTCTTAACATTTTGAAGGCTCAGATCATTACGTCTCCTAATTATAGAGATTTCATTTACATGCAGAAGGCATACATTTTCTTATGCATGAGTGTTAAAAGACTATGTCAAGTGACTATCTTGGTCAATATACTAGGTTGCCTGTATATTACAGAATAATTTTTTAAGCTTAAGAAATTCCATAGAGGCTCCATTTATCTTGTCTTTGGAGACCATCTACTTGATTAACATGCAGAGGAAGTAGCTAATAGAGCAAAAAAATATTTTTCATACTATTTTAGATGGAGCTGTATTCCTTTTACAGTGCACTCCTTTGCTGAATGGTTAGCAAATGTCCTCAGAGTAACTATAACTGAAAAATATTATAAAGCCTGTGTTCAGCCCTAAGAAAGTCACATATAATTTCTTTGTTTATCAATCTGAGATTTCTTTTCTGGCTATAGGCATATGTTTTGATATCGAGGAACTAGAGACATGCATATTATTGCTACCTTTTATATAACAGTAACTCTTTGTTATTTGATAGTAATACATTTGTAATATATTATAAATGAAATAGGATTCGTAGGATGGGATAAGGATGAGATTATTAAAGGACTGGCCCTAAATTTTCCCTAAATCTAGTGAATACTCTCTATTTTAGTTTTGATACAATGTTAAACACAAATAGAAATAAATCTGATGTGTAAAAAACCCTCTGTTAAGAACATACAATGTGGGCTCTATCTACAACTTTGATTTCAGCAGAAAAAAAATAAGTGAAACTCTTACTCTAGCCATGCATAAGTGCCCATTGGTGACATTTTTTCCGTTATTTCTCTTAAAACCCATACATTACAGTACTTGTGAGAGAAAGCAAACTGTTAGATGTCCAGATTTATACCACTTAGATGCAAAGGTAGATACCAGTCTTAAAGCTGGATACAAAGTAAGAGAGTCATCCCTGCAGAAATGAACATTATAGACAGTCCAAGACTAAAACCTTTGTAGTGATTAGCTAACATCTTTTCAATCTACTTCCACATATGTGTAAACCTTGTGAAATATGGCTCTTTTTAACATACTGCCTTGATATTAATTTTTGTTATTGTTCATTAAATGTATAGTTGTCCTTAAGACAATTCTTTTACCTTTTTCTTACTCTAAAACAGAACATTCCAAAACAGAAGACTGAATGATTTGGTTTAATTGTGAAAACCACTACCAAAAACACCTCCATCAAATAATTTGAAGAAAAATATTGAGGAAATTTGTCATCATTTTTTTTTGCTTTCTATGAAAATAATGATGGGGAAAACATGTCACAGTTTCATTCATTAAAATTTTACTACTAAAGTGAACTGAGCTTTGAATATATTTCTACCTTTGTTTCTAAGTTTTAAAATGTACAGTTTTTCTGATTTACCAATAGGTGGCAATATAAGATAAGGAAGATGATGTGTAACCAAAACGGTGAAACAGGCTTTTTGCAAAATAACCTAGGTAAGGGAAATTTAGAAATAAAAATGTGAAATCTGCATTTAATATTATTGTCATAGTTAGGTAAGGTAAAACCATAGCTTTTCTGGAAAATATTCTAAGATATGATGATACTTTGACGTTCAAAAATTAGTACTGATACTAGCTACTGGGTTCTGAAGTCCTTCTATTGTAATTTAAATTAATACCAAAGTTTAAATTATTTAGTGCTTTATGTGGGATTTTAGCAATTTAGATCTTTCTAAGCGTCTGAAAATAGAACAACAATGAACACACACACACACACACAGACAGACACACACACACACACACATTAAGATGACCTTGGCAGCTTTGACCTTCAAAGAAATGACTTCTAAGCTAAGAAATGCAGGCAGGGAAAATGTTGCTTAACTAACCATTTCAATAGGAGACATTTACCTTCTTTTATAACTTGGGACACATGTAGTTAGTGTTTATTCCCTTTATATTTTGCCTATTCTTCTTTATCCATGAATTTGTTATTTGCTTGTAAGTGTCCAATAAGCAGTTAGCTTTTAGGATGAATTTCAAGCTATTTAACAGAAATAGGAAATAAATAAGAACACATACTACATATATTCTAAGTTCACTTTGGCCCTTATTTTTTATTTTAGCAATAATGCCATTTAATTGAAAATAATCCTAACAAAATATAATTCATGCTGGGGATGCAGGCAGCTAGCTGTCAACAATGAAATGCATGTATTCATGATGAATAGTAATAAAAAAGAAACCTTATCTTAAATGTTACTTTGTAGTTTTGATTCTGTGATCTCATGACTGTAAGAAAGTTATCTGTTTCTTGAAATGACTTTTTCAAATAGCTGTTTCCATTCTTTCTTGTTTTTTTTCCTCATTTTTTTATTAAAGATTTCCATCTCCTTCCCTCCTCCTCCCCCTTCCCTCCCCTCCCTTCCACCCATACCCCCTCTCCATCCCTCTCCAAAGACAAAGAGCCAGCAGGGTTCCCTTCACTATGTTAAGTCCAAGGTCCTCCCAGCTCCCCCTATGTCCAGGAAGGTGAGCAACCAAACTGACAAGGCTCACAGTGAGCCTGTCCATGCTGTAGAGTTCATGTTCATTGCCATTGTCCTTGGTTTCTCAGTCCTCCTCCACCATCAGCCACATTCAGAGAGTCCGGTTTGGTCCCCTGTTCCATCAGTCCCATTCCGACTGGACTTGGTGGTCTCCCGTTAGATCTGTCCCACTGTCTCAATGGGTAAATGCACTCCTTACGGTCCTGACTTCCTTGTTCATGATCTCCCTCCTTTTGCTCCTCATCGGGACCTTGGGAGCTCAGTCCAGTGCTCCTATGTGGGGCTCTGTCATTTTCTCCATCCAATGCCAGGTGAAGGTTCTATGGTGATATGCAAGATATTCATGAGTATGGCAATAGGATCTGTACATTCCCTTTGTGGTATTTAAAAAATAGTATGAAGAGAAAAAAGAGGTTAAAACAATTTATTAATTTTTTAACCTTTTTAGGCTTCTAAAAAGAGACTCAGTATAATTTTTTGTGCGTGTGTGTGTGTGTGTGTGTGTGTTTGTGTGTCTGTGTGTGTGTGAAGACACTGTTCAAAATGAGCTTTTCATCTAGTTTTGGAAAGATATGTGAGAATGTTGGGTACTCCTATGGTTTTACATTCCAAACATTTGGGCACTAGGTCTTGGGAGATTACTCCCTTGAAAAATTGAATTGAGGTGAATTAGGGTGACTATTTTAGTTCATTCTTTACATCTTAAAGTAGTAATTCTCAGAGGTACCACTCTCTTCTAGGAGCCAGAAAGGAAATAGAAGATTCACCTGTTTAAATGACTTTCCTTTGCCTATTCTTTCTCTACCTGTCTGAACACAAGTAACTCATTGAAGGTAGCTATTGATTTTTGTTTCTTTGTTTGCATCCTCAGAATTACATTTGGTATATTTTTCTCTTATGTTTTTGAAAAGTGCTTTGTCCTTACCATCTAACACTGCAAAAGATAAGAACCTGGTAAATATCTGATTAATTATTTTAGGTATAAATGATAAAGTATATCTAATTCCCAAGCATATATGTATTTTTTGCAAAGAGCTGTTGATATACAAGTTTTCACTTGCTAGCTGTGGTAGAAACCAAAATAAACATAATTAGCACTCAATGTGATTGGGTAGAATGCTGTTCTGGGACAAAATGTAAAAGGGCAAAAGTAAATTTGTTAAAATTGATTTTTTCCACTCTGCTATCAGTGCCCATTATCTTCCATGTAAGAAATCAATGATAGAATGAGAAAGTGCAAGGGTTTTTCTGATCATATAAAGTTGTACTTGATTTTAATCCTAGATTGATAACTTACTACACAATGTCTGGGTAATTCACAAAGTTCAGTTCCATTACTTATAAAATAAGAATATTGATATCTTGATGTTTGACTTGATTTTTCTTTCTTCCTTCCCCTTCCTTCTCTCTCACTCGCTCAATCTCTCATCTCTCTCACTCCTATCTCTTTGTCTCTCTTGTGCTACTCTCTTTCCTTCCTTCCTTTTTGCTATTTGCTTTCTTTCCAGTCCTTAGAATCAGAAAACCTTAGACTTTCTAAGAGAGCTTCCTACGTATGATTCCTGGATACCTTTATCTAAATGTACAATTCTTGAAATGACTGAAATATTCTTCAAAGTTCCCACCACAGAATTGGGCATACAATTGCTCAATAAATGTTACTTCATTTTAAAAATTACTAATACTCTCTGTCAAAAAATTTCATAAGGTATGCACAAATGTACTTGTGTGTGATTGTGTACATATGTTTTTTTATCACTAAAAATAGTATCATTGCTATCAATATATAGCTGGGGAGCTAGAGGCTTAATGAGATTAACTGATTTGAATAGACAATAAAAGACAAATGATGAAAGAGGAGGAATTTAAAACTTGACATCTCAGACTATGTGCTTTTAACGATCCAATTAAAGATTTTTACTATCTGTGGTTATTCTTAGAAACAATAGAGTGAATGATGAGACATTGTTAGAAAAATATTCTATAATTTTCTCTTGATTTTCTGTGTGTGTGTGTACTTGTGTGTGTGTGTATTTTTGCATGTGTGATAGCAGTATTTCACAGATTTAAATTTATCTTCAGAAGTCTTTCCCTTCTCATATTGTTAAAGAACTATAAACATAGCCTGAATTATTCTAATTTAGAATATCATTAATGTTTTCTGCCTTGATTCTGTTGCCAGCATCTTTTATCCCAGTAATGTAATGCATATTCCTTGTATAAGTTTATTGAGAACAGACTTAAGTAAACTAAAATTACATCACATTTGTTTACTGAAGTGTAAGGCACTCATTAGGCAAACCAATCTAATATGTTGAAAGATCCAAAGATTGGGACTAAAAAATATATGTGAGTCAGCACTTTCTAAGATGACGATTGTTTCCGAAAGAAATATTAAGAATCAAATCTAGAACACTTACAATTTTAAATGATTGTAGAAAAATAGAGTGTATCTAAACAGACATGATTATTTAATGAATAACATTTGTGAAGACTTTTAAATTTAAAAATATATGAACAGAATACTTGATTCCAAATGAGCAAATAAATAGCTCAAATTCTGGAGACATACATAAGATTTTAAATTATAATTCCATTATTATATATAATGTATCCAGAAGTATGAATTCTAGTAAGAAATCCTAGTGACAAAATAGTAGAAGTAGCTGTTTGCATATTTCATGGGGTAGTTGTACATATAAAGTCATATAGATAGGCTAAAGCACAATATAATGTGTGTTAATTGTATTAAGTAAGGTGGAATGTTTGAAAGGTGACATACATTTCTTTGCTACATCCTAGATCAATTAAAGTATTTTTGCTACTTAGAAGTAACAAATTCTAGTCAAAGGAGTTTTACAAAAATAGTTCAGAAAATTTTTCTTCAAGAGCATTAGTCAGTTAATAACTATTCTAGGTTTTTTTTTTATTTTTCTCCCTGTAATTTATCTTTTTTCAGTTTGTTCCAAAGTTCCGACACTGAAGACAACTCCCAGTGCACTTTACCTTCTCCCTTTTTGATGGAGGATGATCATCTGTCTATGTGTTACTTTCATTGGTTAATAAATAAACTGCTTTGGCCCATTAATAGGACAGAAAATTAGGTAGGCAGAGTAGACAGAACAGAATTCTGGGAGAGAGAAGGCAGATGCTTCAGGCAGTTGCCATGCTTCTCCTCTCCAAGACAGACGGAGGTTAAGATCTCTCCTGGTAAGCGACCACCTCGTGGTGCTACACAGATTACTAAATATGGGTTAAAGCAAGATGTGAGAATTAACCAATAAGAGGCTGAAACTTATGGGCCAGGCAGTGTTTAAAAGAATACAGTTTCCATGTAATTATTTTGGATGTAAAGCTAGCGGGGTGGTGGGACGCAGCCCCGCTGCTCCATCTACACCTTTTGTCCAGAAGACAGGATCATCAGTGGATTCAATATAGTCACTGTTTCCCAGAGTGTAAGGTCATCCACTTTTGTGCCTGAGAGAATAGACAATGATTAACTGATCTTAACGGCAGTTGTTTTCCCACTTAGGGTAAAGATTTTGTGTTGCTGATTGCCTCTTAGAGAAATATTATATTCAAAGAAAGGATAAAATATTTTCAAACCTAGAAGATGTAAAAATTCCCTGAAGAACATGTTACTTTATTTTTCTCTTGTTTTCAATACCACATTATCAATATTGATTAAAATAGCCCATGTATGAAGCCATCTTATGGGACCATGTATCCGATACATCTATTTCTTCCCTTATCAAAAGCTGATTACTAGATTACAAAAGACAAAAAGACTATGTCTTAAGACAGTATATTCCAAAGATTCATGAGTACAGGAGGAAAAGAAATATTTAAGGGAAATCACTGCTTGTTGAAAAGACATAAAATGTGAAATTTTGAAATACTATTTTGTCTTTTCCTTAGCTCCTCTCTTGGAGAGCATTTTCTTCTAATCAAAAATGCTCGATTACTATAGATCAGGTTTTGAAATATACACAATTTTAATAACAACAGCTGTGAAACAATATTTTATCCCAAAATAAATTATTATGGACTAACTGAGTTATTTATATTTAATTTATTATTTTATATTTACATATGTGGACAGATTTATGCTCATCGGTCAGGTTTCTTTTTAACCTTTTTATATATTTTAGTCCAAACTAGAATTTTGCTTTTACAACTTTGGGCTAGAAAAAAGCCTTAGAAATTTGCTGACCACATAGCATAACTTGAGCCTTTAGAGTCAAACCATGTCTTAAAGAAAAGCAAGAGAGTTTATACACATGTGAAAAATTCTATAATTCTAGAATCTTAGTACCATTTAAGGATGGACTTATTCCTCTGTTCTGAATCTTTCTGGATGTATCTGTTTACTTCCTTGAATAGATAGTATATTTCTTGTGCTCGTTAAATTATCAAGACCTTTCAATTCTATAGGTTCTTTTCTATTCTTTTATTTTCTTGTTTGAAGACTGAAATATCTCCATGAATCCATTTAGTCAAGACTGTTCATTAAATACCACCTATCTTCTTATCCATGGAAACCAAGAAGAGGAAGATTCTCAGTTCTTCTAGTGAAAAATGGGGATAGGATTCAGAAAAGAATGAGGGCAGATTTAACTATAAAGATATAAAACAATGTTATTAAACTGACTCCAGTCACACACAGTTCATGTTAAAACAGAGTTATCTGATTCCCAAATTCTCTGCATTCTCTCTGTAGAGTATTTCATCAACATAGTCTTAACACCTCTAACTCTTAGTGTTTTTGCCACAGGGACATTGCCTACATTGCTACTGATTGGTAAACAGCTGCTTTACTTGCCCTACATTTATGTTTTAGAGGAAGTTTCTTATGCTCTGCCCATTTAGAGAGAGAGGCCTATCTTGATTTAATGCTGCTGCTCTGAACCTACTAATTAGTGCCTAACTGTAGAATTTGTTATTAACAAACCCACCAGATTAAATGAACTAATACTACATTATTATACTTTATCACTAAAAATAGTGATATGGTTCTCAACCTAATTCTCCTTTGTTCTGTTTTTCAGTTTTTTCAGAAACTGATGAGCTAAACCACCCAAATATCAAATATGTATGCTGAAATACTGGACTAACCTGTCGAATGAATACCATATTTTATTGTCTTTATATTTGTTCACTGCACAATTGAAAAGAAGAATGTTAAAGTCTAGAAAAATATCAGAAAAATGTCATATATATGCTTCAAATTCATTAAATGCTTCATATTAAAAGTGAAAATCATATTAGATGCTTCAAATCCCAGGAAACATTGACCAAGGAAACCTTATAACTCTATATTTATAGTCTTTCGATAAAATGGATAAAAATCATTCTACTGGTGATAATATTTGGTTTATAATGAAGATAACTTCAAAAAAGTACCATTGTAACACTTAAGGATAAATACACACACACACACACACACACACACACACACACACACACACACACACATACCTGCAAAGCCCATAACACAAGTTTTGTTTTAAAGTTAAACCAATATCAAAGCAATTTTTAATAAAGGGATGGGAAATTAATCCCCTGGAAATCCTCAAATATCTGAAAGATTGTAATGCAATCTTAAAATAATGAAGATCTTTTCCCAGTCAGTAGGTTGCCTTTCTGTCTTAGTGACAGTGTCCTTTGCTTTACAGAAGCTGCTCAGCTTCAGGAGGTCCCATTTATTCAATGTTGCCCTTAATGTCTGTGCTGCTGGGGTTATACGTAGGAAACGGTCTCCTGTGCCCATATGTTGTAGAGTACTTCCCACTTTCTCCTCTATCAGGCTCAGTGTGTTCAGATTAATATTGAGGTCATTAATCCATTTGGACTTGAGTTATGTGCATGGTGATAGACATGGATCTACTTTGATTCTTCTACATGTTGACATCCAGTTATGCCAGCACCATTTGTTGAAGATGCCCTCTATTTTCCATAGACTTGACTCTAGAGGGGTTCCCAGGTATCCAGGGAGATGCCCCCAGCTAGTTCCTTGGGCAGCTGAGGAGAGGGAGCCAGAAAAGGCCAGATCCTATAACCATACTCTTGAATATCTTGCATATCACCATAGAACCTTCATCTGGCGATGGATGGAGATAGAGACAGAACCCCACATTGGAGCACCGGACTGAGCTCCCAAGGTCCTGATTAGGAGCAGAAGGAGGGAGAACATGAGAAAGAAAATCAGGACGGTGAGGGGTGCGTTCACCCACTGAGACGGTGGGACAGAACTAACGGGAGATCACCAAGTCCAGTCGGAATGGGACTGATGAAACATGCGACTGGACTCTCTGAATGTGGCTGGCAGTGGAGGATGACTGAGAAACCAAGGACAATGGCTATGGGCTTGGACTCTACGGCATGGAAGGGCTCTGTGTGAGACTTGTCAGTTTGATTGCTCACCTTCTTGGACCTCAGGGGAGTTGGGAGTACCTTGGACTTAACATAGTGAAGGGAACCCTGAGGGCTCTTTGGCCTGGAGAGGGAGGGAGTGAGGTTATGGGTGGAAGGGAGGGGAGGGAAGGGGGAGGAGGAGGGGAGGAGATGGAAATTTATAATTAAAATAATGAGGGAAAAAAGGAACAAACATTGTCAGAATGCACAAGTTGTAATGTGTCACTAGAAAGACATCTACCGTTTTTCTATGTGGAGTTTTCTTTATATTTTATATATGTTGTGATGCTTTGTGGAAACAGATAGAAAATTTATCCCAGTTTTCAACAAAACTACATAAACTTTGGGGTCGCTTATGTATATTATCATATCATCTGCAAATAATGAAAGTTTAACTTCTTCCTTTCCAAATTGAATCCCCTTGATTCCCTTATGTTGTCTTATTGCTATTGCTAGAACTTCAAGCACTATATTGAAGAGATAAGGAGAGAGTGGACAGCCTTGTCGTGTTCCTGAATTTAGTGGGATAGCCTTGAGTTTCTCTCCGTTTAATTTGATGTTAGCTGTGGGCTTGCTGTAAATAGCTTTTATTATATTTAGGAATGACCCTTGTATCCCTAATCTCTCCAAGACTTTTATCATAAAAAGGTGACTGAGCCCCACATTGGAGCACTGGACTGAGCTCCCAAGGTCCTGATGAGGAGCAGAAGGAGTGAGAACATGAGGGAGAAAGTCAGGAACGAGAGGGGTGCGTTCACTCATGGAGACGGTGGGACAGAACTAATGGGAGATCACCAACTCCAGTTGGAATGGGACTGATGGATCATGCGACCAAACCTGTCTCTCTGAATGTGGCCAACAGCGGGGGCTGACTGAGAAGCGAAGGGCAATGGCGCTGGGCTCTGATTCTTCTGCATGGACGGGCTCTGTGGGAGCCTTCTCAGCTTGGTCGATCACCTTCCTGGACCTGGGGGGAGTTGGGAGGACCTTGGACTTAGCATAGAGTGGGGAACCCTGATGGCTCCTTGGCCTTGAGAGGGAGGGAGGGGAGGTATGGGTGGAGGGGAGGGGAGGGAAGGGGGAGAAGGAGGGGAGGGAAGGGGGAGGAGGAGGGGAGGGAGGGGGGAGGAGGAGGGAAGGAGATGGAAATTTTTAAATATAAAAAAAATAAACCATGAGGAAAAAAAAAGAAAACAAAACAAAAAAAAAAACTACATAAACTTGCTATTTCATATGTATATTGCTTTATTTTAGAAAAAGTATTATATCATTTTATAATTAATTTAAACAAATAATAATGATAAATATGAACTTATATGAATGAAAAATTTATTCAGTGTAGCAACATGTTTTAAACAGAATTTGATATTATTATAAATTGTCAAAAACTGATATTGACCCATTCAGCAGTTACCCTTGCAGGAATGGCCAGATAGGTAGAGAAATCAGAAGATAAATTTTGCCATATAAATTGTCACTCATGACAAGAAAATCTTTTTATTAAATCTTAGTTAAAACACATTTTACTCACCCATAAAGATACCTCTCTTAAGATTCTTTTTAAGAATATAGTTGATTCTAGTACATAATTTTATGCCAGAGTATTTACCTACTGTGACTCACTTAAGGCTTTTGAAATCATTATAAAATAACTTTTCAAATAAATACTTTTTTTTTTATTTTAGTGTTGGCTTAGTTGCCTTTGAATGATACCTCATTAAGAATAGCAATATGCACATAGCACTGTCTTGGATTACAGTTTAAGCATAGAATATGTCTGCTTCACCATATATAAACTTCTGTAATTGTCTTTCCAAATGTTACCTATCATATGCTAAACTGTCATATAGAAAACATTGAATAAGGAATCAAAGGAACTTGACTGTAATCCTGGTTATTTTACTTTTGAATTATATGGTCTCAAGACAACCACAAGATTTTGAGTTTCTATTTTCACACGTACAAAATATGGCATGAGATTTTTAATATTCTCTTTCCTTTTGAACATACTAATTATAATATCTACTATGGGTATTATAATGAAAATAATAACATCAAAGAGTTAAAATTGTGTGATTTAATTATTGATAAATATAGCCCATAGAAATTGGGGGCCACATATCTTCCACTGGTTAGATTAAATTAGTGGAATTAAAACTGGGTCTTTATGAAAAATGCAATTGTCTTATATACCCATATTTACATGCAAAAGATTTCATAAGTTTAGCATTTGTAGGATGCTCAACGAATGTTAAATATTGACACTACTTATTTAAAATTTTTATCCTTAACCTTTTATCTGCACTTTGCTCAATTGGAAATAAAAACATCCTGTTGGTGGCAGAAATAATTTAATTTTACATTTCATAAACATAAATTGAGGATACAATAGTTGTCAATTATGTCAAAACAAGTTACCAGTATTTTAAAAGATTTTTCCAAAACCAATATCCTGAAATACAATTTAGTCTACTAGTGTTTGAAGCACATCAAAGGCATTACATTTTTACAAATGTATGTCTCTGTCTTGTAGCTCCAAAGTATAAAATACCAGTTACATTTCCAGTGCTGCGTGAATACTAAAATACTTTTATTTATATCCAGTATTGATTGTCTCCTTTGTACTTGTCCACAAATAGCTGAGTAGTTTACAGAGATTAGTTTACAAATCAAAAATCACATTCTAGTAGGGACAGTACTGAGCAGCCAGCATAAGGGAAAATTGTTTGAATTTATAAGCTATCTCAAATCTCCTTTGACCTTTTCTCCTGCATTATTTTATATTGATTGTATTGTTTTAGCTATAAAATATCCCTTATTTCTATATTTATGGAGAGAACTACATACTTGTGTTATCTATGAGTTGGTTTTGTATTATGAATTATGTATTCTGTATTATGGAGCTAAGCTAAGGATATGCAAATTGTATGCTTTGTTCTTCAACAGAATGAATCACAAATCTACAGAAATACAGCACAGTGTCAATTTCTACAATTATAGAATCAATGACCATGGTTCTTACTACCCAGTCTGTAGCTCTGAAACCAACTCACAATATAATTAGGGGGACAGTGATAAATATGAGACCTCATCCTAACTGATGAATCAGTCTATATTTGTACAATTTCTTCCATGTTGTGTATATTCATATTTAAATATAGAAGGGAACCCCAGGAGACAGGTCAGCTAGTAAAGACCCTTGTTTCCAGGCCTAAAGACCTGATGCCGATCCTCAGGATACATGGATTGGAAGGAAAGAAAAAATTGCCAAAATTTTCCCCTTAACTTCCACTCTTGTGCATGTATATGTGGATGAGTGCACACGCGCGTGCGCGCGCGCGCGCGCGCACACACACACACACACACACACACACACACTAAAAAACAATTAATTAATTAATGTAGCAAAATTGAAAAACTTTTGACTAAGAAATAGATTAGTACACATATGGTTTTCGTGTAGCCTTACCACTTAAGAATACTGGAACATCATGTACAACCACAATATCTGCAGGATAGTGTGGACATGAATACCTAGAACTTAGCCCCAGACACAGTGTTTATAGGTTTTCCTCTTAGGAGACTCCTGCACACAACCAAGGTCAAATACAGCAAATATACCAACTTCCCACTTTTAATTGGCAAATACTAGACATAATGAGATGCTAAGTATATTAAGAAAACATCTATTGTAATCATTAATATTTAAGTTAGAGTGAGCAGCACAGGTTTGTAGTTGTGCAGTGAATTAGGAAGGAATTTTTCATTATGAAAGTGTCATGAGTCAGTATTTTAATGTGTCTGCAGCTTTAACTTGGGTTTCAGGTGTCGAAGTATCAGTAAAATAATCGAAAATCCTACCACATACAAAACCTGTATTTTTACCTCAAATATATCTCCCCTGTACTTTGATGTGAGTTTCAGGAAAATATCTAGCTGTAAATACATTATGCTTCTGTAAGTAATGTAGGTTATCAGTTGTTTTTCTCTTTCTCTTTGTCTGGACTATCAATATTTAAAAGACATAACCTATTTCTTCTTGGAAAAGTATCATCAAAGAAAAAGAGCTATTTTGATAGCAGAGACTGAGAGATTTTTTTAAACTATTTATGCATGTAGAAGATTCTGTCAAAAGGAATATAAAAATCCTCACAAAGTAAAATAAGAAGAAATATGAAAAGTGGTAGAACGGGGGGAATGAGCATATTTGTTTTTCATTGTACCTTTAGGAAACCTTTGTAAAATATAACAGTCATTAGGAGCTATAACAAAAGTCCAGACCATTTCAGCTTCCTGTCACCAACCTCCATCAGAGATTTATGGAGTTCTTACTTTAGCAGCTGTAAATGTAGAAACTCATCTCTGCTTCCTTCTCTTATTTGTATCTCTCAGTAGTGTCTTAACACCTAAACTAGTCAATTTTTCAGGGTCTAGACAAAAATATATTTTTCTTCTTTTGTGATGGTAGTTGCTGGCAAATCTGTGAAGTGGTTTGCATCATCACACAAACGTCTGTTCTGATTTTGTATTGCCTTTTCCTCTGTGTGTATTTTCCCCTACTCTCATTTTCATGAAATAGTTCTGTTTATATTTAGGTTCAATGCAGAACATTTAGTATATGGTATTTCAACACATTTAACTTCATCATAGTTGAAAACAACTCTTCGACTCTATCAAGTAATATTTATATTTTTCAGGAATTTATTTAACCATTATAAAGGACTTCTATGTATACGGAAAAATTCATGAGCTTTATGTTACAATCATACATATGTAGAAAACATGGTTCTTAGGTAAAACATATCTTTGGTTAAGTGTGTTTCCATGTAGGATTTATGTTTCCAGTCTAGTCTTTTGTGTCTAAATGTCCCCATCTTTTGGAATTTTTAATTTAATTCTGGTTCCATCAACATTCTATGTCAATATCTTTTCTTTTTCAACAATGTACCTGGTATAGCTTCCAAAATTTATTCTATGTTTTATTCTATGCTGGCATCATTAGAAATAAAGCCATGATCTATTGGAAATTCCACTATATAATTACTTCCCAAATATTCAAGCAGTTGCTTCTAGCCAGTGTCCACAGTTCTTGAATATAAGGCTGATGAGACTAGACATTTGTAAAATCACTAACAAATCTTTATCATGAAGAATTTATATGGCTTGCTTGGTATAAAAATTGGATTTTTTTCTTTTATTATTCTCACATAATTTTTTTCAGACAAGTGATTAATAGATATTATCCTTATTTTAGCTGTGATATGTTAATCTCAGAAAATAAATACTCTCAGAACTATATGAACAGAGTAGCAACATCACTTTAGCTAGATTTAGCATATGGATATGAAAGTTATTATCTCCAGATGTTTTAATTGCCTTGATCAGTATTATGTTTATAGACAAGGAAAATGGCTCAACAGAGAAAAATGGTTTGCTGCCAAGTCTGACAACCTGAGTTTTATTGCAGGGACCAATATGGTAGAAAAAGGGAACTGACTCTTACAAGTTGTCCTCTAGCCTCCTTATGCACAGCATGGTGTATATATATATATATATATATATATATATATATATATATATATACACAAACACACACACCACATGATATAATATTATAAAAATATCTTTTACATGCTAAGAGAATAAAACTTTTCCTGAACTTCACAGAGCTAAAACACACTTTGATGTTTGATGTCACTCAAGACTTAAAACTGCTATTATACTGTCTACTCAGCTTATTTGTTTGAACTACCTTTAAGAGAACAATGTATCAATCAATCTCTTACTTGCTTTGAATTTCCCATGTAATCAACTATTACAACCTAAGCTAACACATACCTGTAATCTTACATTAGTACTCTTCCATGCTCTTGACCCAGATTAACACATATATATCATTTGCCAAGAACAGCTACAATTGAGATTGAAAGTAATCTAATAAAATGAACATTAACTATAAATATTTAACACAGCATTTATGGATATTGGCTGATAAATAGTGATGTTTATAGTACTCTTTCTTATCTGGGTCAGTTGTAGCTAGTGCTTTATTTTCTTGTTAAACTCAGTTAAAATTTTCTGTACAGCATCTCATTCCTTTTCCATGTGATACTATTTGTGCTAGTCATAACAGCAGATCAAAACCCTTTGTGAGGTGCAGAACCCCACAGGCCCACAACAAAAGGACATATAGAGACACCCGGATACAGATACAAAGATACAAAGTGACAGACTCATGAGACAGTCTTCAGTTTCGCACAGAGTAATATTCATATAAAAGAAAGTGTAACACACACATGCACACAAATTGATAAGTATATGTAATAAAAATTAAAACTATGTTTGTAGTGCTTACCCAGGGCCAATATCGAAATATTTACTTACAAGTCATTTGATGACTCATTTTTTAAAAATCTACTTGCTCAATGACTAAAGAAGAAGATTGTCTTAATGACAGTGTCCTTTGCTTTATAGAAGCTTCTCAGTTTTAGGAGGTCCCATTAATTCAATGTTGCCCCCAAGGTTCAAATGAGGAGCAGAAGGAGGGAGAACATGAGCAAGGAAGTCAGGACTGCGAGGGGTGTGCCCACCCACTGAGATAGTGGGGCTGATTTAATGGGAGCTCACCAAGGCCAGCTGGACTGGGACTGAACAAGCATGTGATCAAACCAGACTCTGAATGTGGCTGACCATGAGGGCTGACTGAGAAGCCAAGGACAATGACACTGGGTTTTGATTCTACTGCAAGTACTGGCTTTGTGGGAGCCTAGTCTGTTTGGATGCTCATTTTCCTAGACCTGGATGGAGGGGGGAGGACCTTGGACTTCCCACGAGGCAGGGAACCCTGACTTCTCCTTGGACTGGAGAGGGATGGGGCTTTGGAGATTGGGGATTGGGGAGGGAGGGAAATGGGAGGAGGTGAGGAGGTGGAAATTTTTAAGAAAAAAAGAAAAGAAGAAGAAGAAGATTGTCTTTTGTGAGAGGAACATTCTGGCTAAATTCTCCCTGAATTCTGAGTACAAGAGTAGTATGATGTGGTAATAGTCATGATCACTACCCTTGCTCAAATTGTTCTAAAGAAAACTGCTTGTTAAAGATTACAGATCTTGATTTAATTTTTTTCTCAAAACATTCTAAATATTTTAAATTTGATTTCACTTTAAAACATGGTTTTAATATAATTCTCATTCATATTGTCTACATCTCATTCTATGGAATTTCTCCCATGTTTGAGACAGTGTGAAAGAAGCTGTGATGTTAAACATTCACCTTATTCTTATTCACTGGTTACTTCTTTAAAAAAATCTACTTTTTCTGTCTAAAAATGTAGAAATATATATGCTTTTGTCTACTAAGTACCCAATGGAGAGTGTGTATGTAGCCAGCTGCAATTATAAATGTTGTATCTGAAAACATAAATAATAAATATATAAGAAAAGAATAACTATTTATAAATATAATGTAATTTGTATTTATTATAACAGAATACTTGTGTCTATTGGCATAAACCATATTTTAAAAAGTTTAACCATTATAAAAAATTATTGAGTATCTAAAAAGTCATTTGTTTTCCCACAAATGCAGCCAGGTTCAGTACCCAGTTTATGGGACGAAATTTGAAATCATAGTAAAGTCTTATATTAAAACAAAAAGGCAGGAAACATTGCAATATAAAAAAGGTCGTGATTGAACATGTCATACTTATTTTCCCTTGTGAAAATTCCCAGTTGAAGTTATATGTGTTTGGACTATTTGGAGAGAATGCTTATATCTTTCTAAGCTCCTTAACTCTTTATTATTATTATTATTATTATTATTATTATTATTATTATTATTTTATTACTTAAAAAATACCATTCCAAATTCCCACTCCCTACCCTCCTCTCACTCTGTCCACATGCCTTCTCCCCACCCCCTCCAGTCTTAAGAGAGGGCAAGGCACCCTGCCCTGTGGGAAGCCCAAGGCCCTCCTCACTACATCCACGTTGAGCAAAATATACATCCAAAGAGAATAGGATCCCAAAAAGCCAGTACACGCAGTAGAGACAAATCCCAGTGCCATTGTCATTGGTTTCTCTGTCTGCCCCAACTGTCAACCACATTCAGAGGGACTAGTTTGATCCCATACTCATTCATTCCCAGTTCAGTTGGAGTTGTTGAGCTCCCATTAGCTCAGGCAAATTGTCTCAGCGGGTAAACCCCTCATGGTCTTGACTTTCTTGCTCATACTCTCCCTCCTTCTGCTCTTCAACTGGACCTTGGAAGCTCAGTACAGTGCTCCAATGTGGATCTCTCTTTCTCTGTTTCCCTCTGTTGTTAGAGAGCTTGCGGGAATGGGATAGTTGAAATGGAGGAAGGACAGATATGGGAGCAAGGAAAGAGATATCTGATTGAGGGCACGATTTTGGGGTTAGCAAGAAACCTGGCTCCTTTTCCTAAATTTATGGAGTTTATTCCACAAAACAGTAACACAGGACAAGCTGCTAATTATCATTGACATATATAAGGTTCTCTCTCTGTGGATCAGACGATTATGTCCTGAATGGAATGGCTCTTTGACCTGAATATAGTGCCATGAAAGAATGAATAGAGGACAGATACACAGGCACAAATACAGAAAATCTGGGGTCAAGTGGGCCATGCATACTCTGATGGAGTGGTATCTAATAAATAGCATTATCAAATTTCATTGTGTCTATTATTTACAGCATAGGGTAATAGTTAGCTATTCTCAGTAGGTCTCTTTAGGTCACCAGTCTCTGACTATAAACATCCCGGAGGGAACTGGGGTTACTAATTTTTGAACGTGCTGCCCAAATTCTCACTCAGAATAGAGGAAGGCTTTGTAAAATTTCCATGGGTCTGAAGCATCTATTATTGACATGGTTGTGCCCATGTCAACAACACACATTTGATCAGGAATTCCTCTACTCTCCACACCAGAACTTTACTGAATTTATCTGGTTAAAATTTCCTGAAATGCGATATATATGTTTCCTATCCAATTATATATGTTATACTGTCATTTAATTGTATACTAATGGCTCAGACATTATTCCAAAATGTAAGTTTGCTTATAATCTAGGTGCTACAGTTACCTAAGCAGTCTTCTGGTACTTCTTTTTGTAAAAATTCTGTAATATGAGCTTTCATTTGAATTTCTTTCTAAATTCTCTGTATTGAAGTTAGGGAGATGAGTACTTTGGGTAACATGATATGGCTCTCTTTATTTACACTTAGTTATAGGATTGAGTATGAAAACTGAATACTCTTCTAATTCTCCATAAAACCATATTATTTACCATTCCCATCATTTCCTTCTGAATTGGCTGCATGATTCAGAACACTAACATGGTATTTTTACTTTTCAAAACACATAATGGACTTTATGAACATTTATGTATTTTTATTAGCAACATTAATTCAGAATTTATGCAAATTAGCAATAAAAATTTAAAAAGTTAAAATCAAAACCCACTGGAGGATATAAGTTAAGAGTGACTTATTTGTCACAATCACCATCATCAGGTAATAGTAGTCCTGTTGATCAATTCCATACTTATATATTTTTGTTGTCTTCAATTATATTTTACTGATAACAGAATTCCAGATAAAGAAATATTTTCACTTTTAAAATAAAAATGAAATTCTTGCATTATCCTTATAAAATGCAGTTATTTTTTCCAAGAAATGTCACCTTTCCTATGCATCATATTCTGAATACCATGTAATGTTCAAAGGACCAATGAGGTAATTATCATTAATGAAGTATGAGAAGACTGAGTTAAAGAGATAATAACCATATAGCACTTACATATATATTATATGTGTGCCTACATGAATTTATCTCCTTGAAAAAATGTATATTGGCGCTTCAAAATGACCAGTACAGAGATCTGCATCATTTTCTTTATAAAAAGCTATCACTTGTTAATGTGTTAAATATAAGTTACCTGTTGTCTGAAATTTTGGTTTAATAAAAGGTAACCTCCAAAATATTATATTTTAATAAATACACCAGATGGTTCTGATACATGTGATCCTGTGGTGACACATTGAGAAGCAGTGTCTGAACTGACTGTCTGTAACCACAACTGCACTTTGGAATCATCTGAGAAGATTTAAGAAATCCCAGAGCCTGAGCTTCATCCCAGAACAAAGAAATAGAATCTTTGAGTGTCAGGCATGGGTATTGTGACTTTAAAAACTGTCTAGGTGATTTCAAAGTATACTTATGATTGAGAACTGAGAGTATAAAAGCAGAGTTTACTTTTCCTTTGGTCTGAAGGACACAAAAGATAATAGGGAAAATGTGGGGGCGAGGGAGAAAAGGAAAGCAAATATTTCTGACTGCCCCTGCTTTGGTTCATGTTTTGTCATCAGAGGTCAAGTGATATTTTCAAAAATCGAGGATGATTACACTTTCCAAAATTTCTTTCTTGAGATTTGCAGAAATATTCTGTCAAAAATCTATTCCCCAATTGCTCTCAGGTGATTTCAAATTGTTACCATGTGCAGCTGCATAATAGCTCTCACAACCTAAGTGTAATGATGGACTTGGTTCCCAGCCCATGCAAGCATTCTTTTCATTGCAGAACCACTTTGCTATTACAAAGAAGGTTCAAAATCTTGTACTTACTTGTCACTAGGCAAAAGGACCATACAGAGGTTACCACTCATAAATTGCCTACTTGCTGTTTCTCTTTATATTTTGTACTCTGGTTTTATGAATTGAGTTTGCCTGCTTCCACATTGACTGGTATTTTTTTGAAGCCTGTATATGAAAAAAATGGTTTTTGCATTATCTATTACATGCTTAGATAGTATGCTGAAATTGAATACAATGTCTGCTTATAACAGATATTCAAAAATACTGATGTGCCTAAGGTTTGTAAGTCCTAATCTCTATTTGCTGTTACACTTACCAGAAGTTGAACGATCACTTTCTTGAATTTTTTTTATCTAATATCAGTTTTTAAAAGCATTCTTAAAACCTAGCCCCATGTTGCCCACTGAATTATTATGGTCTTTTCATAATAGCTTCAGCAGATCTCTGTCACATGTAAGCCATTTCACTTCTAGTCAGGTCCCACTTCAAGACAGTATGTGACAGAATTTATAGTTTATTTTTATTTGTGAAAATTTTGTATGTATATATTGTTTGTGTGTGTACATCTGCATGTAGAGAGAGTTGTGAATGTAATTAGAAATGATTCATTGACAGGCACTAAAGAAAGTCAGAGTTAGCAAGTATTGCCAAAATTGTTCTTTTTTCTTAGTGTTGCAAATATGTAATCTATTCAGGAGATTTTCAGAAGATAAGACTTTTTTTTCTTGGAAAAATTACATTCTTTTGCAGCATCATAAATTTCTGTCTTTTTTATGTCAGCTATACATATCCTCCTAATGCTCCATTTCACTTTGAAATGTCAAAGTCATCCTGCTGAAAAGTCACAAAATTAGGTCAAATATATTGCCTAATAAATTTTTTTTTTACCATATCCATGAGCACTGAAATAAGGATAAGAGGTCTTTAAGAACCATTCATACAGCATATGACCTTACCAATTTTAATTTCAATATACAGAGTTTAAATGATTTAAAAAGTCAAGCACTCCTGATTGTTGAAGACATTGAGGGGAAAAGATATAATTGAATATTAAAACACCAAGAGTTAGAGTAACCAATCACAAGCTATTTCTGTAATATTCTGTTGTATCTTCTGTAAAATGTTTTTATCATGCTATTTTGTTTGCAGAGTTACTATATTAAATAAGGTTCATGAGCCTGGAATACATAGCCCTACTCTACCTTACAAACACAGGAGTAATAAGTGGACTTGTATAGTGATATTTCATTTGTACTTTAATAAATAAAGCTTGCCTGAAAATCAGAGAATAAAACAGTTGCCCTGGTTAACCTTACAGACCAGGCAGTGTTGACACACAACTTTAATCTCAGAAGCCATATTAGTTTGCCATAAAAACCAGCCCCAGAGAGGAATATAAAATAGGATGAGACAGCTCTCAAACATAGTCTCAGTCTGAGGATTCCTGGAGGCAGGATCGCCATTTTGGACTGAGGTAGAGGTAGGAGTTAGTGGCCGGCTGTTTTGTTTTTATGACCTACAGGTTGAATCCCAATATATTTTTCTAGGTTTTTATTAGTCATGCTTCAGTCTTACTTGAACAAATAAGTATTCAGATGTTCAATTACTGATAACACACATTATTTGTTCAGTTTCAAAACCAATTAATAAGGAGCACTATGAGTAGAAGATGGATATTAAACCACCAAAATTATTAAATTGTTTTTGAAGCACTGGCTTAGCATTACCCCTTTTCAGTCATGAAGCTGTCTACCTGAAGTTAAATTTGGTTCTCCAGAGCATACCAGTTATTGAGAGATGCTGTCTCAAACTAGTCAGATGTGGAAGCTGGAAGAATGCTTATAATTTTCAGAATCTTGGTCCACTACAATAATATAAACAAAAGCCATATGCAAAATTCATCTCCTAGGTATCTTGCTTTACCTCAATAGAATGGAGTAAGTGATAGTGTAAGAGGCATGGAGGTTAAAATTTCTTCAGAGAAACCAGTACTAATGAGTAAATATTTCTTGTAATACTCCTAAAATTTAGAGCTTTACCCTCTTACTAATGTATTAAAAATGATAGATCGAGGCTATAGTCAATCTGTTCCTTTTTTTCAAAATAATGCTCTGTGAAAAGAAGCCATTTGTATTTTTCTTGATAGACATACAATACTATTTGTGACTATGCAGATATGGTCTTGAGGTTATCTTTGTGTTCAAATTAATGACTCTTGCGTAAGTTCTCAGCTGAATCCTTTCCATGCCTATTATTCATGATTAGTCAGTTTACTTGAGAGCTATTTTATGGAAATGTAGCTTGTTCTTCTAAAACTCATGTGATCAGTCCCACAGGAATATGGAAATTTTGCAGGGCAAAGAGAAGCATAATGACCTATGTGTGTATAAAGACCCATTGTGCATTATCACAGAAGATATAAATGGGCAAACAAATGCAGATTGAACTCACTGAAACTTTCAATGTAAGTTGATTTTGATGAAATGGAAAGCAAAGAGAATTATAGCATTCAAAGGGAACCCATCACTTTTGGCATTTGCACACTAGGGTGTAAATGCGATTTGATTTTGACACTATAACATCAACAGTAATAACGAAAATATTAAATGAATTTTTAGAAGCTACTTTATTAGTCACCATCTTGATTATACATACATTATTTTATGCTATCAGAAGTCATATATTATATATTATATTATATTATATATTATATATATTACAATTTTCTGGTGGTAAATTGGAACTTTTGCTCATAGTATTTTTATGTCTTTTATAAGGTTTGTAGTCTAAGTGGAATTACTGGCAACTCATTTAAGTCTTTCTTCTTTCAATGTCTTCTCAATATGTATTATCTGGCTTTTTGTTACTATGACTAAGGTTTTTTTGGCTCATGGAGTCAGAGCTTTCACTCAAATGGCTGTTAAATCTCATCACCGATGGCCATACAAAAGCATTATGACAGTGTAGTATGTTGTGCAACAAGCATATTCACCTCATCGCAAGTGGAAAGCAAAGGGAAATAGAGAGATGAAGGGGTAAGGATCACAATAGCATATTTAAGGGTCTTTCCACAAACTTTCTTTCATTACTCCTTACCTCTTAAGTGCTCTGTCACTGTATCCCAATAGTGGCATAGCCATTTGATCAAACACAACTTTGACCTTTTAACTAAATTAAACAAAGTCACTATTTTCTGTCTTCATAAGTTAAGATACTGATTTGCAATCTGTGTTTTAAAAATGCTTCTGTGTTTTAAAAACCTGAATGTTTAGATATAATTTACTCATAAATTTATTTCCTCCAGGTCTTTATTCATATTTACCTGAAACTTAAAATTGGACCTCCAATTTGAGTACAGTCCAAATTTCCAAGCTTCTCATATACTGGTGAATTAAGATACTCATCTTACTCTGTTCCAGCATATTAGTCACCCTCGTGTACCTCTGCAACGGAGTTCAATTTTGTAAAGTGACTATATGCATATATATATATATATATATATATATATATATATATATATATATGCGGAGCCTGACTCCAGGGTCCTGCGCTCCTTGAGTTTCTGTCCTGTCTTCCTTCATTGATAAACAAGGATATGGAAATAAAAACCAAATAAACCCTTTGGCCCGCGAGTGACTTTGGTCATGGTGTTTCTTCATAGTCATTGTAACACTAAGATACACTTATTATTATTTGAATGATCTTTATTGTTAAGTGATAAGTAATATAAATAATATCTATATTAATAGAATACCATAAAACATTTTGAAATACATGTGTGTTACCTTCTGTTATATCATATTAAACAAAAATGTTTCCTTAAATACCAATGAAGTTTTTCCAGGTGAAACATTCAAAATACTTCATATAGTTTTTTGAGTTACAAAATACAAAATTGTACTTATAGTCACTTATAACTCAATACCACATTAGCAAATTAAATTCTTTAACAGATATATTTTCTGTGGCTTGAAAGCAATTTACTGTACACATTGAAATCCTGCACAGGTAATGTTTTATATGGGAGTTGGATAGTTAATACAGAAAGAAAAGCATACTGACTCTGGCTTAGAATCAGAGCAGGAGCACAGAATGTTACCAACCAGATACTATCTTTTGCCAGTGTCGCAGTTACATAACTGGCTTCATTCATTTGAATTTCCTCAAGCAGCTACCACACAGCTCTGGTATTTATCACTGCTGGCTTGCAGAAGCATCTGGGTCAAATTATAATTACAGAGAATGGGGACTAAGGTTATTTAGGGCCATTGGTATTGGATTTGAGTGCCAGAAAAGCGGAGGCTAAATAGATTGGAATGTACAAATTAGAAAGACATTCAAGTGTACTGTGGCTTCTGCTTTTGCTGTTGTACTTTAGGGAGGAAAAATTGTTCTGGTATTTCTGCTCAAAACCCATGCCTATACTTATTATAAATATTAATCTATGACTGGTACTACTGATATTCCTTTTAGTACTTTTTTTTTACCTTGTGAGCCCTTTATTATTATTTTTTATTATATAATTTTAGAAATTTTCACCTCCTCCCCTCCTCCCATTTCCCCTTCCCTCTCCCCATTCCCCCTCCCCCTCCCTTTCCAGACCAAGGAGCCCTCAGGGTTCCCTGCTCTGTGGGAAGTCCAAGTTCCTCCCCCATCCATCCAGGTCTAGGAATGTGAGGATCCAAACAGACTAGATTCCCACAAAGCCAGTACATACAGTAGAATCGAAACCCAGTGTCATTGTCCTTGGCTTCTCAGTCAGCCCTCCTTGTCAGCCAAGTTCAGAGTCCGGTTTGATCACATGCTCCATCAGTCCCAGTCCAGTTGGCCTTGGTGAGCTCCCATTAGATCAGTCCCATCATCTCGGTAAATGGGCGCACCCATCACGGTCCTGACTTCCTTGCTCATGTTCTCCCTCCTTCTGCTTCTCATATGGACCTTGGGAGCTCAGTCCAGTGCTCCAATGTGGGTCTCTGTCTCTATCTCCATCCAGCGCCAGATAGAGGTTCTATGGTGATATGCAAGATAATCATCAGTGAGGCTATAGTAAAGGGCCAGTTCAGGCCCCCTCTCCTCAGCTGCTCAAAGAGCAAACTGGGGAAATCTCCTCAACCCACAACAGACAAAGTTTTGATCTCCAAAATATATAAAGAACTCCAGAAACTAGACATTAAAACTCCAAATAACCCAATTAAAAAATGGGGTACTGAACTGAACAGAGAATTCTCAACTGAAGAAGTTCAAATGGCCAACAGACACTTAAGGTCATGCTCAACCTCCTTAGCGATCAGGGAAATGAAAATCAAAACAATTTTGAGATACCATCTTACACCTGTCAGAATGGCTAAAATCAAAAACACCAATGATAGCCTTTGCTGGAGAGGATGTAGAGTAAGGGGAACACTCATCCATTGCTGGTGGGAATGAAAACTTGTGCAACCACTTTGGAAATCAGTGTGGCGGTTTCTCAGGAAATTCGGGATCAACCTACCCCAGGATCCAGCAATACCGCTCCTGGGAATATACCCAAGAGATGCCCAATCATACTACAAAAGCATTTGTTCAACTATGTTCATAACAGCATTATTTGTAATAGCCAGATCCTTTTAGTACTTTAATTTCAAAATGAGATTTAAAATTTGAATGACATTTGAAGAGCATTGTATGCTTAAGCGATTTGCTATTATTATATAGGCTAAAGCATTAAAAACTTGATTCTTTTGGTAGATGTTAATAGTTCTGTTACCATGGAACATTTATTCCTTTAATTTCTTGTAAATTTACATTTATGATGTTTGCTTCTCCAAGATTATGTAATCCATTTTTCTTATTGAAAAGAATCACAGTTATGCAAATGATTATATCCAAGGAGACAAGCAGCAATTAACTGTGAAAGACAGGCTGTTACTGTAAGACTTGTATTTGCACTAAATAGAATTGGACTTTTTCTTAAAATAAACCTTTAATAAGAAAATTTAGATTTTAAAGGCAAGCAGTTCTTTGAGACAAGTTTGTGGCCTTGAAATAATAGTTGTGCATTTTAATATTTATACTTTCTTTTACTCTAGTATGCTTTTAGCTCCTGCCTTATAAAAAAGTAACTGCTTCAGCAAGTGAGAAATATGCTCAGAAAAGATCTCACTCAGGTTTATGTAACTTTTATCCAACTACTCATTCTCATTATTGTAAAAACTTGGCAATAATAAACATTTTAAAGATTTTTTAAAACTAACTAATGTGCTTCACTTTTACTTATGGCACTTCTAAAAGTAAAACTAGTTTTAATTATGGTTTATTAACATATATTGAGTCAGAAATTTCTATAGTACTACTCTTTGGTAGTATATTGGAAATGGAAGGAAGGGCTTTTTCTGCTTTAAGTGGTGAGTGAAACTTCATTTACTGCCTTTCTTCAGCCACTTTTACCATTTTTAGACCCAAACAGTAAATTAAGGTAGTATAGCACACTTCATAAAGCAAGTATTATTTTAGAATGTGACAAACAGAACTTCAAATACTTGTCTTTCTACTTATTATATACATTGGGCAAATTACATAACCTTTGGAATTTTAGTTTCTCACAGCTTTGTGAAATTTAACTGAGTATCACATGTGTATCAGGCACATGGGAAGTGTTCCTAATTATATCTACTAGTGTTATTTGGAGCCATATTACTGACTCATAGGAATTCTGTTGAACCACATTTAGAAATGCTATTCTGGAGCTTTCCTTCGTGAAAGCAGTAATGTGTGTAAGAACCACACTTAGCATTCAGACTGAACTTAATGGATATATTTGCTTGCATTAGGTGGTAATTTCTCACATTCTGTTGCAGAGAAGGAGACAAGAAAGGGTATACTTAAGAGACCTATCGTCACCTAAGAGGTGATGGTGCATGACTTTAATCTTAGCACTCTGGAGGCAGAGACAGAGATATCTCTGAATTCAAAGCCAGAACGATCTACAGAGCAAGTTATAGGACAGCCAAGTCTCTTCAAAGAGCAGGGCTATTCAAGAAAACTCTATATTGAAAAACAAAACAAAACAAAAATTAACAATAAAAAGAAAGATATCATTCACCAGTTGGGTTGAGTCACCCCCAGAGGTCACAGCATATGTTGATAAGGACAGACAACCCATAAAGACCTAACTAGCATACTTTGACATTTCTTTCTTTCTTTGAAGCTAAATAATTTAAATGAAGGAATTACAGATGTAGGCAATATGGCTACGTTTTAAGTGGAGAGGTATCAGGTGTTCATGGAACACCAAAATGGAAGAAACCAGTTGAAGAAATTCAGTCTCGTTTGTTTTCTTGAGATCAGTGTGCTATTGGGTTTCGATTATAACATCAAACATGAATAAGTTGAAGGAATTAATGATTTAAAAGGTAGCATCAGCAATTCCAAACCATCACTACTGCCACCACCAAAAACAACAAAAAAATGTTCTCAGTTACACATACGAATTTTAGTTAACCACCATAGATCTAAAGGGGAAAGCAAATAATGGAAAAGGGGTATAACAAACTGTGAGGCCCAGGAACATATTATAGAATAAAGCATATCAGATTGAAACTGCTACACGAGGTTTGCTTTCTTATTCACAATCTTTTTTCCTTAATTATGATCTTCATATTTTTCTGTTTGAATTCCAGTGTTGAATCTGCTGCTACCACACTTCTGTTTATGTGCAAGTCATTCATGTCTATGCTTTGTTAGTGTCCTTTATATAGAGGGCATGAAGTAAATAAGATTGTTTATACTCATGACAGAAGTTTAAGAGAGAGAATAGTTGAGATTAGAAAGCAAGCATATGTGTGTTTTTAGAGTTTGATATTAGGGAGATGACAGTGAGTAACTCTTCTCTCCTCTATGATAACTTCCTCATTTGCCAAATCTGAAATCTGTACAGTTGGACCATTGGTGTGTGTGTGTGAGTGTGTGTGTGTGTGTGTGTGTGTATGTGTGTGTGTGTGTGTGGAGAGAGAGAGAGAGAGAGAGAGAGAGAGAGAGAGAGAGAGAGAGAGAGAGAGAGGAGAGAGAGAGAGGAGAGAGAGAATCAGAGAGACAGTTCATTAGTGACCGAATGCACCCCTATTGGGAAAGAAATGGAACTGAAGAAATTCAGGCTTAAAATGTCTTAAAGAATGTTTCCTCTTGCAATTCTATTCCTTCTTGGTCCCTGCAGGAGCTCTAACTTTAGAATCGCACACAGCTTTAATTAGTTTTTCTTCCAAATTTTAATAAATTATTCAAATCAAACCAGATCGTCAAGCTCAGTGATCTTCCCCAGACAACTACTATCATGAAAAACATCCAGTAGTCTGAACAAAAAGAAGCAACAGAAGTACTCCAGGGTTTTTCACCCTTATCCACATACAGTCCTAGATATGTGCTTTTCTGAAAGACCAATTCATTAATTGAGGAAGCTGTTAATAGCTCTGGATTAGATACTTGATAGAACATCTGTGTTTTCTATGTAGAAGCAATGGAGAAAGACTGGGTAGGGAAAGTTGTATCCTTTTTATACAGATCAGAGACAGAACCTCAAGGAATTAAAATTTTTTGACTGCTCATCCTCTTAATATTTACAGAAGACTGTCTTTTGTCTCTCAGCTCTGAGGTCTGACAGTCTCAAACTTTTCTAAAGTATTTGTTTTCATAGCTGAGAATGGACTCTCATGATCTGGGAAATGTGCATACAGTATGTTTTTTTTTTAAATGTTAAAGTTTATTTCTAGTATGTGCTTTTTTTCCAGTTTATTTATTTTTTATTAAAAATTGCCATCTCCTCCCCTCCTCCTCCCCTTTCCCTCCCCTCCCCTCCACCCACACCCCCACTCCCTCCCTCTTGAGGCCAAACAGCCATCAGGATTCTCTACACTATGTTGAGTCCAAGGTCCTCCCAACTCCCCCCAGGTCCAGGAAGGTGAGCAACCAAACTGATAAGGCTCACACAGAGCCCGTCCATGTCGTAGAGACCAAGCCCATCGCCATTGTCCTTGGCTCCTCGGTCAGCCTCTACCATCAGCCACCCTCAGAGAGTCCGATTTGGTCGCATGTTCCATCAGTCCCATTCCAAGTGGACTTGGTGGTCTCCCATTAGTTCTGTCCTGCCGTCTCAGTGGGTGAACGCATCCCTTATGGTTCTGACTTTCTTTCTCATGATCTCTCTCCATCCGCTCCGCATCAGAACTTTGGGAGCTCAGTCCGGTGCTCCTATGTGGGGCTCTGTCATTTTCTCCAACCAATGCCAGGTGAAGGTTCTATGGTGATATGCAAGATATTCATGAGTATGGCAATAGGATCTGGACATTTCTGGCACCCTCTCTTCAGCTGCCCAAGGACCTAGCTGGGGGCGTCTTCCTGGACACCTGGGAACCCCTCTAGAGTCAAGCCTCTGCCAACCCTAGAATGGCTCCCTTAAGTAAGATATATAATTCCTTGTTCCCACATTCACCCTTCCTATATCCCAACCATCCTATTCCCCCAAGCTCTTCCCATCCTCCACTTCACACTTTTCTCTACCCATCCCCCCTCCCCCCATCCCACCCCACCCCTATGTTCCCATTTTTTGTCCAGCAATCTTGTTTACTTCCAGTATCCAGGAGGATAACTATATGTTTTTCTTTGGGTTCACCTTCTTATATAGCTTCTCTAGGATTTTTACGAATTATAGGCTCGATGTCCTTTATTTATGGCTAGAACCCAATTATGAGTGAGTACATCCCATGTTCATCTTTTTGGGCCTGGGTTACCTCACTCAGGATGGTGTTTTCTATTTCCCTCCATTTGCATGCAAAATTCAAGATGTCATTGTTTTTTACCGCTGAGTAGTATTCAAGCATGTATATATTCCACACTTTCTTCAACCATTCTTCCACCGAAGGGCATCTAGGTTGTTTCCAGGTTCTGCCTATTACAAATAATGCTGCTATAAACATAGTTGAACAGATGCTTTTGTAATATGATTGGGCATCTCTTGGGTAAATTCCCAATAGTGGGATTGCTGGGTCCTGGGGTAGGTGGATCCCAAATTTCCTGAGAAACCTCCACACTGCTTTCCAAAGCAGTTGCACAAGTTTGCATTCCCACCAGCAATGGATGAGTGTACTCCTTACTCCACATCCTCTCCAGCAAAGGCTATCATTGGTGTTTATGATTTTAGCCATTCTGACAGGTGTAAGATGGTATCTTAACGTTGTTTTGATTTGCATTTCCCTGATTGCTAAGGAGGTTGAGCATGCCCTTAAGTTTCTTTTGGCCATCCGAACTTCTTCTGTTGAGAATTCTCTGTTGAGTTCAGTGCCCCATTTTTTTTTCTCATGGTTTATTTTTTTTTATATTTAAAAATTTCCATCTTCTTCCCTCCTCCTCCCCCCTCCCTCCGCTCCTCCTCCCCCTTCCCTCCGCTTCCCTCCACCCATACCTCCCCTCCCTCCCTCTCAAGGCCAAGGAGCCATCAGGGTTCCCCACTCTATGCTAAGTCCAAGGTCCTCCCAACTCCCCCCAGGTCCAGGAAGGTGATCGACCAAGCTGAGAAGGCTCCCACAGAGCCCGTCCATGCAGAAGAATCAGAGCCCAGCGCCATTGTCCTTTGCTTCTCAGTCAGCCCCCGCTGTTGGCCACATTCAGAGAGACGGGTTTGGTCGCATGATCCATCAGTCCCATTCCAACTGGAGTTGGTGATCTCCCTTTAGTTCTGTCCCACCGTCTCCATGAATGAACGCACCCCTCACGTTCCTGACTTTCTCCCTCATGTTCTCGCTCCTTCTGCTCCTCATCAGGACCTTGGGAGCTCAGTCCAGTGCTCCAATGTGGGGCTCAGTCACCTTCCACATCTGTCGCCAGCTGGAGGTTCCCTCACAGTCCTGACTTTCTTTCTCATGTTCTCTCTCCTTCTGCTCCTCATCAGGACCTTGGGAGCTCAGTCCGGTGCTCCAATGTGGGGCTCTGTCATTTTCTTCATCTATCGTCAGGTGGAGGTTCTATGGTGATATGCAAGAAATTCATCAGTATGGCTATAGGAACTGGCCTTTTCAGGCTCCCTCTCCTCAGCTGCCCAAGGAACTAACTGGGGGCGTCTCCCTGGAAACCTGGGAACCCCTCTAGGGTTAAGTTTCTTGACAACCCTCAGGTAGCTCCTTAAATTAAGATATATGCTTCCCTGCTCCCATATCCACCCTTCCTATATCCCAAGCACCCCATTCCTCCGAGCTCCCCCCATTCTCCCCTTCACACTTTTCTCTCCCTATCTTCCCTTGGCCCAGTCTCGCCCAACCCTCAAGTTCCCAATTTTGCCTGGCGATCGTGTCTACTTCCTTTATCCAGGAGGATTACTATATCTTTTTTTGGGAGTTCACCTTCTTATTATCTTCTCAAGGACCCCAAATTTATAGGCTCGATGTCCTTTAATTATGGCTAGAAACAGATTATGAGTGAGTACATCCCATGTTCATCTTTTTGGGTCTGGGTTACCTCACTCAGAATAGTGTTTTCTATTTCCATCCATTTGCCTGAAAAATTCAAGATGTCATTGTTTTTTACCACTGAGTAGTATTCTAGCATGTATATATTCCACAGTTTCTTCATCCATTCTTCCACTGAAGGGCATCTAGGTTGTTTCCAGGATCTGGCTATTACAAATAATGCTGCTATGAACATAGATGAGCATATGTTTTGTTGTATGATTGGGCATCTCTTGGGTACATTCCCAATAGTGGAATTGCTGGGTCCTGGGGTAGGTTGATCCCGAATTTCCTGAGAAACCGCCACACTGCTTTCCAAAGTGGTTGCACAAGTTTGCATTCCCACCAGCAATGGATGAGTGTACCCCTCACCCCACAACCTCTCCAGCAAAGGTTATTATTGGTGTTTTGGATTTTAGCCAATCTGACAGGTGTAAGATGATATCTCAAAGTTGTTTTGATTTGCATTTCCCTGATAGCTAGGGAGGTTGAGCATGACCTTAAGTGTCTTTTGGCCATTCGAACTTCTTCTGTTGAGAATTCTCTGTTCAGTTCAGTGCCCCAATTTTTAATTAGGTTAATTGGCATTTTACCATCTAGTCTCTTGAGTTCCTTATATATTTTAGAGATCAGACCTTTGTCAGTTGCAGGGTTGGTGAAGATCTTTTCCCAGTCAGTAGGCTGCCTTTATGTCTTAGTGACAATGTCCTTTGCTTTACAGAAGCTGCTCAACTTCAGGAGGTCCCATTTATTCAATGTTGCCCTTAATGTCTGTGCAGCTGGGGCTATGCGCAGGAAACGGTTCCCTGTGCCCATTTGTTGTAGAGTACTTCCCACTTTCTCCTCTATCAAGCTCAATGTGTTCAGATTAATATTGAGGTCTTTAATCCATTTGGACTTGAGTTTTGTTCATGGTGATAGATATGGATCTACTTTCATTCTTCTACAGGTTGACATCCAGTTATGCCAGCACCATTTGTTGAAGATGCCCTCTTTCTTCCATTGTGTATTTTTGGATCCTTTATCAAAAATCAGGTGTTCGTAGGTTTGTGGTTTAAGATCTGGGTCTTCTATACGATTCCATTGGTCAACTTCTCTGTTTTTATGCCAATACCAAGCTGTTTTCAATACTGTAGCTTTGTAATAGAGTTTGAAGTCAGGGATGGTAATGCCTCCAGAAGTACCTTTATTGTATAAGATTTTTTTGGCTATCCTGGGTTTCTTGTTTTTCCATATAAAGTTGATTATTGTCCTCTAAATCTCTGTGAAGAATTTTAATGGGACCTTGATTGGGATTGCATTGAATCTATAGATTGCTTTTGGTAGTATTGCCATTTTTACTATGTTGATCCTCCCAATCCACGAGCAGGGGAGATCCTTCCATTTTCTGGTATCCTCTTCAATTTCTTTCTTCAAAGACTTAAAGTTCTTGTCAAATAAATCCTTCACTTCCTTGGTTAGAGATACTCCCAGATATCTTATGCTATTTGTGGCTATTGTGAAAGGTGATACTTCTCTGATTTCCATCTCTGCTTCCTTATCCTTTGTGTATAGGAGGGCGACTGATTTTTTTGGAGTTGATCTTGTAACCTGCCACGTTGCTGAAGGAGTTTATCAGCTGTAGGAGTTCTTTGGTGGAGTTTTTGGGGTCGCTTATGTATACTATCATATCATCTGCAAATAATGAAAGTTTAACTTCTTCCTTTCCAAATTGAATCCCCTTGATTCCCTTATGTTGTCTTATTGCTATTGCTAGAACTTCAAGCACTATATTGAAGAGATAAGGAGAGAGTGGACAGCCTTGTCGTGTTCCTGAATTTAGTGGGATAGCCTTGAGTTTCTCTCCGTTTAATTTGATGTTAGCTGTGGGCTTGCTGTAAATAGCTTTTATTATATTTAGGAATGACCCTTGTATCCCTAATCTCTCCAAAACTTTTATCATAAATGGGTGCTGAATTTTGTCAAATGCTTTTTCAGTATCTAATGAGATGACCATATGGTTTTTTTCCTTCAGTTTATTTATATGATGGATTACATTGATAGATTTTCATATGTTGAACCAGCTCTGCATCTCTGGGATGAAGCCTACTTGATCGTAGTGGATAATTTTTCCAATGTGTTCTTGGATTCGGTTTGCCAGTATTTTATTGAGAATTTTTGCGTCAATGTTCATGAGTGAGATTGGCCTGTAATTCTCTTTCTTGGTTGAGTCTTTGTGTGGTTTAGGTATCAGGGTAACTGTAGCTTCATAGAAGGAATTTGGCAGTGACTCTTGTGTTTCTATATTATGAAATACCTTAAGGAGTATAGGTATTAGGTCTTCTTGGAAGTTCTGGTAGAATTCCGCATTGAAACCATCTGGTCCTGGGCTCTTTTTGGTAGGGAGGTTTCTGATAACAGTTTCTAATTCTTCGCGAATAACAGGACGATTTAGAGCATTTACCTGGTCCTGGTTTAACTTTGGTATATGGTA
Source organism: Arvicola amphibius (assembly GCF_903992535.2). Lineage (NCBI taxonomy): Eukaryota > Metazoa > Chordata > Mammalia > Rodentia > Cricetidae > Arvicola > Arvicola amphibius. Next base: position 78,728,137 of record NC_052065.1, on the reverse strand, counting down.
TTTATCTAAAAAACTGTCCATTTCTTTTACATTTTCCAATTTTGTGGCATACAGGCTTTTGTAGTAAGATCTAATGATTCTCTGAATTTCCTCTGTGTCTGTGGTTATGTCCCCCTTTTCATTTCTGATCTTATTAATTTGCGTGTTCTCCCTCTGCCATTTCATTAGTTTGGCTAAGGGTTTGTCAATCTTGTTGATTTTCTCCAAGAACCAGCTTCTTGTTTCATTGATTCTTTGGATTGTTTTCTGTGTTTCTATTTTGTTGATTTCTGCCCTCAGTTTGATTATTTCCAGTTTTCTACTTCTCCTAGGTGAGTCTGTTTCTTTTTTATCCAGAGCTTTCAGGTGTGCTGTTAAGTCACCAATGAGTGCTTTCTCCGTTTTCTTTAAGTGGGCACTTAGTGCTATGAACTTTCCTCTTAGCACTGCTTTCATTGTGTCCCATAGGTTTGAGTATGTTGTGTCTTTGTTTTCATTAAATTCAATAAAGACTTTAATTTCTTTCTTTATTTCTTCCTTGACCCAGGTGTGGGTCAGTAGTTGACTGTTCAGTTTCCATGAGTTTGTGGGCTTTCTGGGGGTAGCATTGTTGTTGAATTCTAATTTTAATCCATGGTGATCCAATAAGACACAGGTTGTTACTAATATTTTTTTGTAACTGTGGAAGTTTACTTTGTTACCATGTATATGGTCAATTTTTGAAAAGGTTCCATGAGCCGCAGAGAAGAAGGTATATTCTTTCCTATTTGGGTGGAATGTTCTATAGATGTCTGTTAAGTCCATTTGGTTCATTACCTCCATTAAGTCTTTCAATTCTCTGTTAGGTTTCTGTCTGATTGACCTTTCCATTGGTGAGAGAGGAGTGTTGAAGTCTCCAACTATTAGTGTGTGTGTTTTGATGGCTGCCTTGAGTTCTAGAAGTGTTTCTTTTACATAAGTGGGAGCTTTTATATTAGGGGCATAGATATTCAGGATTGAGACTTCATTCTGATGGATTTTTCCTGTTATGAGTATAAAGTGTCCCTTTCCATCTCTTCTGATTGATTTTAGTTTGAAGTCAACTTTGTTGGAAATTAGTATGGCCACACCCGCTTGTTTCTTAGGGCCATTTGCTTGATAAACCTTTTCCCAACCCTTTACTCTCAGTAGGTGTCTGTCTTTGTGGTTGAGGTGTGTTTCTTGTAAACAGCAAAATGTTGGATTCTGTTTTCGTATCCAGTCTCTTAGCCTGTGCCTTTTTATAGGTGAATTGAGTCCATTGATATTAAGTGATATTAATGACCAGTAGTTGTTAACTTCAGTCATTTTTAGTAGTAGAGTTTGTGTGTTTCCCTTCTTCTAGTTGTGTTGGTGAAGGGTCGCTAGATGCCTGAGTTATTATGAGTGTTGTTGGACTCCTTGGTTTGTGATTTTCCTTCTATTACTTTATGCAAGGCTGGATTTGTGGCTGCGCATTGTTTAAATCTGTTTTTGTCCTGGAATATCTTGTTTTCTCCATCAATGGTGAATGCAAGCTTTGCTGGGTATAGTAGTCTAGGCTTGCATCCATGTTCCCTTAGTTTCTGTAGCACATCTATCCAAGCTCTTCTGGCTTTCATGGTTTCCCTGAGAAATCAGGTGTAATTCTGATAGGTTTCCCTTTATATGTTATTTGACCTTTTTCCTTAGCAGCTCTTAATATCTTTTCTTTATTCTGTATGTTTTGTGTTTTGATTATTATATGGCGTGGGGATGCTTTCTTTTGATCCAGTCTATTTGGTGTTCTGTAGGCTTCTTGTACCTTCATAGGAACATCCTTCTTTAGGTTGGGGAAGTTTTCTTCTATAATTTTGTTGAATATGTTTTCTGGGCCTTTGAGTTGTAATTGTTCTCCTTCTTCTACCCCAATTATTCTTAGGTTTGGTCTTTTCATGGTGTCCCAGATTTCCTGAATGTTTTGTGTTAAGAATTTGTTAGATTTGTTTAGTTCTTTAATCTGTGAGTTTATTTCCTCTATAGTATCTTCAGAGTCGGAGATTCTTTCTTCCATCTCTTGTATTCGGTTGGAAATACTTGTCTCTGAAGTTTCTGTTCTTTTACTCAGAGTTTCCATTTCCAGTTGTCCCTGAGATTGTGTTTTCTTCAATACCTCCATTTCATTTATCAGGTCTTGTACTGTTTCCCTTACCTGTTTGATTGCTTTTTCTTGTTTTTCTTGTTTTTCTTGGGTATCTTTGAGAGATTTATTTATTTCGTCTACCTTTTTGTTTGTCATCTCCATTTCTTTATGGCAGTTTTTACCTCCTGTTTAAGGTCCTCTATTATTTTCATAAAGTACTGTTTAAGGTCGGATTCTTCTATATCTTCTGGGGTAGGGTGTTCAATTCTTGTTGTTTCGGGATGTCTGGATTGTGGTGATGTCATGTTGCCTTTCATGTTGTTGGAGGAGCTCCTGCATTAGCGCCTGCCCATCTCTTCCTTCAAAAGGAGCCCGGAGGCGTTTGGTGTCCTAGACCAATCTTTGCTGTGACTGAAACTGGTTGGATCTCCCCAGTGTCAGAGGAGGACCTATTCCTTGCGTCACAATCTGAAGAAGCCCGCACTCCCTTGCAGGAATCCCCAGACCTGCCTGGAGGCCAGAGTCTGATTCCTCTGGGTGGATGGCCTTAGAACAGGAGCAGGACACCAATTCAGGTGGAACTGAACTGGTGGAATACCACACAGCGAACCTGGCAGCACAATCTGAAGGAGCCCGCAACCCTCCGCAGGAATCCTCAGACCTGCCTGGAGGCCAGAGTCTGACCCCTTTGGGTGGATGGCCTAAGAACTGGAGCAGGACACCTGAGAACACTAAGGAAAGCTTGGGAGACACAGGGACAGGAGAAACAGACACAAGCCTGCAGAGGGAAGTGGGGGTAGGGGGTCTGTGCTCTCTTCCAGGGCAGGTTGCCCCGGGGTTCGCATTCACTCACCAGTTCAGATGGAATGTCAGTGCACAGGATCAGGGATTCCAGGCAGCCCAGGGTCGCAGCCCAGACAAAAGGGCCAAGGTGGGGGCAGGGCGGGATGGAATACCACACAACGAAGCTGGCAGCACAATCTGAAGGAGCCTGCACCCCTCCGCAGGAATCCTCAGACCTGCCTGGAGGCCAGAGTCTGACCCCTTTGGGTGGATGGCCTTAGAACAGGAGCAGGACACCTGAGAACACTAGGGAAAGCTTGGGAGGCACAGGGACGGGAGAAACAGACACAAGCCTGCAGAGGGAAGTGGGGGTAGGGGGTCTGTGCTCTCTTCCAGGGCAGGTTGCCCCAGGGTCCGCATTCACTCACCAGTTCAGATGGAATGTCAGTGCACAGGATCAGGGATTCCAGGCAGCCCAGGGTCGCAGCCCAGACAAAAGGGCCAAGGTGGGGGCAGGGCGGGATGGAATACCACACAGCGAACCTGGCAGCACAATCTGAAGGAGCCCACACCCCTCCGCAGGAATCCTCAGACCTGCCTGGAGGCCAGAGTCTGACCCCTTTGGGTGGATGGCCTTAGAACTGGAGCAGGACACCTGAGAACAACTAAGAAAATATCACTGGTGCTACTGTGTTGAGAGGTCAGCGAGGTATGAAAGTGCATCTCCAGAAGTCGTCATCAGGACTGCAGTGTCCCAAAGAATGATGGATCCTCTGGCAGACTGTCAGGTCCCCTTGCAGGCCAAGCAGCTCTCAGACAAAGGCCTACCTTGCCCCAGGCAGGCCAATGTGGGAGGGGACCTCCCACGGGCCTGGGTGCACTGAGTTCCAGGTCCCCAGAGCCCAAACAGGCTGAGCTGTGGGATTTTGTGGCCCCAAAGACGGAAGGATGAGGCGGGGGGGGGGGGGGATTCTGGGTGCAAGCTGGGAAGGGACAAGGAGAGAGAGGCAGTATCCGGGGAGAATAACCCCTGCAGGAAGAGCAAGAAGTGTGCTGGTGGCAGGGGGAGTTGTGGAATGTTGGTGGTCCCTCTCCGGGCAGCTGCCGCGGTTCGGGCACTCACTCCTCACTCACCCCAAAGAATGATGGATCCTCTGGCAGACTGTCAGGTCCCCTTGCAGGCCAAGCAGCTCTCAGACAAAGGCCTACCTTGCCCCGGGCAGTCAAATGAAGGAGGGGACTTCCCACCGGCCTGGGTGCACTCAATTCCAGGTCCCCAGAGCCCAAACAGGCTGAGCTGTGGGATTTTGTGGCCCCAAAGATGGGAGGATGAGGCAGGGGGAGGGGTGGAGGATTCTGGGTGCAAGCTGGGAAGGGACAGGAAGAGAGAGGCGGTATACAGGGAGAATAACCCCTGCAGGAAGAGCAGGAAGTGTGCTGGTGGCAGGGGGAGTCGTGGAATGTTGGTGGTCCCTCTCCGGGCAGCTGCCGCGGTTCGGGCACTCACTCCTCACTCACCCCAAAGAATGATGGATCTTCTGGGAGACTGTCAGGTCCCCTTGCAGGCCAAGCAGCTCTCAGACAAAGGCCTACCTTGCCCCGGGCAGTCAAATGAAGGAGGGGACCTCCCACCAGCCTGGGTGCACTCAATTCCAAGTCCCCAGAGCCCAAACAGGGTGAGCTGTGGGATTTTGTGGCCCCAAAGACGGGAGCTCAGTGCCCCATTTTTTAATTGGGTTCATTAGCATTTTAAAGTCTAGTCTCTTGAGTTCCTTATATATTTTGGAGATCAGACCTTTGTCTGTTGTGGGGTTGGTGAAGATCTTTTCCCAGTCAGTAGGCTGCCTTTTTGTCTTAGTGACAGTGTCCTTTGCTTTACAGAAGCTGCTCAGCTTCAGGAGGTCCCATTTATTCAATGTTGCCCTTAATGTCTGTGCTGCTGGGGCTATACGTAGGAAGCGGTCTCCTGTGCCCGAATGTTCAGGAACGCGACAAGGCTGTCCACTCTCTCCTTATCTCTTCAATATAGTACTTGAAGTTCTAGCAATAGCAATAAGACAAAACAAGGGGATCAAGGGGATTCGAATTGGAAAGGAAGAAGTTAAACTTTCATTATTTGCAGATGATATGATAGTGTACATAAGCGACCCCAAAAACTCCACCAAAGAACTCCTACAGCTGATAAACTCCTTTAGTATCGTGGCAGGTTACAAGATCAACTCCAAAAAATCAGTCGCCCTCCTATATACAAAGGATAAGGAAGCAGAGGAAGAAATCAGAGAAGCTTCACCTTTCATGATAGCCACAAATAGCATAAAATATCTTGGGGTAACTCTAACCAAGGAAGTGAAAGACCTATTTGACAAGAACTTTAAGTCTTTGAAGAAAGAAATTGAAGAGGATACCAGAAAATGGAAGGATCTCCCTTGCTCTTGGATTGGGAGGATCAACATAGTAAAAATGGCAATACTACCAAAGGCAATCTATAGATTTAATGCAATCCCCTTAAAGATCCCATCAAAATTCTTCACAGATCTTGAGAGGACAATAATCAACTTTATATGGAAAAACAAGAAACCCAGGATAGCCAAAACAATCTTATACAATAAAGGAACTTCTGGAGGCATTACCATCCCTGACTTCAAACTCTATTACAGAGCTACAGTATTGAAAACAGCTTGGTATTGGCATAAAAATAGAGAAGTCGACCAATGGAATCGAATAGAAGACCCAAATCTTAACCCACAAACCTATGAACACCCGATTTTTGATAAAGGAGCTAAAAGCACACAATGGAAGAAAGAAAGCATCTTCAACAAATGGTGCTGGCATAACTGGATGTCAACCTGTAGAAGAATGAAAGTAGATCCGTGTCTATCACCATGCACAAAACTCAAGTCCAAATGGATTAAAGACCTCAATATCAATCTGAACACACTGAACCTGTTAGAGGAGAAAGTGGGAAGTATGTTTGTTTTTTTAATTGTATTCACACACACACACACACACACACACACACACACACACACACACACACACACACCTCATTTCAAAAGGTGATTATTACTAGAGACATCTAACTGCATTTGTTTCTGTTTTGGTTTACTTATTCATGTCTAAAGCTAATTATAGTAAGGATATATCATGTTTTAGGGAGCACTTGTTATCTTCTATAGCAACTCTTTGAGGCTTAAATACAACCTCCCATGCTGTCGGGAAACATTTAGTATGCTAGTTATGTATTTTAGGTATATACATTTTTGAGTGAGACAGATTTTGTTTCAGAGACTATCTTAGTCACTGGATCTGGAGACTGTTATTTCATCTGTAAAACAGATTGATTAAAAGAACAGTTTCATATTCCAATTTATGAATTGTTTGAAATTAAAATTTTAGACAATTAGAGATTCCCATGCCCTTGTAATAAGTATTTTTGGCGAATGATAGTATCATGCAAAATATATGGTAATCTAGAAAGACAGTGTAATGTTATAATTTTATCAAAAACACATATTCAGGCATTAAGGAATCTTTTACCACAATCAAGGTAAAATATTCACATTACCACAAGTTTCTCTCATGCTGAAGTTTTATAGTTATTCCAGATTCCTCCTTTATTTGTATCCCTACCACAGGTAAGCAATAATCTACTCACCATTTCTATGCATTTCTCGTCTGAGAATAGTGGGTTAAATACAATTGTGCACAGTATGATCTTTTGACTTTTGCTTTCTACACTTAGCATATTTTCCCAGAAATTAACCAAAGCTATTGAGTTTATCCACTTCATTTTTTGATCTACTTTATACTATTCTAGTTTACAAATGTACAACACTCTTTTAAACTACTTAGCTTTTGATGAAAGCCAGTGCTATTCCCAGTTTTACAAATTAGAAATAAATTTTTATAAAACTTTTTGTATGGTGTTTGTTTGGAAAGCTTTTAATTCTCTTGTATAATTATCCAAGAATAAAATAGTTTAGTAAGATGCCAATTGTTTATTCTGAGTAAATTTTCCATTTTATTTTCTCATGAACAATGTATGGGTAATATTGATTTTTTTATATTGTCATCATAATTTATTTTCTTAGCAACAAACTTTGGGAGAATTAACATGAGTGCTAAATGTTTCAAATATGATCATTTTGATATATTTGTTTAGATTTTATAGTTAGACTTTTAAACAATTTTAGCATAAAGGTCTTGTAGTTATTGTTTGCTTTATACCTAAGTGTTCTATTTTCTGTGAAGTGACCGTAAGATGTACTGTGTACTATTTTTGAGACAAAATGATTTTGTAAAGTGCAGGTAGACCTGTTATTTACTTTATAACCTTGGGTGACTTCAATTATTTTATCCTTCTCTTTTTACCTTCCAAATAGTGGGTTTTCAGGTCCATGCCAGCATGCCTGACCTTAAAAACAAAACACTCTCTCTGCCAACCCTAGAATGGCTCCCTTAACTAAGATATATAATTCCTTGTACCCATGTGAAGACGCCCCCAGCTAGTTCCTTGGGCAGCTGAGGAGAGGGTACCAGAAATGTCCAGATCCTATTGCCATACTCATGAATATCTTGCATATCACCATAGAACCTTCACCTGGCATTGGATGGAGAAAATGACAGAGCCCCACATAGGAGCACCGGACTGAGCTCTCAAGGTCCTGATGAGGAGCAAAAGGAGGGAGATCATGAGCAAGGAAGCCAGGACCGCGAGGAGTGCTTTTACCCATTGAGACGGTGGGACAGATCTAACGGGAGACCACCAAGTCCAGTCGGAATGGGACTGATGGAACAGGGGACCAAACCGGACTCTCTGAATGTGGCTGACGGTGGAGGAGGACTGAGAAACCAAGGACAATGGCAGGCTCACTGTGAGCCTTGTCAGTTTGGTTGCTCACCTTCCTGGACTTACGGGGAGCTGGGAGGACCTTGGAGTTAATATAGTGAAGGGAACCCTGATGGCTCTTTGTCTTTGGAGAGGGGTGGAGTGGGGGTATGGGTGGAAGGGAGGGGAGGGAATGGGGAGGAGGAGGGGAGGAGATGGAAATCTTTAATAAAAAAATGAGAAAAAAAACTTAAAAAAAAGAACAACAAAAAAAAAACACTCTCAAAATTTCCTTTTTAATTGCATTGATGTTTTAAACTCCATTGATTCTTTCACTTTTGTCTAGTATGTTAATTTCTTTTTGGATGTTTTCTTTCTGTAATTTATCTTAACTCACTGTGGAAATTATTCTGTCCGGAAACTCTAAAATCACCTTTGTTGTGATTTTTCATGGAACTATTCATTAAAACTCCAATAACAAGTCATTTGTAATATTCATCTGAGGCATATTTATATATGGAAACACTAATATAAATTTCAAAATCTATCAGATTATGGTATATTTGGCTCATTGTAAATTAAAAATAATATCAACTGAAACCTCAGTATTTTTCTTTAGTTCTTACTTTTGATTTTTGTCAATTCCTAATTCTTTTCATTTTTATTCCAAATTTTTGTCATTTTTCTCAATTCTACTCAAATTTGCTTGATACTTTTCCAACATCTAACAGAAAGAATAGGGATACCATGTTGCAATTTGAAGTCTCTCTCTTGCCTATAATTTTGTCTATATTTACATTAGTTTTCACATAATTTCATCCATTTTCGAATCTTTTTTTTATTTTTCAATAAAGGGTTACTCTCTGTAGGTTTGAGTCTGTTTTGGAACTCTTTCTGTAGAACAGACTAACCTTGAACTCACAGAGTTCAGCCTGTCTCTGCCTCTTGAGTTCTGTAAATAATGGAGTGTGCCAGCCACCTCCCGACTAAAACAGTTTTGTTCAAAGGAAATTCCTCTGTCATTATCCTTTCCCATCTCCTCTTCAAGCTTCATAATTTCCTTCCAATTTACAGTTTCCTATCTATCTATAAACATACTAAACTTTCCCCTACACATAACCAACCATTATTCAACCTTCTCTTATCACAATAAACAGCCTTACATTTTGATTTCTGATTTTATCAAAGGTTGATATTTATCAAGTAACTCTGTTATCAACCTTCACACTCTACGTACAGTGGTTACTTCCAAGCATAAGTATTTCATTGTACTTCATAACAGTAATTTTGCTATTTTTTGAATTGCAATGTAAATATTTGATACACAAAATACATGATATGTGACCCAAAAGAAAGCACCACCCAAGGATAGAGGAGCACGACAACATAATTTTGTTTTTGATTGCCATGTTCCTCATTAAATAGTCCTAACATAAATACTACTTGCTTTGTAAATGTTCCATTCCTTTCTGTTCATGCCTTATTGGAATGCTGTAATGTACTTAACATTGTTATTACAATGATCAGTCCTAAAATATCACTGATTTTAGTGAAAAACAATGCTTAATATTTTATTGTGATATAATACAGTTTCAGTCACAAACATTACTGAAATATAGTTTGTGTCTAGAAATATATCTCCTAATCAAGCACAGATTTCATTGATTTGCACAAGTAGACATACACCTATAATTTCCACAAAAATACAGTTATAGAAAATTTCTATAACTTTAGTCTACCTAATCTCATTCAGGGAACCCTCTACTAGCCACAGTCTCTAACTCCAGAAAACCGCTGAGCTTTTTGTCACTTTAGATCATTTTCATCCTTTAAATTATTTAACGTAAAATAAATATAACATTTACTCTTGTTCTTTTTCTGTTTTTAAATTATATTTTACAGTGTTTTACAAATACTTACACCAATTATCCCTTAACTTTATTTTCTCCAGTATCTCCCAGTTACTCAGCTACCCTTCCCCAAACTCCTATCTTGTCCCCACTCCCAAGTTTAGGTTATTTTACTTTGAGTATATATATATATATATATATATATATATATATATATATATATATTACATATAATCACACAATATGCCTTTTTACAAATATATTAAAATAGAAGCTGGCTGGTCCATCTTTCTTTTCTATATGTATATGATTTCAAAGCTATACAATCCAATTATCTCTAGCAGTTGTTGAGATAGGGCCTCACAATGTAACTCAAGCAAGACTTGAACTTGTGATTCTCCTCTCCCCATCTCCCAAGTTCAAAAATAATAGATACAAACACCTAAGTCTGCCATTGACTTCTTTTAATTATTATTTTATAAAATTATTTTCTGTGGTTTGGATAGCAGTAACTCATTTCTTTTGCTGCTGAACAATGTTTTATTGAAGGAATATATCCCACTTTCCTTAACTATTTGTTCCTATTTAAGATTTCTTGTTTTTAGTTATGCATATTTAATGAAGCAAGAATCCATATTCCATTATATACATCTAGTTCTTCTATTTTAATTATTCCTTCCTTTTATTATTCTGGTCTTCTTTTCATCTTTTACCATCAAGTGCTGGTAATCTCTAGGGTTACATTTAGAGCAAACATAAAGTGATCCTCATTCTATAAATTCTTTTTAAACAATATTTTATTAATTATTTGAGAATTTCTTATAATATTGACCATTTTCACCATTACTATTTCCCTCCATATCCACTTTTTTAGTCTCTTCTTTTCAGTAATCCAATATAAGTTTTCCTTTCCACATGGAGTCCAGTTTATTTTGCCCTACTACACTTGGGAGTGGGGCCTGCTCTGGACTGTGATGTACAGTTTCACATCATTAAAGAAAGCTTACCCTCTCAGTAGCTATCAAATTGAAAATAGAATTGCAGCTATTGCTGAAATTTCAGGCCTCATCCCAGGTCGATGTGTGTATTTTTGTCTGTTATTCTCCTCATCTTGAGCAGTTACAGGTTTCTGTATTAATTGTCATATAATGCAAGAAGATGCTTCTCTGATCACAGTTTAGAGATGCACTGTTCTATGAGTAAAACAATAAGATCTTAGGAGTAGCTTTAATACTACATCTGCTTAGCAGAAAAAAAGAAAAGTAGGTTCTCCTCTAGGGTCTATGATCTATCTAGCTACGGGTTCTTGGTCCTGTTGGCAGGTTTTAGGTCATGGAGCCCGACTTAGGCCAATTTGGAAAGTGGTTTGTTACACTTATAACATTCATACCAAAACCACTATTGTACCTATGGGCTTATTTGTAAGGACAACCAGTATTGTGGTTCATATGGTTCTACTTGAGATTGGTGATGACTTTTCTTTTCCTGTAGCATGTATATCACCTTCCAACACCACTATGAATTCTATATAGTGGGGGTGAAACTTCCCAGTGAGTACAAGTTTAATTTTTTTTTATGTTCTGTGCATCTAGTTTATGTTGTATTTAGCAATGATATCTTATTATTATGCTCTGTAGAGCAACCAAGTACATCCATAATAGCAAGTAATGAATTTAGGTATATGGGGCCTCTCTGTGCAACAACTTCAGTTATGTTTTTAGTTGTTAGCTTATATGTGCATGGTAGTGATATATATATATATATATATATATATATATATATATATATGTATATATATATATATATGTGTGTGTGTGTGTGTGTGTGTGTATGTGTGTGTGTATGTGTGTGTGTGTGTGTGTGTGTGTATTAGGGAGTTTCTGCAGTAATAGTTTTCCATATGCCTTTTAAAAAGGTCTTTCCTGTTAATTATATCTCTCCATATTTCCTCCTCTACCCCAGCTTCCCATCTCCATGCCATTTCAACCTTTCATGTTTCTTTATTCCCTTTTAACCTTATATAGCATTGTTTTCTTTCTTCCTTATCCCAAAAGCTCTCCTCCTCATGGCCCCTTACTAACTTCCTGACATAAAACAAACAAAGCCCTAAAAGACACAAAGTCAGAAAATATTATACACATGCCAAAGACCAGTAAGCTTTGAAATGAATAGAGCATCTCATTTAGGACTGAGTGTTCCAAGGCCTCTTACTCTCTGCAAACTGTACAGCTTTGGATCTCTGTATTAGTTCCTAATCACTGCAGGCAGAAGCATCTCTGATGATGACTGAATAAAACACTGATTACGATGATAGCACAATGCTGTTAATTGTCATTTTATTACTATGTTATTTTTATCAAACAATAGCTTTCCTTATCCCCTAGGCTTATTGCCTATCCAGTTTTATGGTATGTCAAAGGGTCCGTCTTATGGATTTGGCCATACCTTCAATCAAAGATTGATTGGATACTTCCACAGTGTTTCTAGCACTTTTACTGTTGGTTTTTCTTATCCAAATATATCAAGTGTGTTCTATTCCTGTTTCTTTTTTTTCGACTTAATATTCTCTTTGTGTATACTAGTTCCTCTTCCCATCTCTAAAACCAACATTCTCTCTTCCAATTGATGTAATCTGTTCATGAGAATTTTCTTTGATCTTTATGATTTACTTCTAGAGATTTCATATTAAGTTTCATTTCTTTTTGACCCTTGTGGACATTTTTGACTCTTTATAAAATTTTATGTTAATATCTTGAATATTTGTTTTAATTATTTTATTTAATTGTTTTATACAATCTTCATTAAGGGATTGGTTTATAGCCTTTTTGAGTTCATTAAACATACTGATAAATGCTGATTAGAAATAATTTTCCTCTGCCTTTGATAACTTGCATTTATCAATGGACAATATAGTGGGCATACAAATTTCTGATGAAGACAAACTGTTTTGGTTATCCAAGTAATTTTTGTTTAGGTCATGGGACCTATACATCTCTCACTAGGTTATTTTTGCCAATTTTTTGGATGTGGACATTTGATCTCACCTTTAATGAGTAGTTGTATCTTGTTTGATTTTACTACAGTTTTTCATGTTATGGATGTTATGGAACAGATGAATAATGTTTGCTTTTCAGTCTTGTGGTCACTATGTGTTGTTATGTGAGTGGGGTGTCAGAAATACTCTCACCTGCGCTAAAAATTGGTGTAACTTCTGAGCCTAGTTCTTTCTGCAGGCTTAGAGGATTTTCTTTTATAATCTCTGAAGTTTGTAGGGATAATTATGAGTTCTTCAGATGGTCTTTGTGTAGCAGAATAGTGGGAGCTAGGGTCACCTAAGAATGGAAAGTGCTCCGTGATGACAGAGCACAGGACATCACAAACCGTTCATGAGGATATGTGTTTGATAAAACCCTTATCTGGAGTCAGGGCAGAAAAAAACTTTGTGGACCCTGTTCATCTAAATGATTAGGTGGTACAGTGATTCTAGTAGTACCTACCTAGCATTCTGGGTTGGACTCCAGATGTTGTCAGGAAATGTGGTGGCTAGTGTGGCTGATGGACAAGGATAATCTGAAGACTGCATTTTGTCATCTTCCTGGAGTTCCAGGTTAGACTCTAAGCATTCCTGGTGTTAGACCTGTGGTAGAGTGAATAACTGATATGCAATCAGGCAGGGGAATGTGTTTGTTTACCAGGAGCACCATGGAAGACTCCACATGGGGCTGGTACAGGGCAGGGTGATAATTCACACATTAAATTCTTGCTGAATTTCTAACCTACCTTTACAATTTCTAACACCTTTATGATGATCAAACTTATCATCATACTTTAATTCACTTAATAAGTATTAAATAAACAGTTGTGTTATGTTCTGAGCTAGGAGCAGAGAATAAATCTATGTGGAATCTGTGGTATGAAGAGAGAGAAAAGTTTTTCCTTAGTATCTATCTATCTATCTATCTATCTATCTATCTATCTATCTATCATCTATCTACCTATCTACCTATCTATCTATGTAAATATCTGATAATTAAACATGAAAATATGAAGAACTATACAGAGAATTTAACATGAAGGCTTTTACATTTGGGATACCATGGTAAATGATGCTTAGGCAAATTTATTTAACTCAAATTTAAAGAAGAGTCAAGAGATTTACAGGCTAAAGTGATGGGATGTGGAATCCAGCTAAAGTAAAGCCAATATATAGGCCTGACATTATGTAAGTTATTTTCTACTTCAAGAAATATTACTGTGTTTATAGTGCCAAGTTTGGTGCATACAATTCTACTGATTTCTAAAACAACTTGTTTTTGTATCTAATATCACTTATTTCTGTATTTTTTAAACTTAATATTGCTTATGGATCTGTTTCCAAACTAGGTTTGAAGACTCTAAATGTAACATTCTAAGTTCACTTTTTTTCTGTGCCACAAAGAACAGCATAGTGCCCATTACTAATAAGTTCCTAAAAATTGACTGTTTATAGAAACAAGATATGTATTCCTTTTCTTGGGAGTTAGGTATGACAAATGTAATGCCTCTGACATAAATCAAGCTTCCTAAGATGTATATAAATTTTAGTGGTATTGTTGGTTTATGTATTGTAGGTGAAAATATTAATCTGTTTATTATTGGGTAGATTTATATATTTTACTCCCAGCAGTACAATGCACTTTCTTTCAATAGAATGAGAACAATGTTCTTTAAAAGTTTTTCTTTATATTTCTCAGAATAATTCTTGTTCTTTAAACAAATCTTTCTTTAAACAAATTTTCTCCTTCATTCTAACATTATTTAACTTCTATTTAATTCAAAGATTACACTTGATTATTTGTAATATGTTGATATGTTATAGTCTTCATCCCACAAATTATTTCAGTTCTGCTTTCTTTAATATTTTTTATGTTACCACTGCCATTCATTTGTGGCTTGATTAAATTAAAATATTTTAATAATATCCCACATTGAATATTTACTTGGAATTAGAGTAAATTCAAGAAATAATAAGATAATAAAAATATTTTAGAAAGTCATTAAGTGATTTCATTGATTATATAGGTAACTGTTCTGTTTTGTCTATACTTAACTTATAAGCAACATGTAGAAGTCCCGAAGACTTAGAGTTACATAGACAAGCACTTCTGCTTTGGACTAGCTTCTTATCTGTTATGTGATAATGATTATGCAAATTCTATGAAAATTTGTGAGTTGCGAAGTGAAAACAATGATGTCTGCCTTTGAGAAAGTTTGAGAGTGAAATGTGGTAATACAAAACTGTTTACCTCCCTCCATGTCTATCATCTGTATCAAGTATTAGGAACATAGAATTCAGTAATTGTTAGTGCCCAAATTCAAAGCTTATTTATCTTCATTCCACTATGAGTTTATATTCTCATTTTTAAAAATATTGTGGTTTTATTGTAACAAGGATATTTCTTTAAAATTTATAATAGCAGGCCATAAAATTTGAAAACACCAAAAATATTCCATAACATCCACTTTTCAGTGGGAAAATAAACACTTTGAAAGCATGAATCAAGGTGATGCTAAAGTCCTCAGCCTCACATAACATCTTTGAGTGCTGTGACAGGACTTTTTGTGCTTGGTGCCTAGAGATAAGAGAAAAATGTTTGCCAACATGAACTCATTGGTGTCTACCTAATTTAGCTTGAAAAAGAGTATGTCACTGTGTAAATATATTCTGTACAGCTTAGCCTACTAGATATGTTCATTCCAAAGATGGAAGATGGCAAGCTTGTCAGTCTTGTAAGTTTATATGCCTTGGAAGAGAAAAGTGGAAACATTTAGTTGATGGGTCTAGGAAAAAAAAAACCCTTGAAATCTTGAAGTTGCAGAATTTAGCTTCTTTATTGCTTGCTCACGTGAAATAGATCTACAAAATGAAGGGATGATATCTTCTGACATGGAAGCTCATCTAATAGTCTTAATCAATGAGTACAGGTTCTTGACAATGATTTAGTAATAAAGAGATAAGTTATGTTGTGCTCAGCTTGCAGTACTTCTTTATTTCCCCTTCATATTCTACCATGTTTTCCTCCCATGTTGCACCCCAACCATCCAAATGTACTTCCAGGATAAAATGAGTGCCTATTTTAGAGATATCATTGTCAGCTAAAGTAAATTGATTAATTATTCTTGGGATATTTTTTAAAAATTAAATCTTATATTGACATATTTTATTTAAAAATATGAAATAAAAAGTTATGTCCAACACTCTTCAGGGACTTGGGATTGTGGATACAGTCCTTGCTGTTATGGAGTTTATGGTATGAAAGGGATACAAACATTCTTAACCTCATGATGTATATATAGGCATATATTATTTTTAATAATTAAGTGAGGAATATAACTACTATGTCAGAGAATTTAACACAAATTTAGGTATCAGAGGCCCTTGAATACAACTCTCAGGCATGTTCACCTAAACTGAAACTTTTCTTCAAGTTAGGAAATTATGAGGCTAAGAAGATAGCATGTGAAATTATAGGTGATGGTCTGAATGCTGAAGGCAGAAGTAGTAGAAGATAAACAATCTGTAAAAAGACATTCCTGTAGCTATATGTTCTTTCCTATTATACACTCTGTCTTATTCTATTTATATATCTTTTGCTCAGTAGAGTATATTAGGACTTTTTTCTTAGTAGTTACTGTTTACAACTAGGTTTTTCTGTCATCCTGTTCTCCTGTGGTGTCTTTATACAGAATACATTATGAAAAATATGATATCCTTTTCCCTTGTATCTATCTATGTAATGGGATTCATTTTTCTCCCATGTTGTATGGGGGGGAACCAAAGTCCAGCAAAAATAATTAACTTTTCCAAAGTAAAAGTGATTTATATTTAGTAAAATGCTAATTATTTCTTCTATAATGTATGGTGCAAACTGGGATTTAATTTACAGACAAATTTTATCACCATATCTGTACATAATAACAAGTTAGTCTTTTAGTAGCTAACATTTTATTGGTGAAGCAATGACAAAGCTTATACATTTTAAGGTAATGCTGACCTTACTGCCAAAATATATAACTGTGGTGCTTCCATGTGTACAGCTATGATTCCATGTGACAATACTTCAAATATATCAGTAAATATCATAGTAAAATCTTTTTTTGATTTTGTCCTCTTACAATAATTTTTCAGTCATCAATGGACTAAGTTGCCTTGTGGGAGCTCTGAGATTCTTGTAGGAGGCTGTGAATGTTATTGGAGCACAAAACGTTACATAAACATTTTTCAAGTACAGACATATAACAAAGTGACATACTCTATGACTATTGTCTTGACTTTCAAGTGTCCCTATTCCCTGTGTACTCAACTACATTTTCATTTTTTATGCTTCTGTTGCCAGAATCATCTGCCAAGGGACATGGGAGTGATTACAGGTGACAGGATGCTTTCTAACCTCCTCTTGATTATGGACACTGAGTGGTCATAAAACTCCTCTGCAGCTCCTCTATGGACTGACCACATAGGTTGGGTTGAATCTTTCTGTAGCAGAAAAAAATGGCTCATTAAATGTTCAGAGACAATTATTGTAGCATAAAAGGCAATGATCTCAAGATGTCAGGTGAATGAGACACAGCAAAGGATCAGAGATTTGACACAAAAGTGATATCAGCAACGCCTCAGGTCAGAATTATAAAAGAGCCCTAAATGGATCTTTTCAATGTCACAGTAAACTTTTACAGATTATCTGAAAGCCAGAGGTTATGAACTGAGTGTCTATAAGACATATCTGTCAAAGGTTTGCTTTGTCTGGCCTTCAAAATAATGTAAAATGAGTCAAACTGGCACCTAATAGAAAAGAAAAAAATTGTTGCATGTACATTGGGTTATCTTGTTTTACTTATAGAAACATAAGAATTGGCAAAATGGGGCCTGTATTCTCTAAAAGCAATGATAATTGGAGCTCAGTAGTGGCTGCTCCATTTACATCAAGCTGGGCCTTTCTGATTTAATTTGTAGTCCCAATATTCTCTATTATTTCTTTCATTTTAATTCAGCATATCAGCTGCCATAACACTACTGCTTGGAGTTTTACTGTCTTAATACATGATACATTTATAATATCTAAGTATATTGCCAATTTAGACCTTTTAGGCATTTGATTTTGTGATCACTTTATCTAATCCAGATCAGACTGTATAAGGTATAAGGAGGCTATGTGAATTGTTTCAGAGCTCAGGTTTTCTCAGAGATTAACAATAAAAAAATCTGGGATCTTGTTAAATGTCATAGTTTCTACTACATTGAATCATGCTTTTGTGCATTAGCAGCTTATGCTGGTCTTTTAGCTGGGAGAGTGTGTGTAATCTTTCTACAGTGATCCCTTTTCCCCCTTATTCCTTCAGGTGGAAAATAAAACTCTTCTCCATTATTCATCTTTCTAATTTGTATAGATGTGCCTATTATCTTCAAATGATTTAGTATCCATGAAAACCAATTTGTTTCTTTTCTCTATAATGCTTGTTACTTATGGGAGAATCAGTCATTGCAAAAATTTAGGT
Source organism: Arvicola amphibius (assembly GCF_903992535.2). Classification (NCBI taxonomy): domain Eukaryota; kingdom Metazoa; phylum Chordata; class Mammalia; order Rodentia; family Cricetidae; genus Arvicola; species Arvicola amphibius. Next base: position 78,710,043 of record NC_052065.1, on the reverse strand, counting down.
AGATTCCATATCGTTTAACTGCCTACCATAATCTACATGAAATTGGATTTGTTTCTATGTGTACTTCTACAACCAAATTCCTATAGATTTGATATTGACTAGTATTATGCTGTTGCTCCCTCACATAAGTGCAAAGTAAATTTCCCTTATTATTCCTCTGAATAATGGTTCAAAAATGAGGGGAACTGTTTCAAAAATATATTTTTATGTATAAATTTGTATTTTACCTGTTCTGAAATAAACAGTAGTATGGTGTAGGAGGTCCTTCTGTATTTGTGCTGCTTTCATTGGTTATTAAAGAAACTGCCTTGGCCTAGTTGATATGGCAGAACTAAAGTAGGTGGGGAAGACAGAAAAGAATTCTGGGAAGAAGGGCAGAATGGCAGACACCATGGTTCTCCTGCCTGAGACAGATGCAGGTTAGACTCATGCCGGTAAGCCACAGTCAAGTGGTGATACACATGATTAGATATGGGTTAAATAAAGATGTGAGAGTTAGCCAATAAGAGGCTAGAGATAATGGGCCAGGCGGTAATTTATTTAATACAATTTCTGTGTGGTTATTTCAGGTTTAAGCTAGCAGGGCAGGATGGAGCAAAAGGGCCCTGTTCTCTCTTCAGCAGTAGTATCTTATAAAATTCACATCCCATGTGTATTTTGATGGTTTACTCCTTAATTGTTAATTGCTTCCAATTCAGTACGTAGACTCAGTAAAGAGACATAGCAGGAGAAATTGTAATTCTTTGAATTATAACATTCTTCTGTATACCCAAAACAGATTTACTAGTACTAGCCAATATTTGTTACAAAGTTTTGGATCTTGAGATCTTATTAAGTCTTAAGTACCAAATTGTTTTATACCAATAAAAAAAAACAAATACAAATTTTAAATTGTTGGAATTGCTTTTCAACTTTGGGATGGTTTTAGAGCTCTAATCACCGGGCTTGTATTGCTCTTGTTAACAATTTGGATACTGAAAACATAGATTGGAATGAATCACTCTTAATATTTGTTAGGAAAATGAGAAACAGCTGATATTTTAGTTACCACAATTATATTTTCTCATTTCTGTTAATGACAAAAATTGTAGTTCTGAGACTGTGTATGTATTTTAGATAGTTTCTAATAACAAAAGAAAAATATATGTAGGGGGTGTTTGGAAATTTATTGCATTTTGCTAATATCGGTTAAAAGGGAAAGAAAATTATATTCTATTTCACTTAAATACAATGGGCTACATCATCAACACAGTGCATGTACTTACAAAGTAGATGCTAATCAATGAGTCAGTAAACTCAAACTATTTTAGCCAATTCATAGAAGATTACACACAGTGATTATTGATATTAAACTGCAATTTTAAAATTGTCCACTACTAAATAAATGATTAATTATCCATATATTTAGAATGATGGAAGTTAGGTTAATGGAAACAATTTCTCAAGTACCTGGGGGAGGAAACATATTGTCAAGAATAGAACTTGAAAACTGGCATAATTTAGTAAAAGAGTGAACATAATTTTTCCAACAGAGAACTGGATGTGACATAGTTCAACTTACCTCAAATTATAGTGGCTACTTTGTCATTTAGTTTTTTTTCATCTCTGACCTCATTGTGTGGCCATATAATAGTTTAGTCCTTTGCTTTGTGCCCTAACTTTACATTTATTTGAATTATACCTCATTCTACATGAAGAAAAACCATCAAATTTGAATAAAATTTGCTCTTTTCCTCTACACACAGAATTAGAAACTTGGATTTACATAATAATTTCGGGTATATTGTTTGGCTTTGAACAGTCAATGTGTAGGATAGAGAGCTAAAATTAATTATAAAGAGGGGTATCACTATCAGCAATGATGATTTATATCTTTTTCTTCATGATTCTTACCCATCTCATGTTTCCACACACCACGCCCCTGTGTCTGCGCTTGGTGCGCTGGCACCCAGTTCGCGAGATTCAGGCAAGGGGCAGGATGTTAAAATACACAAACACAGACAGACAGTGAGACAGCAACACGGGTCATCCTTGAATTCCCCAAGAATTCCCCCTTTATTGTGTTCAGGGGCAGATTATATAGAGATAGCCACACCCCAGCCAAACCCACCAGAAACCACTCTGCCATCAGAACTCCTTGCTCAGAACAGCTGTCGGCACTCAGATCAGGGGATTACAAGAAATTCAGGATCTGGGGTCTCACTGCTCCCAACAATATAATAGTTTAGTCCTTTGCTTTGTGCCCTAACTTTACATTTATTTGAATTATACCTCATTCCACATGAAGAAAAACTATCAAATTTGAATAAAATTTGCTCTTTTCCTCTACACACAGAATTAGAAACCTGGATTTACATAATGATTTTGGGTATATTTTTTGGCTTTGAACAGTCAATGTGTAGGATAGAGAGCTAAAATTAATTATGAAGGGGGTATAACTATCAGCAATGATGATTTATATCTTTTTCTTCATGATTCTTACCCATCTCATTTTGGCAAGAACATTTGCTGGGTCAGTTGAAATACCACAATGAACTCCAATTTGAACACTATAAAGGGAAGGTAACAACACTTACATAATAATTTCTTCACATTTCAACTGATAGTTTGGGATTGTATTTCCCCAATCATGATTTTTTTTGAGTTTTTATGAAAATTGGAGACTGTAAGGTGACTCATTTTGAAGAAAGAAAAAAAGTTAACAAATATATTTATATAAATTTTCAGGTATATTAAAAATCCAGTATCTCACCATTATAATTATTATTTACACATTTAATTATATTAGTTCCTTATTTTTGTTCAGATGTTTTGCTGTGTGTGTGCGTATTTGTGTGTGTATGTGTATGTGCATATGTGTATACTGGAACATTAAAGTTTAATAAACAATAAGATCATAATCTGGTAAACTTGTATTTTCTTGTGTTATTAAAGAATGTACTACAGAATAATCACATTAAATGAAATAAGCCAATCACAGAAAAGGAAATTTTACGTGTTCCATTCCCATATGTAGAAGCAAAAAAATAATGAGTTGAAGGACTCATGGAATAGAACCCATTACTTTAAAGACGAGAAGAGAAAGTTAGTGATATTGGATTATGAGTACAAAAGTGCAGTTGAATTAGCAGGTTAGTTTTAAATTTTTTTTTATAGCAAAGGAAGGTAAGTACAAAAATATATCATGCATATAAGAGTTTGAAGTTTCCAGCTGTTAACATTTGAGATAATGGAAATGCTAATTTCTCTGATGTGTTTATCTAACAGTATATGTTATATAATATTATGTCTCACAAATATGTATAGCTACTATGGATTAACTTTAAAATATATAAGATTCTAGACCCTTCAATAATATACTTCAAAGAATTTACTCTGACATAAACATGTTTTTGATAGTTGCATATTTGTTTATAGAGTTTGTTCATCTACTGTCTTCGTATTTAGGTTATTTTCAACTTATTTACATTATAAGTAATTATACAATTAATTTGAGGAAGAGATCGGGTCAGTCTTCCTCATCAACTTATACCTTCAAACCCAATAAGGACAAGTTCAACAGTACTACCATATACTGGCTGCCAATGCATGCGTCAGCATTGCCAGGACATATATTTCATTCAATTTTTCATAAAATTAAATTAATGGACATAACTCTTGCCCACAAATGATTAATTCCTGGGGATATGATTTTAGAAGTAATATTATTTGGTTATTGGTAGAGAAAACCTTAAGGCTTTTGAAATATATAGCCCTTCAGAAATAGCATTATAATTAGAATTACCATCAGTAGCATTTCCTTTCTTCATACTTTCCAGCACTAAATTATGCATGTTTCACACATACACATAGATGTATCTGCCATTTTTGTCAATGTGAGGACATATGATAGTTAAAAAATTTATTAACATAATGTGTAATTAGTCATTATTCTTTTTCATTTAGACATGGGCAAGTTATTTTCAATACTCATCCTTTTTAAAATATATATATAATATATATAATAATATAATAATATTATATAATAAATATATATATTATGTATACAGTATTCTGTCTCTGTGTATGCCTGAAGGCCAGAAGAGGGCACCAGACTCCATTACAGATGGGTGTGAGCTACCATGTGGTTGCTGGGAATTGAACTCAGGACCTTTGGAAGAGCAGGCAATGCTCTTAACCTCTGAGCCATCTCTCCAGCCCTTCAACACTCATCCTTAAAGTAAAGTTCCAATTGTAACTGCTAAGAAATTCATCTTCTTGAACAAAGGGTGAAATTTCTTACTGCATGACTCAGACATGTGACTAGAAAATGTAGAGGGAGCAAGTAATAAATGCTATATTCCATAAGATTTTTTTCTGATTGAACCAAAACAATTCAAAGAACTTTCCTCATATACTGATAAGAAAGCAAGTTCAAGGAGATTGGGGCTGGCACATTATTCCCAGCACTCAGGGGTCAGAGACAAACAGATCTCTGTGAATATGAGGCCAGCCTGGTCTACAAGAACTAGTTTCAGGACAATGCTCCAAAGCTACAGAGAAACCATGTCTCGATAAACAAACAAACAAGCAAAACAAAAAGAAAGAAAGAAAGAAAGAAAGAAAGAAAGAAAGAAAGAAAGAAAGAAAGAAAGAAAGGAAGGAAGGAAGGAAGGAAGGAAGGAAGGAAGGAAGGAAGCAATTTGAATAACTGGATATTCTAATAAAGAATCTAAAAACATACATTTTAAGGGTGTCGAAGTTGAAAGTCCAGCTCCACAATTCAGTGGCTATGTAGCTCTGAATTAACTTCTATAAACTGGGAGACACTTTTTCTATCTAGTAGGTATTTTTATTGCTTTATTCCAAATTAATGGAAAATTGAATACCAACTATCTTCACCCCAAAAGTTTCTTAAGAGTAACTACTATTTTTTTATTATAAAGAACGAGCATAATGATGATTCAGTTTGCCTAAGATCAAATTGATAGTGATACAAAGTATGAGATTTGAACCCAAGTAGACTTCTGTGTTCTTTTTATTGATTAGACACTCAAAACACTACTTGTTAATTTGAAGCAAATGGAATGGTGTAAGTTTGAGTTCAAAGCATCCTGAAAGATACCACAACTATTTTCCAGCTTTGCTTTAGTGGTGTAACCTAATGGTGTTGCAAACACCAGACTCACTATGATAGAGATGCCTCAAGTGAAATAGTTCTTCAAGAGGCTCAGATTTTCCTCTTCTGCTTTGGGTTGCAAGACATTAGTCATAATTAATAATATACTGGGTATACCTCCATAGTTCACTAGCCATTTTCTTTTTCTGAGAATAATGACTTAACTTAAAATGTAATACTAAATGCTATGGGAATCAGGGTCATTAGAAGCTGCTGTGTATAATCATTTAGGCTGCAGTGTGAACAGTTGACCCCTAAGCTTTATACAATATAGACCTTCTTATTAAGCTTCATTAACTCATGCTTAGTTTTTAACTCCCTAGTCTAATGTGTCTGGCTCTTTTAGAATATTTTTTTGTTACTTTATTCCTTAATATGCACTATCCTGAATTTAATGTACAGTCATACTCCCTCTTATATGTTCTCACAGTAGAATCCAAACTTTTATTATTGTTCAATTTACCATTCTTATCAGGCACATCACATTTTAATATAAGACCATCACTGCTACTTTTAAAAATATTTATACATAACACTTTTATGCGTATAGGGAAGAAAGCATGATGTTATGATACATTTATACATTGTATATTTATATATGATACATTGTTATGCAACAGATTACACGTTTTCATTTCTTTGCAACTGAAATTGGAAAAAGACATTTAAAGCTATTTTCATAATACTAAACAGTATTATACACTATATTAACTGTGTGTCAGAGGAGGTTAAATATATATAGAAAGATAATGTCAAATTTATGACATTTTTTCTCAGCACACTGAGTGATGGTATTGCAGATATATACCATCATATGCAACTTAGAATATCAACATTTTTGTCAGTGAGTTTGTATGTGGTAAACACTTTTCTCAAACCCTTACATTTCCCTTTCTATTCTTCCATCTGGTAGCCACCATTCCATTCTAGTGAGCTCAGCTATTTTAGATTCTGCATATTAGTGAAATCATCTCAGTGCCTGCTAAATTCAATTAGCATTATGTTCTCAAGCTCATTCCTTGTGCTTGAAGTAATGTTTTTTTTTCTTTTTCATGGTCAAATAATATTTTGTTTTACATATTTTCCAAGTCACTCCATCTATTCACATTTCCACAAACAAAGACAGTGATCTTTGCTATTTTGAAAAGTGCTGTAATAAACATAGAAGTGTTAGTATCTTTTTGATATAATGATGCCATTTTATTTCTAGATAAATACCTAGTACTTGGATTGCTGTAGCATATGGTAGTTCTATTTTTGAATCCCTGAGAAATCACCATACTGCATTCCATAGTAGCTATAGTAATTTAAATTCCCACCAGCATTGTCTAAAAACTCCAACTAATACACATTTTACCATGATCTATTTTACCACATTTATAAACTGTTACTTATTTGCCCATAATTAGCTTACCTTTCTGAAGGTGCTGCTTAATTACTTCACCTAGCCTTAACTAGTACCCTGAGATTTCTCCCTAAAGACAACTAAAATTGAAGTCAGGTTTTCAAATTCCAGATTTGAAAGGAGATCACAATTCAGTTCAGAATATGTGAAACTGAAACAAAAGATTTTTTATGAATCTAGAACTAATCTTGGTAATTTCAATTTCATCATTCTAGAACTGGAAACTGATGCTCCGAATTTATGCATTAAACTTAGCTAGAGTTTATTGCCTTCCCAAATAATTTAATTATCGAGATACTGGTTCTCCTCATTTTTTGTCTTGTTTTCCCATTTAGAAACCTACTCTATGAACTATACAGCATTATGTTCTTTAGTTGACTTGTTTAAACCAGTTACACCTAGAATTGTTACTGCACTTGAATATTTCTACTTAATGACTACACTTATCACTGAAAGAGAATGGCAAACTACAATCATCTTATATAGAATAAAACTTAACGAGAGACCAAAGCCTTTTATTTTGTAAATGTCACAACTGAAAATTGGAGCTGATTGTGTGTGACACATGGGTATTTATATATACCTTTATGCAAGTTTATCTAGCACCTTCTTGAAGCCTTTCACAGATAACATGTCTGTATTGTCCATTTATAAGCCTGTTTTTAGCGTGAAACTAAAGAGTTTTATTTTTAAAAGTTTTCTTCAAATTATTAGTAATTAATTAATCTACAATTTACAATGAAGGACATTACAAAATCAGATGGATAAGTATCCATACACACTTGCATACATAGCATAATAACATAGAAACAAAACCACAAAGGATGTGGATTTGGTATTTCAAATTGTGGGTTTCAAGTCCAATTTTGGGAGCTATCTTTGACTCCTTTCTCTTTCTTATTTCCATATATACTCATTATTACTTTACATATCTTATCTTGGCATCTATATACTTATATGAAGTAGGAATTTTCAAAGAAAATTTGAGAATAAATCTACTTTCCTTTCCCTCTTCTCTCATAAAAGTGTGGCTTTTCACCTTTTTCTAAGCTTTATTTTTACATTTTGCTTCCACTCTGAGATAATGTGGGCAGACAGTTTACTCACTATTGTTAGCTTTATCATTTGTAAGAAATATGCTTTTACTTAAATTGGAACTTCCTTTATATGTCACTTCAACCAGATAGAATTGCTCTACTAGCAGCAAGGTTAGGCACTACAGTGAAGAAGACAGTCATTTCTTTTTTTTTTTTTTTTTTTTTGGAGAGTAAAGGGTTTTTTGGCTTATACTTCTTTTTTTTCTCATGGTTTATTTTTTTAGATTTTAAAATTTCAATCTCCTCCCCTCCTCGCCTCCCCCCCTCCTCCTCTCCTCCTCCCCCTTTCCTACTCTCATTCTCCCCCTTCCATCCCCTACCACTCCACCCAAACCTCCCACTCCCTCCCTCTCAAGGCCAAGGAGCCATCAGGGTTCCCTACTCTATGCTAAGATCCAAGGTCCTCCCAACTCCCCCCAGGTCCAGGAAGGTGATCGACCAAGCTGAGAAGGCTCCCAGAGCCGTCCATGCAGAAGAAGAAATCAGAGCCCAGCGCCATTGTCCTTCGCTTCTCAGTCAGCCCCCGCTGTTGGCCACATTCAGAGAGACGGGTTTGGTCGCATGATCCATCAGTCCCATTCCAACTGGAGTTGGTGATCTCCCATTAGAAATGACAGAGCCCCACATTGGAGCACCAGACTGAGCTCCCAAGGTCCTGATGAGGAGCAGAAGGAGAGAGAACATGAGAAAGAAAGTCAGGACTGTGAGGGAACCTCCATCTCTGGCGATAGATGGGGAAAATGACTGAGCCCCACATTGGAGCACCAGGACTGAGCTCCCAAGGTCCTGATGAGGAGCAGAAGGAGAGAGAACATGAGGGAGAAAGTCAGGAACGTGAGGGGGTGCGTTCACTCATGGAGACGGTGGGGACAGAACTAATGGGAGATCACCGACAGTCATTTCTTTGTTGCCCCAAATTTCATTCACTAAATCTAACCTTTCCCAGATCACTGCTACTGCAGTAAAACTACTCTATGGAAATTTGTAAATGGAAGGTTTATAAAAGGAGTAAGAGTGATAAGAAAGGATGTGAGTACACTTGTAGAAAAAAAAGTGCCTTCCAATGAAAGTTTCATAGATAGCTAATTCTCACAGTCATTTGTAATCTGAAAGCCTTTTGCAATACAGTCTAGGTTAGGGAAATAGCACTTTTACATTTCTTGGCTGCTATGACTGTCTCTGCAATTGCAGTCCCAGAAGAAATGGTAACTCCTGACACACACTTCTTTATTCAACAAAGCAGATAAGATGTGGTTGTGTATCAATAAATAGAAAGGGAACATTAATATATAATCACGACTTCCTGATGAATTGCAGATAAGAACTTTATGTTCAGCACTTCCTTCTTAATTCTAGTTTTCAAATCTGTCATATAATGTTGTAAGCAACTTCATGAAGAAAAAATACTTAATGAATAATTAAATACCAAAGGGTTTTATTTATTCTTTGGTACTTTTGTTATTAAAATAACATGAAGTAACCCTTCTCAAAGAAAAGCATATTCAAATCATATATTTCTGTTTGTGCTGCCTAAAAATTATGTAACATGTTTGAAGAACTTATCCTTAAATACATCTTTAACTGTAGGAAGCTTTATGAAAATAAACCATAGAACATATGTGTCTATCAAATAAATGTTATACAGAAGTCTTACTACAGTCTTCTACTTTTTTGAATCTATTCTACATTTCTTCTAAAGGAAGTATGTGTACACCAGTTCAAGAGAAAATAAAAGTATGTTAGGTCAGATATTTTATAAATGTTTATGAAACGACACAAAACATAAAATGAAAGAAGAAAATGAAGGGATGACAGGCCAAAATATATGTATACATGCTTAGGACTGTCCTCTTGGAATTAAACATTCTACCCTTGGAGAAGAGTTTTTCCCTTACTCAGAAGCTATTAATTACATTTAACTATTCATCTAGAAGTGAGGCCATCTGAGATTTCCCTCATCCATGATGGCATGTCAGTTTGTGTTACCATTTAACACATTTTGTTTAAATAGCCATATTATTGATATATATATGGTACTATTTTGCAGGAAGCATTCTTGTCTTTTGTCTCTTAAAATCTTTCCAATTCCCTCTTTCAGTACTTCCTGGACTCAGATATAGGAATTGCATTATATGTGGACTAACCAGGTCTGGAATCCTCTGCTTAGTTGCTCTCTGCATTTTTATCAGTTGTAGTTTCCTCTGGTCATCTCTATATGTTATAAAAAGTTGTAATCAGAGACTGTGCTTTTGTTTCCTGGCTGCTCAGACACAAATAATCAAACAAAAACTATATTAATTACAACACTGTTTAGCTGAAGACTCAGGGATATTCTTAACTAGTTCTTGCATCTTAAATTGTCCCATTTCCATTAATCTATTTATCACCACAAGGCTGTGGCTTACTGGTAATGTTCTGGCATCTTTTTCTTTCGGCAGCTACATGGCATCTCTCTGACTCTTCCTTCTTTCCTACTCTATCTCAGATTGGAGTTTCTGCCTTGCTCTATACTGCCCTGACATTGGCCAAAACAATTTTATTAACCAATGGTAATAAAACATTCACACACACAGAGGGGAATCCCACATTAAAACAAGTTTCTTTGATGAGGAATGAGAACTACACTGGTCTGTTGGTATAAGGTTAAATATTTGCAATAGAGTTAGGAATTATAGGAATAGTTCTGGGCTAGGGAAGTGGTTATAGTAGGTCTTCCTCTGAGATCTACGATCTTGCTAGCCACCAGTGTTTGGCTATGTTTAGAGTATCAGGCCATGATTTCTTTCCTGTTAATTCAAGGTTATGAATATTATATTTATGTATTTTTCTGCAGAGATTTGACTATTATGTATAACTATGCTTCATTTTCTATTGATAATAACTTTTATTTAATTAAAATATATTACATTATTTACTTCCATCTCCTCCCTTCATCCTCTCCCATAGTCACCCTCATTCTCTTTTAAATTCATGGCCTCTTATTCTTTAATTATTCTTACATATATTGCAAATTAATATATAAATACATTTAATTTTGCATATATATATATATATATATATATATAATTTTAGGGTTCATTACTTGGGATGAGAAAACCATTTAGGGTGCTCATCTCTGAAGAAGTCTAATTGACCTTGTTCCAGAATATTTTAATTGCCTATAGTTCTTTATCTAGGGTGGGACCCTCTGTTATTTCTCCATTTACATTGGTATTTCTATTCATGTTATAATTTTTAGATCTTGCCAACATAGGCATATTGTTTCGATTTCATGGGTGATGTTCCTTTGTTATATCTAGAAGATTTAGTCTTGGAGACTTCTTGGTTCACTGAATATTATTATCGTTTGGTACCCTGTTCTTGGATATGCCCATAGCCTTTTAAGCTTTGTGTTGTAGGTCTATCAATTGAGAACTGGAATCTCACAGTCCATTGATTTCTGCATTTAGACTGCATGTGACTTTCTATAATAGTTTCTATCTGCTATAAAATAAGTTTCTTTTCTCAGGTTAGAGAGATACATTTATCTTTAGGGTAAAAATAAATATTGAAAGTGTAGTTAGTAATTATACCAGTTTAGAACAGTGACAGTAGTAATTTTTTCTGAAATCTTTTACCACACTAGCCACAGGTGACTTGCTAGGTTTTCTGTGAGTAATCCCTTTTCCCTCATAGAATCATTTTTGTTTTCTTATTTTTAAAATTAAAAGTAGATTCTTCTCTCATACAGTACATCTCAGTTACTGTTTCTCCTTCCTCCACTCATCTCAGCTAACCCTTACCTCCCCTCTCTTCTAAATATAATTCCAATTCTTTTTAAATTGTTTAATTAGTTAGTTAGTTATGTTTGTGTATACATGAATTCACTGTTATTGTGTATGTGTGGAGATGACAGTTTGTTGGGGAGTTTGCACTATTCTTCTTCCATGTGGGTCTCAGGTACTAAATTCAGGTCATCCAAACATAAAAGAAAATTTCTTTATTTGCCCAACCATTTTGTAGGCCTTTGTATTTCTGCAAAATATTATAGGTGTATAACTTCAATATAAAATTGATATGATAAGCATGCTTTTTCAATATTATTGTATTTTCATATAATATTATGCATCTAATTAACAATTTCAACAAGAAAAATGCTGTTAGAATTTTTAATTGATAACACTTAGAGTCAATAATATTTCCATCTTTAAACTATTATATTTCCTGAATCATAAACAAAGTATGTCCTATTTGTGTTTTATTTATCTTTTGAGAATGTATTACAGTCTTCAAATACTTTTCATTATATAAATAACTTTTATATTACTATACATTGAATGTTCCATTGCATTTTTGGAATATTCATTCTTGGTATGTAGAAACAATTAAGAAGAGGGATTTGATGGAGACCTCAAATTTGTCAATCCAGCCTCAAAACCTTTGACAAATAATATGTCCAACTTGCAAAATATGCTAGGGCAATGGTGACATAGAAATTATGAGAATAAACAAACAATGTCTGATTTGACTTAAGGCCCACTCCATAAAAGAGAACCATGCCTGATACTGCTTGGGTAACCAAGAACCAGAAAACTATATATCCCAGTAATGTAGGGTAAAATCAAGCTACTATTGATATGAAAAGAATGTAGTAATAAAATGACTTCTGCTGTGCTCATAGATCAACACCTTATCCAGTTATCAGAAATGCTTGCTCTAGCAGCAGATGTGAGCAGATGCAGAGATTGCAGTCAAACATTATTCAGTGAGAAAGAGTTCTCTATCAGATCTTTTCACTTGGAGCTCAAGGGAACTTCTCAGAAAAGGGAGAGGGAAGATTACAAGAGTCAGAGGGGATGGAAAATACCATATGATATGGCCTACCCAATCAATTAAGCAGGTCTCATAGGGGTTTATAGAGACTGAAGCTCCAATCAAAGAGCCTGCAAAGGTCTGTACCAGGTCTTTGGTATGTTATGGCTGTTAGCTTGGTACTTTTGGGCACTCTTGAAAGTGGAGCAGGTATGCCTCTGACTCTTTCTTGCTCTTGGAAATCTCCTTTTATCGGGTTGCCTTGTTCAGCCTTCCCAATGCAAGGGTTTTTGCCTTTCTTTTTGCATCTTGTTTTTTCATGTTTGGTTATTGTGTCATAGAGGCCTGCACTTTTCTGAGGGAAACAGAGGGGAAATAGATATGTGGAAGAGGGAATGTGGAGGGGTGTTCAAATGAGTAGAGAGAGGAAAAACTGTGTTCAGGATGTATTGTATAAGAGAAGATCCTCAGGTACATGAACTGGTTTGTTGGAGCCTATTCTCTGTGGTGGGATACCTTGCTCAGCCTTGATGCAGGAGGGAGGAGCTTGGTCCTGCCCTGACTCAACATGATGTGCCAGTCTTTGTTGACTCACTAAGGGAGGCCCTAACCCCTCAGAGGAGTGGATAGAAGATAGGATGAGGGGAGATGGAGGAGAAACTGTGGTTGGTACGTAAAATTTTAAAAAAGAGAATATATTTTCAGCTTTAAAAACCAGAAAATGAAAATTTTAAAAATAAGTGAAATCATAGAAATAGTTTTATTTGAACCCAAACAATAGAACCCATTTTACTTCAGATACCTTTCACCTTACAAGGAATGTAAATGATATCTATCAACTCATACAGTTTTAAATTCAGCAATCATTTATTGATCCACAATGATTTGCATCATCAAAATTTATAAAACAGTGAGACGTTATGATATATATGTTACAATTTGTCCTTAAGTAGAAATCTGACTAGATAAGCTCTGTCTAACTGAAGAAGTTGACAGGATTTGAGTGATTAGAGCACTTATTTCTATGGGTCAAAAAATATTTAATAAATGGGACCTCCTGAAACTGAGAAGCTTCTGTAAATCAAAGGACAGAGTCAATAAGACAAAATGGCCAGCTTACAGATGAGAAAAGATCTCACTACCCCTACATCTGACAGAGGGCTGATCTCCAAAATATATAAAGAACACAAGAAGTTAACATCAAAATGCCAAATAAATCAATTTTAAAAATGGAGTACAGGTATAATATAAACAGAAAATTCTCAAAAGAAGAAACTCAAATAGCTGAAAGACATTTTAAAAAATTCTCAACATTCTTAGACATTAGGGAAATGGAAATCAAAATGGCTCTGAGATGCCATCTCACACCAGTCAGAATGGTAAGGGTTAATAACACCAATGACAAATTATGCTAGAGAGGATATGAAGTAAGGGGAAACAACTTCTTCTACTGCTGGTGGGAGTGCAAACTTGTACAGCCACTTTGAAATTCAGTATGTGGTTTCCCAGAAAATTAAGAATCAATCTACTTCAAGACTTAGCAATACCACTCCTTGGCATACAACCAAAGGATGCACAATCTAACAACAAAATCATTTATTCAACTATGTTCATAGGGCCGGGCGATGGTGGCACACACCTTTAATCCCAGCACTCGGGAGGCAGAGGCAGGCGGATCTCTGTGAGTTCGAGACCAGCCTGGTCTACAGAGCTAGTTCCAGGACAGGCTCCAAAGCCACAGAGAAACCCTGTCTCGAAAAACAAAAAACAAACAAACAAACAAACAAAAACCCAAAATAACTATGTTCGTAGCAGCATTATTTGTAATAGCTAAAACCTGGAAACAACCTAGATGATCTTCAAATGAAAAATGGATAAAGAAAGTGTGATACATTTATACAATAGAGCATTAACCAGCTGTAAATAACAATATCTTGAAATTTGCAAGCAAATGGATGGAACTGAGTAGATAACCCAGACACAGAAATACAAACATATATATACATATATATATATATATATGTGTATATATATATATATATATATATATATATATATATATATATATTCATTCATAAGTGTATATTAGATGTAACGCAAAGCATAGCCAGGCTACAATCCACCACCTCAGAGTAGCAAGGTAAAAGTAGGACACTTAGAGGGAAACACATGGAGGGCCCCAGGTAAAGGGAGTAGCTAGGAATTCCTGTGTAAACTGAGAAGAGGAATATAAAGAAGGGGATGGGGGATGGGAACATGAGGGTTCAAGATGGCCAAGTTGGGAGAGGAATGGAGAGTGGGAGCAATGAAATAGATATCTTGAAACAAAAATATCTTGATAGAGGAAGCCATCATGGCCTTGGGGAAACCAGGTTTTAGCCTGAATTTTAATTGGTCTTAATAATCAAACCAGGAGTCAGATAATGGGGTAAATGCTGAAAGATCAAAGACTAAAGAAGCAAGCACTAGAGGGAATTTTTAGCTCTACAGAATCGTCAGACAAAAAAGGACAAGACTGTGTCTCTGGCATTTTTAGATTAAAAGGGCTGAGCAACTGTCTCCTCCTGCCTTATATTTCTCTCTCTGCCCAGCTATATTCCTCCTGTCTCTGCCTCCCTAGTGCCAGAATTAAAGGCCTGTGATTCCCAGTTACTGGTACTAAAGGTACTTGCCCCTACTGCCTGGCGTCTATGCCAAACTACTGACTGGCTCTGTATTCTGATCCTTAGGCAAGCATTTTTTTTTTTGTTAGATCACAAACAAAATATCACCACACCAGGTGCTAGTAAAATTCACAGGCATCAACAAAGATTACCCCAGCTAAGACTAAGCAATTACTAGATACAAGTATACAAAATGAGAAAAGTAGACCTTTCATCTTGAGTGATTTTTTAAAATGAAGTTGAGCATTGGCAGTTTAAATATAAACATTTTCTGTACTGTAGATCAATCAGTAAACTAGAATATTCAATATCTTCAGCTGCTTTTGATGCCAATCCAAAAGTACAGACAAGATGTGTTAGAATCTATGAGAATTTTAGAAGCAAGAATAAAAAGTAAAATAAGTAATAGCAGCAGTACTTTATATACCAGCTTTATGGTAGAAATTTCTGTAAATGAATCAAACAGCCGGTACTCTCTTGGTCTAGATGCCTGAGTGTCCAGAGAGGACTTTATTGTATCCTTCTTTACCATATAATCATAGAATAATTGGGTAAAATGGAGTGCAGAGATCCTTTTTTCTCTTTCTTAGAAGTGTCATTCATAAACAAAGTAAAAAAATTGAATATTATCTTTGTCAATATAGCATGCAGATATTTCTTCTTTTTATATAAATATATGAATATATATTTATCTATTTAACTTAACAGTGGTTATCTCCAAATATTTTGCAAGCAGAACTTTCATATATAATAAAACAAATATGAAACCACATACTTTATAGAACATAGTAAGTATTATATGTAACGTTGCATTTTCTTCAAAGTAATCTAACTTTCAAAACTTCTCACCATCACCCTTGTAAATGTTATAATCATATATAACCATTTTCATGCTCTTTGATAATCTTATGCTATGATATATATTTGAGTCATACAAGTCAAACAGAAGACACTACTTTCTCGTTTTTAATAGAAATCAGCTTTTCAAGTCCCTTTGATGAGCCATTATAAAGAAGAGGTCAGATATGCTGTATTCTATATGACTACACAGAATCTCTAAGATCAGATGGAACTGTGGATAAGTGGAAATAAAATACTGGGGATACTGTAATAGTACAGTGAACTAGACACCCATATTGTCTGTTCTGTTCTTCTCAGTGTTCTGTGGAACTTACAATAATACAGGATTTTACCTAGAACTTACCCTTATAGAGTCTCAAAATAAAGATGAACATATATATTTTCACTCAATGAGAAGAACCAAAGAAGAAAATATAATTGCATATAAATTTGATTAGTGACAGAAAACATTCTCAGTCGTTCTCTTTCCCCAATTAAGATATTCTCTCTTTATATGACTTCTTCATAAAAATTATTCTATAGTTTATCTTTCTTGATTCTGGTTTCCTTAAAAGAATGTTTCAATTGAAATATTTTGCTTTTCTGTAACAACTGTAGTATATCAAACAGTTCAGAATGTGTGTCAGGAAAACATAATATCTAGTTAAAAAACCACTCCTTATGCATTTACACACACATATAGAGAGAGATAGACAGATATAGACAGATACAGATATAGATATACTGACCTTCAGTTAGGCTTCAGGTTAAGAAAACATGAGAAAATCAATAGCTTATTTTCGCTCCCCTTTTACTATTTTTTCTGCTTAGTTTTTTGTTTGCTGAGATAAACAGTATCATAACACTAAAAAGCATGCATCTCCACTGAACATCCAAGAGGCATAAGAGGGTCACACTTTGGATAGTCTTTGTAAGTCTAGCAAACCAGGTCTGTCAATATATACCATCTTTCTGTATGCAGCAATGTCCACTCCCTTGTTAGTATAAAGGAACATTTATTCTTCAGCATCTTAAACTCTATCTCTACCCTCAACCCCAAGACTCTTCAAAATGAGCTTACAAGAAAGACATTGGGTAATAGGAACTCTAATCTTTGGGGAATAAATCTTTGACAATGAAGCAAGCTGTTCAATTTCATCATTCTTTTCAGGTGTCAAATGTGCATCACCTTCCACTGGGGAATGATGAAATGTTGACCCTGTCAATAATATTCCACTGGGAAGCTTGCTGCAATAATGTTGCAGACCAGAAACAATTATTAGAGTCCCCTATTGGTTTGTAATAAAGAAAGAAACTTGAAGCAAGAATGCTATTCTTCTTCTGATTTTCCCTTGGTCATTCTATATGTATTTCATCAACAGATTTCCTGTAGTTAAGATAATCAGCTCTACCATTAGAATAGGCCATATGCCATAGATGTTTAGAATAATTAGAGACATTATGAAGGGAAATTTTTTCTTTTTGTTAATTTCATTTAACATTTTAAACCACAGTTCTGCCTTCTTCCCTTCTTCCCTTCATCTTCTCTTTTGCTCATCCTCCATCAACTCCTCCTAAAGGGTAAGGACTCCCATGGGGAGTCAGCAAAGCTTGGCACATTAAGTTGAGGCAGGACCAAGACCCTCCCCCATGCATCAGGCAAGAAATGTTTTATCTACTGTTTTCCTATTGGCTTAGAGCTACAAAAAATATAACATTACAGTCAGTGCACTGCATTGGCCTGTTTACTTTGAAGTGTTTCATTACTATTAATGCACTGAATTCTATTATCAAATGATGAGCATCAATATCATCCTTTCATTGTCTTTCTTTTTATCTACACCAACACCTTTCATAGCAGGGATATAAAGAGCCCAAAGATTTTATGTACTGTTATAGGAACATTGATGTATTTAACAGTGTCCTTTTGATACAAAGCAAGTTGGAAATTTTTTTTCTTTTTTTTCTCCTTTTCTTATTAAAAATTTCCATCTCCTCCCCTCCTCCTCACCCTTCCCTCACCTCCCTTCCACCCATACCCCCATCCCTACCTCTCCAAGCCAAAGACCCATCCGGGATCCCTTCACTACGTTAAGTACAAGGAACTCCAAACTCCCCCTATGTCCAGAAAAGGTGAGCAACAAAACTGAAAAGGCTCAAAGTGAGCCCGTCCATGCTGTAGAGTCCAAGCCCATTGCCGTTTGTCCTTGGTTTCTCAATCCTCCTCCACCTTCAGCCACATTCAGAAAGTCCGGTTTGGTTACCTGTTCCATCAGTCCCATTCCAACTGGACTTGGTGATCTCCCGTTAGTTCAGTCCCGACCATCTCAATGGGTAAACGCACCCCTCACGGTCCTGACTTCCTTGCTCATGATCTCCCTCTTTTTCTCCTCATCAGGACCTTGGGGGCTCAGTCCGGTGCTCTAATGTGGGCTCTGTCATTTTCTCCATCCATCGCCAGGTGAAGGTCTCTATGGTGATATGCAAGACATTCATGAATATGGCATAGGATTGGACATTTCTGGCTCCCGCTCTTCAGCTGCCCAAGGAAACTAGCTGGGGGTATCTTCCTGGACAACTGGGAACCCCTCTAGAGTCAAGTCTCTGCCACCCTAGAATGGCTCCCTTAATTAAGATATATAATTCCCTGTTCCCACATCCACCCTTCTATGTCCCAACCATCCTATTCCCCAAGCTCTCCCCATCCTCCACTTCAACTTTTCTCTCCCCATCCCCCCCATCCCACCATCTCACCCCACAGCCAAGTTCCCAATTTTTTGCCCGGCAATCTTGTCTACTTCCAATATCCAGGAGGATAACTATTTGTTTTTCTTTTGGATTCACCTTCTTATTTAGCTTCTCTAGGATCACAAATTATAGGCTCGATTGTCCTTTATTTATGGCTAGAAACAAATTTATGAGTGAGTACATCCCAATGTTCATCTTTTTGGGCCTGGGTTACCTCACTCAGGATGGTGTTTTCTATTTCCATCCATTGCATGCAAAATTCAATATGTCATTGTTTTTTTTTACCGCTGAGTAGTACTCTAATATGTATATATCCCACAGTTTTTTCATCCATTCTTCCACTGAAGGGCATCTAGGTTGTTTCCAGGTTCTGGCTATTACAAATAATGCTGCTATAAACATAGTTGAACAAATGCTTTTGTAATATGATTGGCATCTCTTGGGTAAATTCCCAAAAGTGGGATTGCTCGGTCCTGGGGTAGGTTGATCCCAAAATTCCTGCGAAACTGCCACACTGCTTTCCAAGCGGTTTTGCACATGTTTTCATTCCCACCAGCAATGGATGAGTGTACCCCTTACTCCCACATCCTCTCCAGCAAAGGCTATCATTGGTTGTTTTTTGATTTAGCCAATCTGACAGGTTGTAAGATGGTATCACAAAGTTGTTTTGATTTGCATTTCCCTGATTGCTAAGGAGGTTGAGCATGACCTAAAGGGTGTTTTGGCCATTCGAAATTCTTCTGTTTGAGAATTTCTGTGTTGAGTTCAGTGCCCCCATTTTTTTAACTGGGTAATTAGCATTTTAAAGTCTAGTCTCTTTTTCCTTATACATTTTGAAGATCAGACCTTTGTCTATTGCGGGGTTGGTGAAGATCATTTCCTAGTCAGTAGGCTGTCTTTTTTGTCTTAGTGATAGTGTCCTTTGCTTTACAGAAGCTGCTCAGCTTTCAGGAAGGTCCCATTTATTCAATGTTGCCCTTAATGTCTATGCTGATGGGGTTATACAAAGGAAGTGGTCTCCTGTGCCCAAATGTTGTAGAGTACTTCCAACTTTCTCCTCTAACAGGTTCAGTGTGTTCAGATTAATATTGAGGTCTTTAATCCATTTGGACTGAGTTTTGTGCATGGTGATAGATATGGATCTACTTTAATTCTTCTACAGGTTGACATCCAGTTATGCAGCACCATTTGTTGAGATGCTTTCTTTCTTCCCTTGTGTACTTTTAGCTCCTTTATTGAAAATCAGGTGTTCATAGGTTTTGTGGGTTAAGATTTGTGTCTTCTATTCGATTCCATTGGTCGGGCTTCTCTGTTTTTATGCTAATACCAAGCTGTTTTCAATACTGTAGCTCTGTAATAGAGTTTGAAATCAGGGATGGTAATGCCTCCAGGAGTTCCTTTATTGTATAAGATTGTTTTGGCTATTCCTGGGTTTCTTGTTCTTCCATATAAAGTTGATTATTGTCCTTTCAAGATCTGTGAAGTATTTTGATGGGATCTTTAAAGGGATTGCATTGAATCTATAGATTGCCTTTGGTAGTATTGCCATTTTTAATATGTTGATCCTCCCAATCCAAGAGCAATGGAGATCTCTTCCATTTTCTGGTTATCCTCTTCAATTTCTTTCTTCAAAGACTTAAAGTTCTTGTAAATAGATGTTTAACTTCCTGGGTTAGAGTTACCCCAAGATATTTATGCTATTTTGTGGCTATCGTGAAAGGCGAAGGTTCTCTGATTTCCTTCTCTGCTTCTTTATCCTTTGTATATAGGAGGGCAACCGATATTTTTGCAGTTTCATCTTGTATCCGGCCATGTTACTAAAGGAGTTTATCAGCTTGTAGGAGTACTTTGGTGGAGTTTTTGGGTTCGCTTATATTACACTATCATATCATCTGCAAATATCGAAAGTTTAACTCCTTCCTTTCCAATTGTGAATTCCCTTGATCCCCTTGTGTTGTCTTATTGCTATTGCTAGAACTTCAAGCACTATATTGAAGAGATAAGGAGAGAATGGACAGCCTTGTAGTGTTCCTGAATTTAGTGGGATTGCCTTGAGATTCTCTCCATTTAATTTGATGTTAGCTGTGGGCTTTGCTGTAAATAGCGTTTATTATATTTAGGAATGACCCCTGTATCCCTAATCTCTCCAAGACCTTTATTATTAAAGGGGTTGTTGAATTTTGTTCAATGCTTTTTCAGCATCTAATGAGATGATCATATGTTTTTTTTTCCTTCAGTTTATTTATATGATGGATTACATTGATAGATTTTCCATATGTTGAGCCAGCCCTGCATCTCTGGAATGAAGGCCTACTTGTTTGTAGTGGATAATTTTTCTAATGTGTTCTTGGATTCAGTTTGCCAGTATTTTATTGAGAATTTTTGCATCAGTGTTCATGAGTGAGATTGGCCTGTAATTCTCTTTCTTGGTTGAGTCTTTGTGTGGTTTAGGTATCTGGTGTAATTGTAGCTTCTAAAAGGAAATTAGGCAATGACTGTTCTGTTTCTGTATTATGAAATACATTAAGGGAGTATAGGTATATAGGTCTTCTTGGAAGCTCTGGTAGAATTCTGCATTGAAACCATCTGGTCTGGGCTTTTTTGATAGGGAGATTTCTGATAACAGTTTCTAATTCTTCGTGACTCACATGACTATTTAGATGTTCACCCTGGTTCTGATTAACTTAGGTATATGGTACTTATCTAAAAAGTGTCATTATTTTACATTTTCCAATTTTTTGGCATACAGGCTTTTGTAGTAAGATCTAATGATTCTCTGAATTTCCTTTGTGTCTCTGGTTATGTCCCCCTTTTCATTTCTAATCTATTAATTGTTTGTTTCTCCTCTCTGCCATTTGATTACTTGGCTAGGGGTTTGTCAATCTTGTTCATTTTTCTCCAAGAACTAGCTTTTTGTTTCATTGATTCTTTTGGATTGTTTTCTGTGTTTCTATTTTGTTGATTTCTGCCTCAGTTCGGTATTATTTCCAGTCTTCTAC
Source organism: Arvicola amphibius (assembly GCF_903992535.2). Classification (NCBI taxonomy): domain Eukaryota; kingdom Metazoa; phylum Chordata; class Mammalia; order Rodentia; family Cricetidae; genus Arvicola; species Arvicola amphibius. The sequence goes on along the minus strand of NC_052065.1, from coordinate 78,688,342 downwards.
TCCTCCTAGGTGAGTCTGATTCTTCGTTTCTAGAGCTTTTCAGGTGTGCTGTTAAGTCTCCAATGTGTGCTTTCTCCTTTTTGTTAAGTGGGCACTTAATGCTATAAACTTTCCCCTCTTAGCACTGCTTTCATAGTATCCCATAGGTTGAGTATTTGTGTCTTTATTTTCATTAAACTCAAGGAGACTTTAATTTCTCTCTTTACTTTCTTCCTTGACCCAGGTGTGGTTCAGTAGTTGACTGTTCAGTTTCCATGAGTTTGTGGGCTTTCTGGGGGTTAGCCTTGTTGTTGAATTCTAATTTTAATCCATGGTGATCCGAAAAGATGCAGGTGGTTACTAATATGTTTTGTAACTGTGGAAGTTTGCTTTGTTACTGGAGTATATGGTCAATTTTCGAAAAGGTTCCATGAGCCTCAGAGAAGAAGGTATATTCATTCCTATTTGGGTGGAATGTCCTAGAGATGTCTTGTTAAGTCCATTTGGTCATTTCCTCCATTAAGTCTCTTAGTTCTCTTTTAGGTTTCTGTCGGATTGACCTGTCCATTGGTGAGAGAGGAGTGTTGAAGTTATCCCACTATCAGGGTGTTTGGTTTGATGGCTGGCTTGAGCTCTAGTAATGTTTCTTTTACATAAGTGGGCGCTTTTATATTAGGAGCATAGATATTCAGGTTTGAGGACCTTCGTTCTGATGGATTTTTCCTGTAATGAGTATATAAGTGTCTTTTTTCCATCTCTCTGATTGATTTTTTAGTTTGAAATCAACTTTCTTAGAAATTAGTATGGTCACACCCGCAGGTTTCTTAGGTCCATTTGCTTGATAAACCTTTTTCCCAACCCTTTACTCTGAATAGGTGTCTGTCTTTGTGGTTGAGGTGTGTTTCTTGTAAACAGCAGAATGTTGGATCCTGTTTTCGTATCCAATCTCTTAGCCTGTGCCTTTTTATAGGGTGAATTGAGTCCATTGATATGAAGTTATATAATGACCAGTGTGTTGTTAACATGTATCATTTTTTTTCTGTAGTAGAGTTTTTGTGGTGTTACCCTTCTTTGAGTTGTGATGGTGAAGGGTTGCTGGATGTCTGAGTATTTTGGGCAATGCTGGACTCCTTTGTTTGTTATTTTCCTTCTATTACTTTCTGTAAGGCTGGATTGGTGGCTACGTATTGTTTTAAATTGTTTTATCTTGGAATATTTTGTTTTCTCCATTTATAGTGAACGAAAGCTTGGCTAGGTATAGTAATCTAGGCTTGCATCCATTGGTCTCTTAGTTTTCTGCAAAACATCTATCAGGACCTTCTGGCTTCATGGTTTCCATAGAGAAGTCAGGGTGTAAGTCTGATAGGTTTACCTTTATGAGTTACTTGACCTTTTTCCTTTGCAGCTCTGAATATTCTTTCTTATTCTGTATGGTTTTTTTTTTTTGTTTTACTTATTATATGGCGAGTTTTTTTTTTTCCAGTCTATTTGGCGTTCTCTAAGCTTCTGAACTGTTAATAAGAATATCGTTCTCTTAGGTTTGGAAGTTTTCTTTCTATAATTTTATTAAATATATATTCTGGACCATTGAGCTGTAATTTCTTCTCCTTCTTCTACATTATTCTAGGTTTGGTCTTTTATTGTGTCCCAGATTTCTTGAATGTTTTGTTATGAGAATTTGTTGGATTTGCTGTTTTCTTTGATCAGTGCATTTATTTTCTCTATGGTATCTTCAGAATCTGAGATTTCTTTCTTCTATCTCTTGTATTCTGTTGGTTATGCTTGTTCTGTAGTATCTGTTCGTTTACCTAGATTTTCATATCCAGCTGGCCCTCGGGTTGTGTTTTCTTCCTTGCCTCCATTTCAGTTTTCAAGTCTTGCACTGTTTCCATTATCTGTTTGATTGTTTTTTTCTTGGTTTCCTAGGATATCGTTTACGGATTTACTCAATTCTTCAAACTTTTTGTTATTCTTCTCATCCATTTCTTTAAGAGAGTTTTACATCTCCTGTTTAAGGGACTCTATTATTTTCATAAGGTCAATTATTTCTACTTCTTCTTGATTAGTGTGTTCAAGTCCTCCTGTTATAAGTTCGATGGGTTCTGGTGCTTTCATGTTGTTTTTCAAATTGTTGCAGGAATTCTTGCATTGGTGCCTGCCCATTTCTTCCTGTGAATAATCCCTTATGGGTCTTCTTTTAGGAGTTCAATTCTCCTTGCTGGCCAGGCAGCTCACAGGTAAAAGGCCTACTTTGCTGAAGGCAGGTAATTGACATAGAGGACCTCCCACCTGCCTGGGTGCACTCAATTCCTGGTCCTGGTGCCCAAACAGGCTGAGCTGTGGGATTTTGTGGCCCTGAAGATGGGAGGATGAAGCAGGGGAGGGGGGGATTCTGGGTGCAAGCTGGGAAGGGACAGGATGAGAGAGGCAGTATCATGGGAGTATAACCCCTGCAGGAAGACCAGGAAGTGTGTGGGAGGGTTGAGGAAAGTCCATTGTCCCCCTCCGGGCTGCTGCCGAGGTTCAGGCACTCACTCACCTCAATGAATGATGGATCTTCTGGTAGACAGTCAGATTTCCTTGCTAGCCAATCAGCTCAAAGGGCCTACCTTGCTGCAGACAGGCTATTGATACAGAGGACATCCCACCCGCCTGGGTGCACTGAATTCCAGGTCCAGGCAACCAAACCGGCTGAGCTGTGAGATTTTGTGGCCGCGAAGACAGGAGGATGAAGGGGGGGCTGTTTGCTCTTCTTAATAAGGTAAAGGTAATTCATGGAATAAGTACAAAAATAATATAATAATCACCTAATTGGCAAAATAAACATATACACAAACACACAGACTCATATGGAGTTAGAATGATAGACACCATTATTTACTCTTGCATATTCTAGACAGCAAACTAAGAGTTTTAGATTTGTACTTTCTAAATTAGTCATTATTGTACTTTATTATAGCATATAACACTAAGTTTACAATTCATAGACATGGTACTCAGCTAATGCAATAACTTCTATAGAAAGACATGAACCAATTTTCTTTGATCCCATATCTGCATGGAAACTGTCTATATAGGTGCTCTTATCTTTAAATTTGTTTTTCCTTTCTTTCTTTCTTTCTTTCTTTCTTTCTTTCTTTCTTTCTTTCTTTCTCTTTCTCTCTCTCTCTCTCTCTCTCTTTCTTTTTATTAAAAATTTCCATCTCTTCTCCTCCTCCAACTTCCCTCCCCTCCACCCACAGCCCCACTCCCTCCATCTCCAGGCCAAAGGGCAGTCAGGGTTCCTTACACTGTGGGAAGTCCAAGGTTCTCCCAATTCCTCCCAGGCCCAGGAAGGTGAGCATCCAAACTGAGAAGGCTCCCACAGAGCGCATCTATGTGGTAGAATCAAAGCACAGAGCCATTGTCCTTGGCTTCTCATTCAGCCTCCACCGTCAGCCATATTCAAAGAGTACGGTTTGATTACATGCTCCATCAGTCCCATTCCGACTGGCCTTGGTGATCTCCCATTAGATCTGTCCCACCGTCTCAGTGGGTGAACACACCCGTCACAGTCCTTGACTTCTTGCTCATGTTCTCCCTCCTTCTGCCTCCTCATTAGGACATTGGGAGCTAAGTCCGTGCTCCAATGTAGAGCTCTGTCTCTATCTCCATCCATCACCAGATGAAGGTTCTATGGTGATATGCAAGATAATCATCAGTGTGGTTATAGCACAAGGCCAGTTTAGGCACGCTTTCCTCTGCTGCCCAAGGAACAGGCTGGGGACATCTCCTTGGACACCTGGAAACCCCTCTAGAGTCAAGTCTCTTGCCAACCCTAAAATGGCTCCTGTAATTAAGATATATATTTCCCTGCTCCCATATGCTCCCCTCCTCCATCCCAACCATCCCATTCCCTCAAGCTCTCCTCATCCTCTCTTTCTCCCTTCTCTCCCCCATCTCCCCTTATCCCTATCTCACCTCTGCCCCCATGTTCCCTACCTCTGCCCGGCAATTTTGTCAATTTCCAATATCCAGGAAGATAACAATATGTTTTTCTTTGGGTTCACCTTCTTATTTAGCTTCCCTCAGATCATGAATTATAGGTTCTATGTCCTTCAGTTGTGGCTAGAATCCACTTATGAGTGAGTACATACAATATTCCTCTTTTTGATTCTGGGTTACCTCACTCAGGATGGTGTTTTCTATTTCCATGTATTTGCATGCAAAATTCAAGATGTCATTGTTTTTTTTTTTTTTTTTCTGCTGAGTAGTACTCTAAACCGTATATGTGCCACACCTTCTTTATCCATTCTTCTATTGAGGGGCACCTAGCTTGTTTCCAGGTTCTGGCTATTACAAATAGTGCTGCTATAAACATAGTTGAATAAATATTTTGGTAGTATGATTGGGCATCTCTTGGGTATATTCCCAAGAGTGGTATTGCTGGGTCCTGGGGTAGGTTGACTCCCAGTTTCCTAAGAAACTGCCACACTAATTTCCAAAGTGGTTGCACAAGTTTGCATTTCCACCAACAATGGATGAGTGTTCCCCTTACTCCACATCCTCTTCAGCATAGGCTATCATTGGTGTTTTTGATTTTAGCCATTCTGACAGTTGTAAGATGGTATCTCAAAGTTGTTTTGTTTTGCATTTCCCTGATCGCTAAGGAGGTTGAGCATGCCCTTAAGTGTCTTTTGGCCATTTGAACTTCTTCAACTGTATATGTTTAAATATATGTTTTTCTGTGTATTAGTACAGGCATTTATGTGCCATGGTTCATGTGTATGTTAAAGGACAATCTTAGGATTTGGTCTTTGTCTTCTTCCTCATTGGAGGCAGGGTTTCTGGCTGTATATTGCTGTACACATCAGGTTATGTGGCTTGTGGAAAATTACTTCTCTCTGCTTCCCATCTCCTTGTAAGTATACCAGTTTACAAATCTGCACTACTACAACAGGTATTACAAGAGGTGCAGGTATTCCAACTCTGATCTACATACTTGTCCAGAAAACATTATATCAGTTGAGCTGTCTTACCAGCTTTCTTATTACTCTATATTTCCTTAAGGAATGATATAGATATAGCAAAAAATTAATAACTGGTTTTCACAGAAGTTCCATTGCATATACTCAATCTATTTTAGTTATAAAGAAAGAAGAATTTTGATGATCTTCAACAGATTACCACATGGAAATAAATCTGTGTGAAAGAAAAGAAAAGCAAATAAGAAGCTTTAAATAAAAGTGTTTATTATACTTGTAGATGTCTTCATTTCAAAGTATGTTCAAGTATGAGAAAATTTAGGATGCCCTTTAATGCATTATGAACAAATGGAGATGCATTATATAATGTTGGCATTCTGGAAGACAGGTCAAGAAGGAAAAATCAATACTTCATTAATATATAATTTTTCCTTTCAAGAAGCTCAAAGTCCTGTTTTCTTTTTCATCTGAACAAAGTTAAAACAACTAAGCAACTGTGACTGAAAACTTCACCTTGTTTAAATAGGTTAGTATTGATATTGCATAATCTTTTCTTCAAATTTCTAGTTAGTGTTTTATCTAGATATATATGGAGGACACATAGGATGTTAAAAACTGTTCAGTTTTTTTCAATATATATTGCTGATTCATTATTCAAGTCATAGAAAATGCAAGTTGAGTTATCCATTCCTTCATTTTTGCTGTGCACATGTGCCATATATTAAAAGTTGGAAAATAAGAAGTTCACTAACATTACAGGTATTGATCTATTGGATTCCTAGTAAAGATAGTCATGTAGTACATAACTTAAAGGAAGAATTAAATAAATCACCTGAAAACAGCAAGTAATGAAGAAATCAACTGTTTTAGAGTCACAGTTTTATACTCTTATAAAAGCAATACTTTACAGAAAATTAAAACTATCATTTTATTTAGCTAGGCTATTTGTGCAAGCATTATGCCTAACCTACCTTTTAATATATTATCATTTTTATCATACCAGCTGATACTTTCCAAGATAGATACACACATAGTTGTGAACATAGTTAACTACATAAAAAGAGAAGGAAAACTATTTTTTAAACACCTCTGAGTTTTCAATTTTACACCTGTAAAAATGGACAAGATCAAAACCACTGATGACAACTTATTGCTGCTGCACAGGTTATATGGTAAAGGGAAACACTCCTGCATTGCTGGTGGGAGTGCAAGCTGGTACAGTTCCTTTGGATATCAGTATGGCCCAATTTCTCAGAAAATTATGAAACAACCTTCCTCAAGACTCAGTAATACCAGCTTTGGTTTTAGTATGTATCTGACGAATGCTCAATCATGCCACAAGGACATGTGCTCAACTATGTTTCATAGCAGCATTGTTTGTCATAGCCAGAACCTGCAAAAAACCTAAATGCCCCTTACATGAGGAATGGATAATGAAAATGTGGGTACATGTACACAATGAGTACTACATAGCAGAAAAAAATAAAGACATCTTGAACTTGCAGGCAAATAGATGGAAGAAGTAAAACATCATTCTGAGTCAGGTAACCCAGGACCAGATAAAACAAATTATCACATGTACTTACTCATAAGTGGTTTTTAAACATAAAGCAACGTAAACCAGCCCACAAATCACAAATCCCAGAGAACTGGACAACAATGGGGACCTCAGAGAGACATACATGGGATCTAATGTACATTAAAAGTAGAAAAGGACATGATTAGAAGTAAATTGGAAAATGGGGAGCATGGGAAAGAGTTGAAGGGGAGGAAGAAGAAGGGAAAGGAGCAGAGAAAAATATATAGCTCAATTAAAATCAATAAAAATAAATACTTAAGACAAAAAGAGGACACTTCTGCAGTCATTAGTGTCATGATTCATAAATATTGAAAAAATATTTTCTGTAAACAGAATAGCAGGGTTATATGGGAATATCTTTTCTGGGATTAGAAGGAGATGGTATGTCACTAAACATACGTTAAATGGAGCAAGGGAATAAATGAGGAGGAAGCGACACATAGGTTTTGTTGTAACTGGGGAGGGCCTCTAAGTTATAGGAATATGAGGGATTTTGAGGACAGAAGTATACAAATATACAACCTTATGTTTAGATCTACATTGGTTGACTTTATATTTTTAAAGTTCACTCTGGAGAAATGTAATGTATGATGGGTTATTTATTTCTTTTATTTATTTGTTTCTTTGTTGTTTGTTTGTTTGAGACAAGTTTTCCTCTGTAACTTTGGAACCTGTCCTAGAACTAGCTCCTGTAGACCAGGCTGGTCTCAAACTCACAGAGAGCTTTTATTTTTAATTTTTTTAAAAAAGGGATACGGATACATGTGAATAAATAAACGTTATAGTGTATTCAAGTATTTATGCTTGCATCCACACATTGTGAACTAGTAATGATAGTGGCAAATGAATATTCAGGGCACAGGTTTTTTTTGTGAGTATCCTTTTGTATGGGTTGATATTTACTTTTACCATGAGTCTTAGTCAGTTCTGTTGTAAGCAGAGACTTGGCTAGATTAATGTTGCTGACATCTTATATGAGAGGACAAGTCAGGGATTTGAGGGCAAACAATAGAAGGAGGAAGACAAGGCAAAGACATATGTGAAGAAACAGAAGGCAATGGATTTCTTGAGCTGGGTTTTGTTTTGGTCACCCACTGTTGAAGATAGCAGCAAAGTTAATATCAGGGTGTTTGTTTGGCATGTTGGTGTTTTAGACCTTCTCTGTGAAATTTGTAAAAAGAAATTGTTTATTTTAGGACAATTTTTAGAAAGAAACAGAAGGAAGACCTTATGTCTCCTGGCTGTTGTAGTGGCGTAGACGCCTAGGAAAGTACCACTTCCTATTTCCAGGTCATATCGTTTAGCCACTAACAGACTACTAAGAAGACAGACTCTACATAACCAAGTCAATCTGTGTGTGAAATAGAAGAAAATGGCCAACTGAACTCATGCTTGTAATGTAGAATTTGATGAGTACAGTTTTGTGGGACTTTAATTTGCATTTGTGGTAAATGACTAACACCAAAGGATTCAACAAAACACATTTTTGAATATTGGCTATTACTGTCATTTGTGCATATGCACAAGTTATGTCCAAAACAATTTTAAATAAGTCATTTAAAACTAATTTGAGGGAAAAAACAAATTCTGCTTCTATCAGCAGAGTGTAATGTAATTTGAGAGTCATGTCTCTTTATTTCACCTCTTTACTCTGAAAAGAAGTAAACTGATGCCAAAGCTCCCAATTTTCAGAACAGAGTTGTTACCCATGGAAGCACAGGCATATTGCTTCTCCTCCCCCAGCTCCTCTCCTGGAAGGGATACAGATTAGCCTTGCCCCGTGGGCTGTTTGGAAGGACTCCCGGAGAGAATCAATGTTGTTCTTTCTGTTGACTGTGTCCTCTGTCCTTTCCTTCTTTCATAAGATCTTGCAGAGTAGTCATTATCTATCAGCTTGGCTTGTATGGAACATAAACAAGTTTGAAATACACTAATGTAGAACCAGGTTATGGTAATATAAGGCTATAACCTCAGCATTCTTGGAGCATGAAGTAGGATCATCATGAGTTCAAGGCCAGTCTGAGAAACAAAGGCAGAACTTGGCCAGCCCAAGCGATACATAGCAGAATGTGTCTCAGTGATGTGGGAGAGTCTTCTGTTTTGTGTTCGATTTCATTGTTAATCAAGATCAGAAGAATGTAAAGATTCTAACTAGAGATGGAGGTTGGTGTGTGTGTTACATTATTTCTCCTTGTATTTTGAATTTGCAACATAATTAACATTATTTGGCCCCTTTACTTTCCTCCCTCCAATCCTTTCCAGTTATACCCTCTTACTCTAAGCTACCTTGTCTCACCTTTCCTGCCTCTGATACACCCATGTTTACTTTTCAGGTAGATTAGATAAAAGTCGGATATAAGTCTCTTTATTTTGTTTAATTAATTTTCATATTTGAACATTATTTTTACATCACATAATTACATTACTATCTTAACACATACAGACATTATGTGAACAAACTTTAAATATAAGCACTGTATTTGCATTACTTTTTACCCATTTCTCCTACCAAACTCTTGTTCATTTCTTCCTCAATTCACTTTAAATTTTATTCACACTTCTTATTGTTCATACCAAATACTACATACATATACAGCCTATGAGTCTTTTATTGTTGCTCATAGGAATATATATTTAGTACTGATTAGCTTTGCATGGAAAAAAAATATCACTGGTCTTGTTCCTGTAAAAGACTGATCTTTCATTGTTTTTCAATCAGTCACTTGATTGCCTCCAGCTCCTTCATATAGGAATAAGTAGGACCTTGTTGAGTTTTCCCAGCTATATATCAAGGTCATTGTTATTGTACCAGTCTTACTTAAGCAGCCTTATTGTTGAGATTTCATGGGTGTAGCCCAGACCAGAAATAATCATACAGAAAATGCAATAATTAAAACCATGCTTGGCCTATTAGCTTATGCATATTTCTAGCTAACTCTTTCACTTTAAATCAACCCAGCTCTAGTAATGTGTGTATCACCACAAGGTCATTGCCTACTGGCAACATTCTGGCGGCCTCTGGCCAGTTGTCTTTCTCCTTGGCAGTTACATGCCCTCTCTGTTGACTCCACCTACTCTCTCTCTACATCTCTGATTTTCTGCCTGACTTTGTTAAGCCATTTGCTGAAAGTAGCTTCTTTTATTAACCAATAATAGTAAAAAAATATTCACAGCATACAGAGGGGAATCTCACATCAGACATACTTTCTTAACTATGGTCAGTACTGCAGTATTCATAATAACTATTAAGTGGAACCAATCTAAGTATCAATTTGGTATATCTTATGTTAGCAGACAATCTACATGATTTCATTATATGTGCCATCTTTCCCTATTAATTTTCTGCTTTAGCTGTTGTATAGCCTAAACAGTCAATTATCTTTCCCTTTTCTTTTTCATTGGATGCAACCATGTAATTTTTTTTTATTATTTTCATTTCTTAAATAGAATACTGAGAAGCAAAGAGCTATCTTTCAGATTTCTTCTATTAATGTGGGGGAAATTACAGTGGCATCAAGGAAATTACTTTCCATATATATAATCTGCTTATAATAGAATTCATTCTATGTCATAATTGATTTTAGTGCTGGCATGAAAGAGAAAAACACAATTGTTTATTGATTCAACCTGGCAGTCAAGTTGTCAATGAAATCACAGGCTCAATAGAGCCCATGGGTATATTTTCTGCCATGTCAATGGGGCTTGTATTGTCAGTGCAAAGGCTATAATGGAAATTGGTCTTTTGCTAATTGACTAATTCATGGGTAAGTTATAATGTGAGAGTAGTTGCAGTCAACATGTATATTTATGTTTTTCTTGAAGTATAACATGAAATATTGGAACTCAGACAAATGAGATGTTCCTCTTTCATTTCTTGAATGTTACTAAAAAAAAAAAGAGCATCTTGAGAAGAAAAGTGAAAAGAAAAGTAGTTCTGTGTTCTCGGAGCTATTTTGGCATCAACATTTAAAATGCATATTCATGTAAACAGACTACGTTAAATGAGGAAATTTAGTACTAAACAAGTATTTCCAGATATAATACAATTTCATATAAATATCTAACAAATACAATTTCTCAAGATTTTTATTGTATTTATATAGAAGACAAAGTCCTCATTGACTTAAAATTTGTATTTGACTTATTTAGTTTTCATAATTTGTCTTCTCTTCGAATATGTTTTAATTATCAACTGAGAGTTTAATATTGAAGCTTTGCTTATATCAAAAAAACAGAATAAATTGTGTGTGATTTAGAAACAGCTATAGAACTCAGAGATTGAATGATTGTCATTGTATTCTTCTGGGGAATCATTATTGCTTTCCAAAATAAGCTATTCAAAGAATATTTATAGGTGACTATTTATTTGCTGTTTGCATGGAACATCTGTAATGCCCCACTGAAAATTTCCCATCCTGACCTTTTATTTTATGCATACTGCAGAAGCCAGTTCCAAAAAGGCATTGACTTGTGTGATGCATGTGAGATGAGACCTAACAATACTTTCCCCTAATCCCATTCTAAATACCTGTAGTGTGCTGCCCCATGGTATCTCTGAAACAACAGCAAAAGCCATGATGGGAAATTGCTTACTGTTTACATAAATGCTAGCTGAGAGTACAGGAAAGCTAATGCTCCATATGCTAATCTTTGACAGATGGGAAATTAAATTCAGTGAATGAATGTTTTCTTATTTCTTATGCTGAGTGGAACCAAGTGAATAGCACTTTCTAAGTTTTCCCACAAATATCAATAGCAGTAAGCAACCTGTAAGAGTGCCCCCTCTTATATGAGATATCTTTAGTCTGGTTTTCTCTAACTTGCTCTTTTATAAACTCTGTTCCTCATTTCTCATCCATGGATTATTCTCTCAATAATGCCATGGTATTTTGCTTTGGTTTATAGAAATTGTGGCCAATTTTCTACATTAATTCATTAAACTTTATCTAACTTCAAATCTGTACCACATTTTAAAGGTTACGTTATGCTTGAAAACATTCAGATGATATTCTTTGGAAAAAGATATCTATGTGTTGATTGTTTTTATAAAAAAAAGTAATTGTATTTGTGAAGTTAGAAGTTTATCTAAAAAATAGAGAACAATAAAAGTTAAACAAAACTTACACAGAAATCTACATAACAAATGAATTCTTTGTTTAATTATTAACTTGTTCAAGTAACATTTACTGTGTGTATGTCTGTTATTAAGATTTATATTAAGAATATAGAAGTGAATATATTAGATAGGTTCCTCTCTTTCTCTCTCCCTCTCATCAGTCATCAGAAATTTATTCAATATATTTAATCATCAGAGACAAATGAAATTTTTCCTCAGAACAACTTCTACTTCAATCACAAATACCAGACAAAAACACGACGTGGGCAAAGCGAAGAAGGATAATAATAGGTATAAAAAACAGGAGTTTATGGCAGTAATAAAGTAAAAAAAGTCCTGCTTTTAAGTTATTGAAACAGTTCTCTATGTTTCTTCATGCACTGTAAGTTGAGCCCTTCCCTAAAAAACTCATTTGTAAGTGGCTCTTTTCATAGACTTCCTTTAACAATCAGAAAACATATTTTCCCCCAGTTAAGTTTTTCCAGGCTATTGCAAAGCTTTCCTACAATAACTTAATTTAAGCTCTGTGAGAAGTTCTTCACAGAAAAATATATTTTTCACTATTTAACTATGGAGGCAATTAGTTCAGAAACTGTTGAAAGGAGAAAACAAAACCCACAAATCCTGATTCTATTAGGACAAGACAGTACTCCAACTATCTAGATTAATTTTCTGGGTTGGAAATCCCATCTAAACTATGCATCTGTGCTCTGAGGTCTACTAACACTTTATTTTTCAAGCTTCAAGTAATGTCTCCTCATCTTAGCCTCATGTGACTAGATGTGACTTACAATGTTCAATGTCTCTATGTATTAGGACATTCACATCTCCTTCTAAATGTTAAATCCCAGAACTTCAAATGAAGTCACAAAACAAGGAGCAAAGAGGTGGAGGAAATATTGTTAAGAAATAGTACTTTAGGGCTGGAGAGATGGCTTAGAGGTTAAGAACACTGGCTGCTCTTCCAGAGGTCCTGAGTTCAATTCCCAGCAACCAGATGGTGGTTCATAACCATCTGTAAAGAGATCTAGTGCCCTCTTCTGTCCTGCATACGTATGTGCAGGCAGAACATTGTATACATTATAAATAAATAAATCTTAAAAAAAGAAATAGTACTTTAAAAAGAGAGTTTATTTAAATACAGATCAATTAGATTGAAAATATAGCCTTATTGTTGACTATTCTATTTATTGTGGTATTATAAAAAAATCAGATAAAGTGATGTGTGATATATTTTCCACAACAAAAGTCTTACATTTTACCTTGTTAAATACAATAAATATAAAAATATTTCAACTTTGTGCCCAAAGACATTGACTAATCCTTGCTTATAAAAATGTCATCAAATGCTTCAAAATTATGTCTTTAAAACCTCACAACATGGCAACAAAGCAGACACTGCTATTAATCACATTTTCCAATTGGCTCTCATAGATTGTTGAATTTGGGTAAAGCCATTCAGTAGCAGAACCAGAACTTGAGTCATGAGAAGTCAGTAGAGTGATAAAATGTCATGGTTTATATCTTTGAAAGGTGAAACAGGATGTGTGCCCAAATTAAAAGATACAATTAAACAAAAAAAAATTCCTGAAATGTCACAAATGTTATTTTAACTTCCCAGATCAAGAATGATATATAGACAAGTTCATATATAATGTTTAGGACTAAGAATATAGTTTCATAAAATTATTGAGCTTCAAGGGTAAAGAAAGAAATTTGCACACATTCTGACAAAAATATGACTTACATAGCAAGAGAAAGTCTCAGGTTTCCCTAATATTTCTCATTAACAGTGTATTAAACACACACGTGCGCACACACACACAGATACACAAATACTGTAAAAGTACTGAAAGTGTTTATTAAAGGAAATGGCAACAAATATGAAACAACTCATCTGCCAATCCTTGATAACTTGGAAAAAATTCTACTATGTTGCACTTTAATGAAAGACCTTTATGTGTTTCCTAGGGGTGGTAATTTCTTGTACATTTTCAAGCCTTATTTGCAAAGCAGAGTTGTATAGTAATTCTTCTATTAGAGAAATCTTTGAATAGAACACAGTGCTTTAAAAAATCCATTACTTCTAGGAAGGTTAAGATATTAATAACTCATTATCTCTGATAACACCTTAGTGGATGAGCTTAATCTATCAAATTTGTCTTGATAACAGGTGAAGCAGAGGTCAGCAGAACATGCTGTATAACAATTGTAATATAAAGAAAAGAACATTTTGGAAGGAGGATAGAGGGAGAAGAAGTCTGAGTACCTTTTAAGCAAAACCAGTAAAGTTTTCTCTACTCATAAGATAATATTATTATTACACAGTTTTAAGATGGTCTCAGTGCAACATGATGAATGTAGAAAATCAAAAACAATTTAGGCAGCATCCAAAATGTATACTGGAAGTACTTTTAAACATGAGTGCTCACAACTGCCATGTTGTGATTTTTTATAAATTTTCCTCAGAAAGTAGAGTTTGTAAAGAGTCTTGTTACCTAAGAACTCCAAGTTTACTAGTTTATTTTATGCAAAATTTTCTTAGTATATGTTTAGGTTGAGTTACAACAATGAATTTTTAAGAATGGTCACTAACAAAAGAAACATTGCCTGTTTTTACCATTGTTATTGGCTTACTCCTTGCTGGTATTGTAGATTTAGTTAAGTCACAAATAGTTTTATTATAGCTTTGTTGACTGTCAGTATCACAATATAGGGACTTTCATGTCTGTCACATATTTAATACAGAGATATAACTAAAAATGTCTGGAAAGGTGACCTTGACTTCATGGCATTTAAATTTTTGTACTTATACAATTTATTGCATTCTAATGGGTATGTAAAACTGACTCTTAACTTGGAGCCCTATGGAGCTGTGTGACTTCCAACAACTTAGCAAAAGAAAAAAAATGTATAGGTTCATTAAAGAACTAAGAAGCACCAGGTCACATCATAATATTCAGAAGGTTCAGAATTATTCATAGATGATAACGAAAGGTCAGCTCTACCAGAAAACAAGCCATACTGCACTGTGATAAAACACATTTGTTGCAGTGGGGAAGAAAACAAAAAAAATATTTTCTATGAAAGGACAAAATCAAAATCTTAACTTGCATCTTACCAATAGTTCCAAGTCTTTTATCAATGTCCCTCCTTATGAGGTGTTCTATGCTATAAAGGTTAACACTATAGATTCCAAATCCTAAATTCCTGGGTTGAAACTGTACTCCTGGCATTAAGTAGCTGTTTGACCTTGGGCAATGATGCAATTTCCTTTTACCTCAGTGGAAAGAGGCTATGCATATACATAAATGTATATTTGTCTTTTGTTGCTTTTTTAAATACTATAGTAGTATAAGCTCTAGGAATTGTCTTATAGAATTAAGCCCTGTGCTTTTTTTGGTTATTATCATCGACCTTAAGTAACAATGTTTTGTTCTGTATTGGATATCTGTAAAACTTGCATTAATATATATTGATGCTTTCCAAGAAAGATGAGATTCATCAGAAATTTAAGAGAGAATGAAACCATTTACAGTTAACTCCGTCATACATGAAGTCAATTGCACCAAAGCAGCCTTTATGATGAGGAAAAGGGAAAGATCAGAGTGAGGTTATTATATGACTAACAACAGAAAGAATACCCTACTGTCATGTTTGCAAGTAATCATTTTAAATTCAAGGATGAATTTGGTGGAGAGAAAAATTAAGTAATATGGGGAATTTGGGGGCCCATATATTTAGTTCTTTCAAATACATAATATAATATTTATTTATATAATATAAAGGAAAATAAAAATCTATAATAATTTTTAATGTTAATTTTAGTAGTCACTAGGCCAATGGAATCATTAAGAATGTGGGAGAAGTATGGTAGTTAAATCTTTTAGAGATATGTAATTTTTTTTTCAAATTAAATGAAAATTTCTTTTTAAAAACTTATCCTTTCAGGCAAACATTGTTGAGATTTCATGGGTGAATTTCACCATCATTTTTAGTAGACACCATTTAGAAGCAGATGTACTGAGTCTGGCTCTAACAATCTTCTTGTACACTCTTCTATTATTTTGTCTGAGTCTTAGGTATAGAAGGTGTGTTATAGTGATGGTCACTCCAGGATCACTTACTTCAGTTTTACTAGTTTTGGATCTTTGTAATACTCTCCATCTCTTAGGGAAAGAATATCCTTTGATGAAGGGCAAGGACTATACTTATGTTTGTTTATATGTATTTCCAGTTCCCAAGAATTTCTAAAAGTATTCGATTTTATTCTATCAACAAACTATAACAACATTCTTTCTTAGAATAGTTTACTAAACATATCAGGTAAGGGGAAATGCCATGTTGGTAAACTTCAAATCATATTTGTCTCTTAACACTTTATTATATGATACTGTAATTAACTAACAATTTCTATCACTAAATTTGAGTCATTACTTCACATTTAAATCATTTTGTACCAAATCAGAAACAATTACCTGTTATTCCTAGTCTTTAAATTGCCAGTAAATATGGTCAGAAATTGTTCATTATCAATGTAAAATATTATATCTTTTATGGGTTGTTTGATGGAGTTCCAGACTAGATAGAAAGTCATAGTTACAGTTTTCTATAGTTATGATAGAAAGTAAATTAGTTACAAAGTTTTGGACTGATTAATATAGAATAAATAATGATGTATTTTCTCCAAATTTGACAAATAAAAATAGACTGTACATTGTGAATTTAATTTTTACCCAATAATGTTATTATTGTTTATTGTTTTATTATGTTAGAGTTAGTTAGAGTTAGGGCACAGTTTTTTCTCTCCAAACTGCTTCCTGCTGAGTGGGGGCGCTGTTATTTAGGTCTTTCATGGTTTAACCTTTCTGTTAGGTTCATCTGAGTTGGCAGTTGAGTGAAGTAATTTTTGAAGATGTTCACAGCAACCTTTCAGGAGGGCATGGTCTATCATACCATATTGGGATAGAAGCAATCCACAGTGTGTCATCCTCTGTGAAAACAAAAGAAGACCCTCTTTTCCAAAGCATCATGTTCTTAGATCCAAATTCTGAAGTCATACCGTTAAGATGTCCATTCTGGTCTAGCCTGGCAGCCCATATAATGAAATGTCTCTCTGTACTTAACTCCTTTACAGTCAAAAATTTCAAAGAATACACAATAAAATACATAATCCAGACACTCTGTAAATTTTCCATTTTTACGTGGTTTATTTTTACTCTATCACTTTACTTTATTCTGTCTCTTTAAAGACTTTACCCTTTTTTAAGGCATTAACTTTATTCTATATATTTTTTTCTCTTCTCTCTCTCAAGCTTACATACACTCATCCTACACTGTGACCTATTTAACGGTCTTTATGTCTGAATCTGTCCTATTGTGAATCTGCAATTTTTTACTATCCAGGAGCACTTTTGATTTGTGCCCTTAAATCGCTAAGCACTTAAGAATCTAAGCTATGACATTCCTGGGTCAAAAACAGGTACTGTGAGCTTGCCCCGCCCAGTCCAACATGGCAGAGCAGCTTGTGACTCTGAATGGGTTACACCTCTGAGCTGCAGAGCCACTTTGGCTCCACCTGTCTCCAATTTCAAAATGGAGGACATACCACTTTCTGCTAGCTCTGGGGGCACCAGGTAGGAGCTGCACTCAGCACTTTAACTCTGAGACTGAGCATGAGGCACAGAAACTCTTCGTCCAAGTTACAATAAAATGTGACAGGCAGAGCACTGCGCAGCCAAGAAACATCTCTCTGTATGGTGGCAAGAATCCGCCAAGTTCTTCTGCCTGCCTAAGCCTGATTCTGCCCTCTGCCCAGATGCAGGCGGGGAGTGCTGAGCCATTGCCATCGTCTCATAGCACTCTCCTTCCGATCCCGAGCGGGACCACAAACATCCAGTCCCATAAAAGCCATTGAAATGCTTTAAAGCCAGAGTTTGTACTGGCAGCACAGCACCAGGAAGCCGCGTTTTAAAATGACTCAGCTTTTTCTCTGCCAGTATTGCTGAAACAGGAAATCTCTCTATGGCACTTCCTAGCAAACAGCAAAAAGCTGTGTTAAACTCTCTCTCTCCTTTATTTAAAGCCCTCTCAGGTTTTTAAGTGGATTTAGTCACCACGTTGGAGTGCCAATCTGTTGATGGAGCAGCAGGCTGTGTCCTGCCACCTGGCTAGCTTTACCCAAAATAATTACATGGAAACTGTATTATTTTAAATACTGCCTGGCCCATTAGTTTCAGCCTCTTATTGGTTAATTCTCATATCTTGCTTTAACCCATATTTAGTAATCTGTGTAGCACCACGAGGTGGTTGCTTACCAGGAGAGATCTTAAACTGCGTCCATCTTGGAGAGGAGAGGCATGGTGACTGCATATGGCGACTGCCTCGAGTATCTGCCTCACTGCCTTCTAGCCAGAATTCTGTTCTGTTTACTCCACCTACCTAATTTTGTGTCCTATTGGGCCAAGCAGTTTCTTTATTAATTAACCAATGAAAGTCCTCCATTAGAAATTGCATAAATAATCAAACTTTCTGGGTCACTTACAGCAAGCAAATAAAAACAAAAGGATAATTTTCAAGCCATTCCACAAGGAAGCAGCAAATAATGATGGAGGAGTTGTATCCTGTGTGTCTAGTAGCAAACATGGGAAGCATGGTAAAGAGAATCCAATAATATCTCCCCTATTGCTATAATAACCAATTTTCTTTTAGTAAGGGTCAGGTTGCAGAATCACCAGGGTGCCTGCTAAAAATACAGATATCTGGGTCCTCATTGCCAGACAAGAAAACTACTACAGATTTATATAGTCATTTGTAAGATTTTCTAAGGATACATAGGGGTATTATATCCTGCATTATGCAGTTCAGTACTATCACCATTCCTTAGACCCTTGCCATTTAAAGAAAAGCATGTTTTGTTCATATCCACATTTGTCAAAATCTTTTTTTCTAATTCAAGGTTGCTATAAATGCATTATTTCTCTAATATCTCTCTAGAATAAATTTCTCCACAAATAATTTCTTCTTATGCAATGGATAGGTTGTAAAGTATTCTCAGTCTTCTAAAGAAGGGGTTTAATTCTTGACCACTATTTGTTAATTTAAAATTAAATAAACATGTATGATAACTTTCTATTTTTTTCTTATTTTTTATTAAAAATTTCTGCCTCCACCCCACCTGCTCCCCGCTTTCTTCCCACCTCCTATTTCCCTCTTTCTCCCCCCACTTGCCTCCCCTTACTCTCCAGTCCAAAGAGCAGTAGGGTTCCCTGCCCTGCGGGAAGTCCAAGGTCCTTCCCCCTCCATCCAGGTCTAGGAAGGTGAGCATCCAAACAGGCTAGGCCCCTCCAAAGCCAATACATACAGTACGATCAAAACTCAGTGCCATTGTCCTTGGCTTCTCAGCAGCCCTCATTGTCCACCATGTTCAAGGAGTCTGGTTTTATCCCATGATTTTTCAGTCCAAGTCCAGCTGGCCTTGGTGAAATTGCATTAGATCAGCCTCACCATCTCATGGGTGGGTGTACCCATTGTGGTCCTGACTTCCTTGCTCATGATCTCCCTCCTTCTGTTCCTCATTTGGACCTTGGGAGCTCAGTCCAGTGCTCCAAGGTAGGGTTCTGTCTCTATCTCCAGGGTTCTGTCTCTATCTCCATTCATCACCAGATGAAAATTCTATGGTGATATGCAAGATATTCATCATTATGGCTATAGGATCGGGCCATTTCAGGCTCCCTCTCCTCAGCTGCCCAAGGAACTAGCTGGAGATATCTCCCTGGACACCTGGGAACCCCTCTAGAGTCAAGTCTCTTGCCAAACCTAAAATGTCTCCATTAATTAAGATATATACACCTCTGCTCCCATATCCACCCTTCCTTATCCCAAACATCCCATTCCCCCAAGCTCTCCCCATCCTCCCTTTCACACTTTTCTCTCTCCATCTCCCCTTAGCCCCATCCCACCCCACCCCCAAGATCCCAATTTTTGCCTGACAATCTTGTCTCCTTTCAATATCCAGGAGGATAACTATATGTTTTTCCTTGGGTTCACCTTATTATTTAGCTTCTCTAGGATCAAGAATTATAGGCTCAATGTCCTATATTTATGGCTAGAAACCAATTATGAGTGAGTACATCCAATGTTCATCTTTTTGGGTCTGAGTTGCCTCACTCAGGATAGTGCTTTCTATTTCCATTAATTTGCATGCAAAATTCAAGATGTCATTGTTTTTTACCACTGAGTAGTACACTAATATGTATATATTTCACACTTTCTTCATCCATTCTTCCATTGAAGGGCATCTAGGTTGTTTCCAGGTTCTGGTTATTACAAATAATGCTCCTATGAACATAGTAGAACAAATGCTTTTGTAATATGATTGGGCATCTCTTGCATATATTCCCAAGAGTGGTATTGCTGGGTCCTGGGGTAGGTTGATCCCGAATTTCCTGAGAAACTGCCACACTGCTTTCCAAAGTGGTTGCACAAGTTTGCATTTCCACCAGCAATGGATGAGTGTACCCCTTACTCCACATTCTCTCCAGCAAAGGCTATCAATGGTGTTTTTGATTTTAGCCAATCTGACAGGTATAAGATGGTATCTCAAAGTTGTTTTGATTTGCATTTCCCTGATTGCTAAGGAGGTTGAGCATGACGTTAAGTGTCTTTTGGCCATTGGGACTTCTTCTGTTGAGAATTCTCTGTTCAGTTCAGTTCCCCAAATTTTTAAGTGGGTTAAATAGCATTTTAAAGTCTAGTTTATTGAGTTCTTTTTATATTTTGGAAATCAGAACTTTTGTCTGTTGCGGGGGGTTGGTGAAGATCTTTTCTCAGTCAGTAGGTTGCCTTTTTGTCTTAGTGACAGTGTCATTTGCTTTACAGAAGCTTCTTAGTTTCAGGAGGTCCCATTTATTCAATGTTGCCCTTAATGTCTATGCTGATGGGTTATACGTTAGAAGAGGTCTCCTGTGCCATATGTTGTAGAGTACTTCCCACTTTCTCTTCTATCAGGTTCAGTGTGTTCAGATTGATATTGAGGTCTTTAATCCATTTGGACTTGACTTTTGTGCATGGCGATAGATATGGATCTACTTTCATTCTTCTACAAGTTGACATCCAGTAATGCCAGCACCATTTGTTGAAGATGCTTTCTTTCTTCCCTTGTGTACTTTTAGCTCCTTTATCGAAAATCAGGTGTTCACAGGTTGGTGGGTTAGGATCTAGGTCTTCTACTCGATTTCTTTGGTCAACTTCTCTGTTTTTATGCTAATACCAAGCTATTTTCAGTACTGTAGCTCTGAAATAGAATTTGAAGTCAGGGATGGTAATGCCTCCAGAACTTCCTTTATTGTATAAAATTGTCTTGGCTATTCTTTTTTTGTTTTGTTTTGTTTTGTTTTTCCATATAAAGGTGATTATTTTCCTCTCAAGATCTGTGAAGAATTTTGATGGGACCTTGATGGGGATTGCATTGAATCTATAGATTGCCTTTGGTAGGATTGCCATTTTTACTATGTTGATCTTCCCAATCCAAGAGCAAGGGCGATCCTTCCATTTTCTGGTATCCTCTTCAATTTCGTTCTTCAAAACTTAATGTTCTTGTCAAATAGATTTTCACTTCCTTGGTTAGAGTCACCCCAAGATATTTTATGCTATTTGTGACTATCGTGAAAGATGATACTTCTCTGATTTTCCTCTCTGCTTACTTATCCTTTGTTTATAGGAGGGCAACTGATTTTCTGGAGTTGATCTTGTATCCTGTCTTGTTACTGAAGGAGTTTATCAGCTGTAGGAGTTCTTTGGTAGTGTTTTTGGGGTTGCTTATATACACTATCATATCATCTGCAAATAATGAAAGTTTAACTTCTTCCTTTCCAATTCGAATCCCCTTGATCCCCTTATGTTGTCTTATTGCTATTGCTAGAACTTCAAGCACTACATTGAAGAGATAAGGAGAGAGTGGACAGCCTTGTCGTGTTCCTGAATTTAGTGGGATGGCCTTGAGTTTTTCTCTGTTTAATTTGATGTTAGCTGTCAGATTGCTGTAAATAGCTTTTATTATATTCAGGTATGACCCTTGTATCCCTAATCTTTCCAAGATCTTTATCATAAAGGGGTGTTGAATTTTGTCAGATGCTTTTTCAGCATCTAATGAAATGATCATATGTTTTTTTTTCTTTCAGTTTATTTATATGATAGATTACATTGATAGATTTTCATATGTTGAACCAGGCCTGCATCTCTGGGATGATGCCTACTTGATCGTTATGGATAATATTTCTAATGTGTTCTTGGATTCGGTTTGAAGTATTTTATTGAGAATTATTGTGTAAAAGTTCAGGAGTGAGACTGGCCTGTAATTCTCTTTCTTGGTTGAGTCTTTGTGTGGTTTTTGTATCAGGGTAACTGTAGTTTTATAAAAGGAATTTGGCAATGACACTTTTGTTTTTATATTGTGAAAAAGATTAAGGACTATAGATATTAGGTCTTCTTGGAAGTTCTGGTCGAATTCTGCATTGAACCCATCTGGTCCTTGGCTTTTTTTGGTAGGGAGGTGTTTGATAACAGTTTCTAATTCTTTCCTACTAAGAGGTCTATTTAGGGTTCTCTCTATATAGTTTGTTTTTTTGGCTAGGGCATTGTTGTAGTGTGGGGCTGCAAGAAGGCTTGCTTTTCATCCTACCCAGCTCCTGCATAGCTAGCTTAGCCCCAGAAATAACAAAACACAAACTATATTCATTTAAACACTGCTTGGCCCACTAGCTCTAGCCTCTTACTGGCTACTTGGTTAACCAATTTCTAATAAACTGTGGAGCACCATGAGGTGGAGACTTACCACAAAGTTTCTAACCCACGTCCATCTTGGACCGGAGCTTCATCACATCTGTCTCAGAGATGAGAGGCATGGCGATTACCCGAGGCATCTGCCTCCCTCCCAGCATCCTGTTCTGTCTACTCTACCCACCTACATCATTTCCCCTTTTTCTCTTTAAACAAAAAAGAAAGGCTTTCACTTTAACATAGTAAAATTACATATAACAAAATAGTTATCAAGCAAGAATAATAGTTACAATATTTATATCTACTTTAGGTTTTATCATAACTAAGGAAAACTATAACTATAACTAACCATTCTTCAACTCTATCAAAGACTCCAGAAGGATATAATATTACCTAAGTAAACAAGAAATAAGCAACTTTCAAAACTCTAGAAATGATAGAGACATCTTGCTTCCTGGACAGTCACCCAAAGTTCCTCTGTACCATTTGGGCATCCATCTTTGGCCTTCAGGCCCATAGTTTCTAACATACTTTTCCATGAAGCAGGAAATTTCCAAGGCAGTTCAGTCACTATCTGCTGTGTCTTGCAGAATGTCTCGCAGACTCTTTCATGAATCAAGAACCCTGAAAGATCATGTCACCTTTAGGCAAGTTCAGCAGTCCTCTCTCTGTGGGTTCTCTGTGTCCAGTTTATGCAACAGTCCACGCAAGAGCAATTTCTTGCCCAAATGGCTATCAAACTCCAAAAGGAGCCTCTTCAATGCCCATCTTCCTCTTGAAGTAGATTGGTGCTGCCAGGAACAGATGTGTCTCATTGTCATGAAAAACCCTAAGTTATTAAAACTTTTAAAATGCCATATTTTGTAGTCTTTGAAAGCTATGAAAAATGGCTATTAACTAAAATATATCTCTGCATGTCTAGAAAACCTAACATGACCACAAGCTTTACTATTATTGATGATTATTCATTAACAACCTATATACATTACATTTTAAATGAACTATATAATCACAATACCTTAATCAAGATTAGAAATACATGTACATATAACAAAATTGACCTTAAAATCCATACCAATGCAAATTATTCATATCTATATAATATCCCTTTTTAATTGTAAAAGAACATTTATAAACAATATTTGAGAATATGAACATAGTTATTTCTCTCCAAACTGCTTCCTACTGAATTGGGACGCTGTTAATCAGATCTTTCATGGTGTAACCTGTGTGCCAGGTTCATCTCAGTCATCAGTTGTGTGAAGTAATTTTCTGAAGGTGTTCACAGCAACCTTTCAGGAGGGTGTGGTCTATCATACCATATTGGGATAGAAGCAATCCACAGGGTCTCATTTTCTGTAAAAACAAAAGAAGAATCTCTTTTCCAAAGTATCATATCCTTAGATCCAAATTCTGAAGTCAAGGTATTTTCAAAATATCTATGTGGGATTAGTTCAGCAGCATTTATAAACAAATATCTTTTAGCAGCTGTTGCTCCTTCCTCAGCATTCAAACAATTCAAAGAGAGCATAATAGCATACAATATCAAGATTCTCTGTGTATTTTCCATCTTTGTATGACTTTATTTTAACCTCTATTTCATTTGTTTTTACTTTTATCTTTTGAGACAGGTTCTCTGTATATCTTTTTCCTGGAATAACTCTGTAGACCAGGCTGTCCTTGAACTCACAGAGTTGTCTGCCTCTGCCTCCCCAGTGCAGGAATTAAAGGTATGTGTTACAACACCTTGAACTCACAGAGATCTGTCTGTCTCTGCCTCCCAGGCATTTGGATTAATGGTGTGTACCACCACACCCAACTTCTCTCTTTCTTTTTTCTTTGTTTTGTTTTTTTTTTTTACTTTTAAGTACTTTAACCTTTAGCCTGCATATATTTTTAACACATTGTAAACCATTTTGATGTTTTCATTGACTTTGAATCTTTCTTTTACTATATATCTCTCTTTTTGTGACCACATGAGTCTTTAATTTACCAAACAATATCGGTAGGACTAAAGCTGTGACTTTGGCAGCTAAATCCAGCCCATTCCTTAGCTTTCCAGCCTCATGGCAGAGGTACCGGCTGTAGCCATGTTTATCACCACAACTCTGTGGTGGTTCAAGGTCCCTGCCAGCAAGCAAGCAGCAACAGTGTTAAACAACTATCAAAAGCTCCATAGTCAGGACTGCCTGCTTGAAAGAGTCAGAGTTTGCCCTGACAGGATGGCCCAGAAAGCTGGCATTTTAAAACGGCACAGCTTTTTTCCTGCTACAGCTGAAAACCGAAACACAGACGTTCAGCTTGTCATCAATACCATTTAAGTGTTTCTTGGCAGGACCTCTTAAAAGAGCTGCATGGTTTTGCAGCTAAAGCTGAGTCAGGAAGCCTCTCTTAGATGAGAGTGCTCGCTTGCCTCTAGCAAGCAGAGCAGACCCGAGAAATTGCTGCTACCAAGAAACCATGCTTTACTCTATTCTTTCCCAAGCTTTCTCAAGCTTTCTGTGGATTCTGTGCCATTCTGTAGTGATGAGCTGTAGGCAGGCCTGCTTTTCATCCCACCCCGCTCCCAGCTGCCTGGCTAGCTAGCTTTTACATGTGAAAAAACTTACATGGAAACTGTATTCTGTTAAACACTGCTTGGCCCATTAGCTCTAGCCTCTTACTGGCTACTTGGTTAACCCATTTCTAATAATCTGTGTAGCACCATGAGGTGGAGGCTTACCACAAATATTCTAACCCACGTCCATCTTGGACCGGAGCTTCATCACATCTGTCTCAGAGAGGAGAGCCATGGCGATTACCCGAGGCATCTGCCTCACTCCCAGCATCCTGTTCTGTCTTCTCCACCCACCTATGTTCTGACCTATCAGGCCAAGCAGTTATTTTTATTAATTAACCAATGAAATCATCAGATAGATAGAAGACCCACCTACATTAGTTTGTCAATCTTGTTGATATTCTCCAAGAACCAGCTTTTTGTTTAATTGATTCTTTGGATTGCTTTCTGTGTTTCTATTTTGTTGATTTCTGCCATCAGTTTGATTATTTCCAGTCTTCTACTGCTCCTAGGTGAGTCTGCTTCTTTTTTTTTTTTCTAGAGCTTTCAGGTATGCTGTTAAGTCTCCAATGAGCGCTTTCTCCATTTTCTTAGTGCTATGAACTTTTGTCTTAGCACTGCATTCATAGTGTCCCAAAGGTTTGAATATGTTGTGTCTTTATTTTCATTAAATTCAAGGAAGAGTTTAATTTTTTATTTCTTCCTTGACCCAGGTGTGGTTCAGTAGTTGACTGTTCAGTTTCCATGATTTTGTAGGCATTCTGGGGGTAGCATTGTTGTTGAATTCTAACTTTAATCCATGGTGATCTGATAAGACACAGGTGGTTACTAATGTGTTTTTGTAACTATGGAAGTTTGCTTTGTTACCGAGTATATGGTCAATTTTCGAGAAGGTTCCATGAGATGCTGAGAAGAAGGTATATTCTTTCCTATGTGGGTGGAATGTTCTATAGATGTCTGTTAAGTCCATTTGATTCATTACCTCCATTAATTCTCTTATATCTCTGTTAGGTTTCTGTCTGAGTGACCTGTCCATTGGTGAGAGAGGAATGTTGAAGTCTCCTACTATTAGTGTGTGTGGTTTGATGGCTGCCTTGAGTTCTAATAATGTTTCTTTTACATAAGTGGGTGCTTTTATATTAGTTGCATAGTTATTCAGGACTGAGACTTCATCCTGATGAATTTTTCCTGTAATGAGTATAAAGTGTCCCTTTCCATCTCTTCTGATTGATTTTAGTTTGAAGTCAACTTTGTTAGAAATTAGTATGGCCACACCCATTTGTTTCTTAGGTCCATTTGCTTGATAAACCTTTTCCCAACCCTTTACTCTGAGTAGGTGTCTGTCTTTGTGGTTGAGGTGTGTTTCTTGTAAACAGCAGAATGTTGGATCCTGTTTTCGTATCCAGTCTCTTAGACTGTGCCTTTTTATAGGTGAATTGAGTCCACTGATATTAAGTGATATTAATGACCAGTGCTTATTAACTCCAGTCATTTTTTTTTGTAGTAGAGTTTGTGTGTTTCCCTTGTTCTAGTTGTGCTGGTGAAGGGTCGCTAGATGTCTGAGTTATTGTGGGCGTTGTTGGACTCCTTGGTTTGTGATTTTCCTTCTATTACTTTCTGCAAGGCTGGATTTGTGGCTGCGTATTGTTTAAATCTGTTTTTGTCCTGGAATATCTTGTTTTCTTCATTGATTGTGAATGCTAGCTTTGCCAGGTATAGTAGTCAGGTCCTGCATCCATGATCCCTTAGTGTCTGTAGCACATCTATCCAAGACCTTCTGGCTTTCATGGTTTCCATTGAGAAGTCAAGTGTAATTCTGATAGGTTTCCCTTTATATGTTACTTGACCTTTTTCCTTTGCAGCTCTTAATATCTGTTCTTTATTCTGTATGTTTTGTGTTTTGATTAGTATATGGTGTGGGGATGCTTTCTTTTGATCCAGTCTATTTGGTGTTCTGTAACAGGCTTCTTGTACCTTCATAGGAATACCCTTCTTTAGTTTGGGGAAGTTTTCTTCTATAATTTTGTTGAATATATTTTCTAGGCGTTTGAGTTGTAATTCTTCTTCTACCCCTGTTATTCTTAGGTTTGGTTGTTTCATGGTGTCCCGGATTTCCTGGATGTTTTATATTAAGAATTTGTTGGATTTGTTTTGTTCTTTAATCAGTGAGTTTATTTCCTCAATAGTATCTTCAGAGTCTGAGATTCTTTCTTCTTATCTCTAATATTCTGTTGATAATATTTGTCACTGTAGTTTCTGTTTTTTTTTCCCCAGAATTTCCATTTCCAGTCTTCCCTCAGATTGTGTTTTCTTCATTACCTCCATTTTATTTTTCAGGTCTTGAACTGTTTCCCTTACCTGCTTGAGTGCTTTTTCTTGTTTTTCTTGGGTATCTTTGAGAGATTTATTCATTTTGTCTACCTCTGTGTTTGTCATCTCCATTTTTATGGCAGTTTTTTACCTCCTGTTTAAGGGCCTCTATTATTTTCATAAAGTACTGTTTAAAGTTGATTTCTTGTATTTCTTCTGGAGTACGGTGATCATTTCTTCTTGTTTCAGGATCCCTGCATTCTAGTGATGTCCTGTTCCCTTTCAGGTTGTTGGAGGAATTCTTGCATTCGTGCCTCTGCGCATCTCTTCCTTCAAATGGAGTCAGGAGAGACTTGGTGTCTTGGTCCAATCTTTGCTGTGACTGACTCTGGGTGGATCTCCTCAGTGCAGGAGCAGGAACTGTTCCTGACTAGATGGAAATCCTCAGCAGTGAATCAGGCATGCCTGGTAGCCCAAGGACACTTCGGACAAAAGGGCTAATGTGGGGGCAGGACAGGGTCCAGTAGAACACAACAGACCTTGCAGCACAAGCTGAAGGAGCCTGCACTCCCTTGCGGGAATCTTCAGGCCTGCCTGGCTGGCAGCTTCTCACCCCTCTGGGTGGATGGTGTTGGTGCAGGAGCAGGAAACTGTACCTGAGCCAAGGACCTTGCATACACTATGGCAGGCTTGGGAGAGGCAGGGACATGTGTAACAAAGACACCCCTGCTGCAGGGGCTAGGGGAGGGGGACTGTGCCCTCTTCTGGGACAGGCTGCCCCAGGATAGCACACACTCACCCATCTGGATGGAACTCCTCAGCATTCTGTATGATAACTTTCTAAAATATTTGAGAATTATGCCACATCAAGCCTCCAATCAAATGGAGTATTGGTTTCCTATTCAAATTGTATTCATCTGGATATACTCAAACTCTCAGTACCTGGACCATACTGTACATATTTTGTTTTAATTCATATGGAAGGGTATAATTTTTAGATCTACCCAAGAGGTTGTGCATTGCTTCCCAATTTGAAAGCTACTGGAATAGCACAGCATTAACATGTCTGACCCAATTTAGAGAAAGGCCTGTGAGCTGCTTCAGGGCATTAGTAGTGGAAGTAATGTTGGAAGTAGTGTTGGAAGAAAGGAAATAAGCTTCTTCTCAATAGTAATTTCCATAAAGACAGTTGTAAGCAAGTGTTGAGTGAAAACATGGGAGGTATCAAAAAATCCAAGGGATATGTATTCTATAGTATATGCAGCTACAGCCTAGTTGGGGTACAAACAGATGGCAATTGACATAATGAATCTGGAAGGATTGTTAAAACTTTTTAACAGTTAGATTTTGATGGAGGATTCAAATTTGTGAATCTCAGATGAATCTTATTCTGAATCCATTTTTCCTTTGTTATCAAATTTAATATTCATTGGAAACCCTGGATAGACTGCCATGCACAAATTCTTTGTAATCTTTTCCCTTTTCAAGTGGTTTTCTGGGTTAGTGTTATTTTTTGCAATAAAAAATTATATTTTTCTTTTTATTTGCCAGGACAAGGAAAATGTACCTTCAATGCCAATACTTTGAAACAAATAAAACGTGATCTGACCTAATTCAAACAGATTTGGGAAAGGCATTTGAATCCACATTATAGTTACTCTGTTACTCATCCCATCTCTAGAAGAACCTTATAGGATTAACCTTTAAGAATAGAATTTAGGAAATTTGAATTCTACTTCTTAAATCTCAAATAAACTTTAAAATTCAAATATATCATAATTCTAGAAAATAATTGAAATCTTTGAATGATTTTAAAAGGGTAAAAACAGTATTTTAATTTAGTACAAAAAGTGAAAACATTTCCAGTGATAACAAAAACTGCCAACCAATAAGGAATAGAATAATTCAATAAAATCACTAACTGGAAGTTACTGAATACTTAATCCTGACTAAATAATTCACCAAATGCTGCTTTGTTTTGTTGGATTTGTATTTTGTCAATTTTCCTCCTCAACAACTGGGTTAAGTAGTGTCAAAGCAGAAATTGCAATGAAAAAAAAAAAAAAAACAAGTACAGAAAACTTCATTCAATGTAATTTCGATAGACAAGAAAGGAAATGTGTCCAGTTGAACTCAGTTATCTTGAAAGCAAAGGATGAGAAGATATTTAAGAACTGGGATGAACCAGTTGAAAGAATTGAATGACTGGGTATGGTAGCATACACCTTTTAGCAAAACAGAGGCACAGTGAGGAAAAATCACTATAAATGTGAGGACAACCAAGTCTATGTATCAAACAGAGGATACTAAACAGTGCAGGGATATAATGATATACTGCCTCAAAACCAACAACAAACAAAACCAGAGGAGGATATTAGTTTTGGAGTCATAAGCCAACTCTGTTTTGCTGTATCCAAAGGAACATGAAGATTATTGTGTATTTATGATAAAAGTTATTTAAGCAACTTGAAATAAGGTGACCCTTAGAGTTAAGTAGGTTTCCATCCTCCTACAGAAATTTGGAGGACAAAATGCAGCATGTTTCTAAACAATGATTCCTGGGTCCTGGTGAAAAGCATTCTTAAGTTGGAATACTGACAATACAACTTAAGCAAGATTTATATGGCAATCTATGAAACATAAGCATCTACAGATAAGAGTTTTCTAAATGACTGATTATAAGAACAAATATTATGGATCTACTTTCAGGAAGCTTGTCTATAGTTTTGTTCTGCTGAGGAGCATTAGAGTTACCTTTGTAGGAGATACTAATCTTCTTTTTACAAATGAAGCAATTGAAGCTAAAAGAAAGGAAGGTAGTTGTTTCTTTGTTGTTGTTGTTGTTGCATACTGCTAATAAATAGAGAAGCCATATCAATTCTGTTAGATTCATAATAACAAATTTACACATTTTGTTAGTGTCATTATGCAGATAGTGACATACCACAAAGTTTCAAAAAATGTCTTCCAAAATGTTTTCTTTTTAAAAAGTGTGTGAGGGCCCACAGAAGTGAGCCTGTTCTCCCTTGACTAACGGTCAAAGATTTTAAGCTTATTTTTGCTCATCCAAATTTGGTGACAACAGATGTAGCTATAAACAATAGATTCTGACCTAGGTTGTGGTTAATTGGTATTTTGGGTATAGAGGTGGATCCACTGCACATGGACCAAAGGTTGGAGAATTCAAGTCTATTCCTTATATCATGTTAATGAAGTCTGTTGCCTCCCCACTTCCCTTTTAGAGGAAAGTATATAAACATGTGGAAGTATATAAACATGTGGAGAATAAAAACAAAAAGATTCATTATTCACTGAATTTTCCTTCCTATACTGTTCTTTGTCTCTGTCTCATTTTTCTCACATATCTCTGTTTCTTTTGCTTAATAATTCTTATCTCCATTCTTCTATGCTGGAACATACAAATTTTGTCAAGGCTAATAATTGACAAAAGGGAGAAAAATTGTTTGGTATTTGGTGAAAACAATAGCAACCATTGAAAAAAATAAGTAGCAAAAGTCAATCAGTTTGTTTTTTCTCTTTTCAAATTCTATGGAAAATATATGAAAAACTTGCAGTTTAGGAATGTTGAAGTCTTTAAGTCATAGAAATTCCAATTATTTAGATGTATTGTTTTGTTTTAAATGTATGTCCTTTTGGTTTTACTTAACACTAAACAACATCAAAAATAGAAAATGAGAAAAATATTAATGTCTAAGAAAAGTAAAATGATGGAAAGGGGAAAATAGCAGTATTAAAAAACAATAGAAGAGGCTGGGCAGTGGTGGCACATGCCTTTAATCCCACCACTTAAGAGGCAGAAGCAGGCAGATCTCTATGAGTTTGAGGCCAGCATGGTTACAAGACCTTGTTCCAGGACAGTCACCAAAGTTACACAGAGAAACCCTGTCTTGAATCACACACACACACACACGCACACACACACACACGCACACACACACACACACACACACACACACACAAACACAGGAACAACCCAAACAAACAAACAAAAAACCAAAAGAACAAGAGAGAGAAGATCAGAACATAGAAAATAATAGAAAAAGGAGAGAAAAAAAAGTGTAAGTGAAAGAAAATGTAGATAAAATTATGAAACAAAGGAAAATATAAATAAAGAGGAGAAGAAATATATAGTAATAAAGAATAGAATACAAAGAAAAATTAATAAGGATAAAATATGTAGGCAAGGAAAGAAGAAAGCAATGGAAAAAGGAAAGAAGGGATGAGAATGGCTCCAGAATTTGTTATAATTATTTCAAGAACTAATGTTCTTAGTCATCATAGAAGCAAAAATATAATTTCAAAACATAAAAAAACATTTAATGCTATGGAAGATGGATGAAGGGTGGGTTCTAGAGAATGGGAAATGTAGAGACACAAAGGAAGGAGGAATGAATCACTCCCATAATAGTAGCGTTCACATGAGGTAGCTTTACTATATCTCTGTGATTTACTCCCTAACAATAATTTTATTCATTTAGAAAATATCTATGCCTTAAAGAAATTTCTAGTTCCTGAAATATTCTATGGCATCCTATGCACATGAATTAGCTAAAATAAAATTCAGAGGCATTGCTTAGAGTGGTAGCAATGATCATCAGGTATATCCATGTTGTTACAAATATCATAATTTCATTTAAATACTTGAATCATATAAATATATGCACTATTATTATTATTAGTTTTTATTACTTTAAAAAATATCAATCCAGATTCCCACTTCCTCCCCTCTTCCCACTTTCCTTCCACTCAAATGGTAAAAAGATATTTAAGAACTTGTTCAACTTCCTTAGCTTATAGGGAAATGCAAATCAAAACAACTTTGAAATACAATCTTACACTTGTCAGAATGGCTAAAATCAAAAACACCAATGATAGCCTTTGCTGGAAAGGAGGTAGAGTAAGGAAAATACTCATCCATTGTTGGTGGGAATGCAAACTTGTGCAACCACATTGGAAATCAGTGTGGCAGTTTCTCAGAAAATTGGCAGTCAACCTACCTCAGGATCCAGCAATACAATTCTTGGGACTATACCTAAAAGATGCTCAATCATACTACAAAAGCATTTGTTCAACTATCTTCATAGCAGCATTATTTTAATAGCCAGAACCTAGAAACACTCTAGATGCCCCTCAATGGAAGAATGGATATAGAAAGTGTGACACATATACACATTAGAGTACTACTCAGTGATTAAAAAAATGACATCTTGAATTTTGCATGCAAATGGATGGAATTAGAAAACACTATCCTGAGTGAGATAACCCAGACTCAAAAATATGAATATGGTGTGTACTCACTCATTAGTGGATACTAGATATAAACGAAGGACAATGAGCCTATAGTTTATGATCCTAGAGAAGCTAAGTAATAAGGTGAACCCAAAGCAAATATAGATCTACCTGGAAATGGGAAGCAGACAAAGATCACCTGACAAAATTTGGGAGCATGGGGGTGGGGGTAGAAGAAAGGGGAGAAGAGGAAGAGAAGGGAAGAAGGGAAGGTTGGGGAGAACTTGAGGGAATGGAATAGTTGAGATGGAGAAAGGACAGATATGAGAGCAAGGAAAGAGATATCTTGATTGAGGGAGCCATTTTGCGGTTAGCAAGAAACCTGGCTCTAGAAAACTTCCCAGAAATCCAAAAGGATGAACCCAGCTAAGAGCCTAAGCAATAGAGGAGAGGGTGCCTGAACTGGCCTTGCCCTGTAGTCAGACTGATGATTATCTTAAATATCACCATATAATCTTCATCTAACAACAGAAGGAAACAGAGGCAGAGATGTACATTGGAGAACTAGACTGATCTCACAAGGTCCAGTTGAAGAGCAGAAGGATGAGCAAAGAAGTCAAGAACATGAGGGTTTCACCCACTGAGCAATGTGCCTGAGCTAATATGTGCACATTTTTATTGAAAATATTCATTTAGAATTATTACTGTATACTTTTAATGGATTTATGAAGGTTTTATTTTTTCTCTTAATTCCTTGTATCATATTGGGTTGTATAAATACTTAATATAATTTTAGTCATGTTCTATTATATAAAAAGAATATAATCCATATGTAGAATGTTACCTGCGATTCTGAGATGAATGATTCTTATCTTGTTGTAGGGTTGAATGTTCAGCATATGGCTGTAAATCCCCTTTCATCTAAAGTATTGCTCAACTCCAATGTTTTCTTATTGACTTTTGGAAAGAGTAGGTGATGTTTTCATGTTGAATGTAGCTATTTATATCATTAACAATATTATATTATCTATTTACTATCCATTTTTATCTTTTCTATGTTGTGCATTTAGATGCTCTGATATAGAAGGAATATATATTTATCATATTCATATGCTCTTGATTAATTGATTATTCTATCATGATGTGATAACAATTTTGTCTTCTTATAAATTTTAATTTAAATTATTCATTTTAGTTTATGTGTGTTTTTCTTAGTATGTTCTGCCTACATTTATGATGTTCATCAAGGTCAGGTGGGGTTAAATCCCTTAGAATTGGGGTCATGGATACATAAGTGTTTGTCTTGTGAATTGAACCCAGGTTCTCTGCAAGAACATCAAGTACATTTAGCTACCGTGCTCTCTCTCCAGCTTTTAAATTTTTTAATAGGAACTTTTTCTATTTTTTGATATAAGTAACTCATGCTGTTTTATTCCATTTACATTAGATATCTTTGCTTCTATCCCCTCATTTTCATCCTAAATGTATTCTTTTTTTTTTTTTTTTTTTTTGGTTTTTCGAGACAGGGTTTCTCTGTAGTTTTTTTAGAGCCTGTCCTGGAACTAGCTCTTGTAGACCAGGCTGGCCTCGAACTCACAGAGATCTGCCTGCCTCTGCCTCCCGAGTGCTGGGATTAAAGGCGTGCGCCACCACCGCCCGGCTCCTAAATGTATTCTTAAACCTGAAATAAGTTTAATGTAATTGATTTTTAATCCTTTTACATAATCCAGCAACATCATGTATTTTAATTAGAGAATTTTACCATTTTTAATTATTGATAAGAGGCATTTATCAGCTGCTTATTTATTATTACTGATTTGTAATCTTTATTTTCTTTCCTTTTATCCTCTTGTCATTATTGAGATTTGAATTATTTTTCTTTTTTTAGTATTTGAGTTTCAATTCCATTTCCAGTCTATTTTGTTTATCTCCTAGGTACAATGATGTAGAAAATTTAGCCATATAGTTATCATAAACCTTGAGAGAAACATCTTTGGGCTCTAATGGTTTGCTTTAAACAGATAATAACTTTAATATTGATGATATGAAGTAAGTTTATAATCTTACTAGCTTAAATCTTATGATTTTAATTAATACAAGTATTTTTTATATTTTACATCATCAAAAGGTTTTTGTACTGCAATTATTTTTAATACTTTTGCATTTTAACTTATAGAGAGTAGAAGTAACATTTAGTTACAAATTACTGAAGCAGAATTAGAGTGTCCTAATTTTAATGTATAATTTTCT
The DNA here is from genome assembly GCF_903992535.2 of Arvicola amphibius. NCBI lineage: Eukaryota > Metazoa > Chordata > Mammalia > Rodentia > Cricetidae > Arvicola > Arvicola amphibius. Next base: position 78,653,558 of record NC_052065.1, on the reverse strand, counting down.
TTATTTTGAAGTTTATAATTTCATATGTTTTTGTGTTACTACTTAGCATCTTGTCATTCCAGCTTGAAGAGGCCTTAACATATTTTGTAAGGCAGTCCCAGTGGTGATATACTCTCTTATATTGTTCCTTTGTGTCAGTTTTTACTCAGAAGGACTTTTTAAGGTATTACTGTTTAACTGTTGTATTAGTAACTTTTCTTATTGCTGTGACTAAATGCCTGACAGAAATCAGCTGAAGGTAAGAGATGTTTATTATTTCATAGTGTATGAGTAAAATTCTATCATATTTGTTGACTCCTATGGGAGGACTGATGCTTTCTGAAGGGAAACAAAGGAGGGATGGATGGGGGTAGATTTGAAGTTGGTGGAGGAAATGTGAGGAGAGGAGGGAGAGCAAACTGTGGTATGTATATAAAATAAATTAAAAATAATAATAAAAATAAGCTATCACAGAGGTGGAGAGATGGCTCAGAAGTTTAGAGCACTGGTTATTTTTCCAGAAGACCTGGATTCAATTCACAGTGACCACATGACAGCACAGAGCTGTTTGTAACTCCTGTTCCAGGATCTGAAACCCTCATGCCTATGTATATATAAAACAATAAAAGAGACTCTCACACACTTTTTTCTCTTTCCCTTTTTTCATTCCTACATCCTGCATATTTGTTTTTTTTAAAAAAATATTTGTGTTTTATATGTATATGAGTGCTTGCATGAAATACGTGTATCATGTTCATGCATGGAATCTGAAATCATCTGTAGAAGGTGTTGGATTCCCTTGAGCTAGAATTAAAGGTGGTTATAAGCCATGGTATGGGCAGTAGAAACCAAACCCAGATCTTCTGCAAGAAGAGAAAGCACTCTTAATTTCTCAAGCAACTCTCTGGCTACATATGCAAGTTACTTTAATGAGTATCATAAATTACATATGATTCTTATCTGTTTCTTCTGGTTTGGTTTTGTTCTGTTTTGTTGAGTATTTTTGTTTTGTTTTGTTTTTAGTGCTACTACTGAAGTGACTTGTTTTGAATTTTTCTGTTTGATCAAGTTTGTCAGTTATGATTTGCACTACAGTTTTCTTCTTTCTTTTTTAATAATCTCTTTCTTCCATTTCTATTTATTCATATTTTGTGATCTATTGTCTTGTGTTTTTCTATTTCTTGATCTATTAATTTCAAGATTATCTGTGTCCTCTTATTACTCACTAAATATGTCCTCTTATTACTCACTAAATAACTGCAAAAACACTTGTTCTGTGTGATTTCTCCATATCTAGTTCTTTGAAATCAACAACTGGATTATTACTGCATTCATTTGACACAGTTACATCACTGAGTTTTCATGTTCCCTGAAGTCTTTGATGACTGTTTTCATAACTGAAAAAAATATATTCTCATCTTTAGTTAGTACTATAGTGATTCAAGAAACAAAACTAGGAATAAGAGACAAACAAACAAGAAAAACTCATGAGCCTGAATATACATTTTGAGTTTGTGTTAAGCCATTTACAATATATTATCTTACTCTGTACCTCTCTCCTCTAGGAGAGATTTCCTAGGATTCTCTGTCTCTCAGTCTTTCAAAAATCTGGATGGGGACTGAAGAGTCTTTCATTTTCTTCCCCAAGATAGTGTCACAAAATTTATGAAGGAAAAAATGCCTCAGTAGGTAAAGGTGTTTGTCATCTCATCATCAAGGCTTATGGCCTGAGTTCCATGGGAGAGGCATATAAGGTAGAAGGAGAGAAATAACTCTAGTTTTCCAACTTGCGTATGTGTTCTGTGACATGTGTGCTATATACATCCATATTCAAACTCATTCTCTCTTCTCTCTCTCTCTCTCTCTCTCTCTCTCTCTCTCTCTCTCTCTCTCTCTTGTTCTCTCTTTCTCTCTGTCTCTTTCTCTCACTCCCTTCTTTCTTCTCCCCATCACTGCATCACTGTCTTTTTCACTGTCTTACTGTCCCTTCTCATCCATGTGAATGTCATAATAAATTGTCACACAGAACAAAGTGAGGCACAGGGAGTATTGATGTTGCCTGTGGGAAGTAGAGGTAATAGTTCATAGCAAATCATGCCAATGACTTATGACACTATTTGAGCAATGGATGATAATTGACTCCGTTGAATTCTAAATCAAAATTCCTTTTACTGTGCACTTCATTATTCTTGTCATCCTCATTCAGTTATGATGATTCCTTGGTGTTTTCCGTCGATTGAGCCATAGTGCCCTGTAAGTTCATGACACTTGCTTTTCCCTTTGTGAGAAATCATGAATATGACATAAGAGAGGTGTGGCATTTCTGATGGTAACGAGTTTTGCCACTTTTGGTGAAGATTTTACAAGTAAAATGAAATTGCACCCCACACACTTATTATTAAATGTTTTTTTCAAGAATACCCACTATGACTTCTTTTCTTGACTCCTGAACTACCAAAAAGTTTTTATTATCCATATAGAGTGTCATATCACTTCTTGTATCTGTGGAGATAGAACAGTTGAAAAGTCGTACTTAATCATTTTGATTAAAAGGACCGTGAGGGGTGCGTTCACCCATGGAGACGGTGGGACAGAACTAACAGGAGATCACCAAGTCCAGTTGGAATGGGATTGATGGAACATGCGACCAAACCGGACTGTCTGAATGTGGCTGATGGTGGAGGATGACTGAGAAACCAAGGATAATGGCTTGGACTCTACGGCATGGATGGGCTCTGTTTGAGCCTTGTTAGTTTGGTTGCTCACCTTCCTGGACATGGGGGGAGTTGGGAGGACCTTGGACTTAAAATAGTGAAGGGAACCCTGCTGGCTCTTTGGCCTGGAGAGGGAGGGAGTGGAGGTATGGGTGGAAGGGAGGGGAGGGAAGAGGGAAGGGAGGAGATGGACATTTTTAATAAAAAAATGAGGAAAAAAAGAATACTTAAAAAAATTAGGTAATTTTTATTTTCTTCTATAGCAAAATAGTTTAAAAGATGGCTAAGCACACTTTAGAATGAGTTTTACATTAATTGCATAAAGTGGATTTTGCAGTTTTTTTTTCTCTATCATATTCAATTTTTATCTTGGCTCTAGTCTCAGATGTGAATAAACACTTTTTGTTTTTGAATCTTTCTCCAAACTCTCTCATTATTGTAACAAGATTCCTTTTTATCATTGTGAATTGTTATTTCTATATACAATGTTCATTTTCAATGTATCTACATCAATGTTCAAAATATAATAAGAGTTACCTCTCCATAAAGGGTGAAAAACTTTCTATAAACTGCACCTGTGAAGCAGACCAAACTGTCTATACAGATGATACTCTTGTCAATGAGACATTTCTTTGCTTTCTGTTTTTTACTGCTTCTACTGCTTGTAGACCACTTGGCAGACAAGGAGGATCTTTAAACTACATATAAGAACTAAAGTTCATTAACTAGTTTAGTTCTAAACTACAAATAAGCAAGGATCCACAGTGTAAAACTTTCTTTATAACAATCCCTAAAAGGTATCTTTTAGGTTGAAAATATGTGAGGACTATGATGGTATTTCTGGTGAATGACTATAAAATTGCAGTTATCAAAACTGACCTTGTCTTCGAATCAACCTGGGGAGCTTGTTAAAAGTGCTCCAGACCTCACATGTTTTTTGTTTCACTTGGCTAGAATTCTTTTTTTTTTCACTTCAGTATTTTTATTACCAGGTCTGAGAATGTCTTTCTACAAGCTTTGAAATTTAATTTGTTAGAAATCTATCACTGTTAAAAGGATTGAGTTATTGCATTATGAGGACCATGAGTTGCCAGCATTTAAGTTCAGAGAATAATCTAAACACTAAATATAATTATGATAACTTTTACTTTATTAGGGGTCTTTCAACTGATTTCAAACAAACTGAATTCTTCATAGATTATTTGTTATAACAGTTACAAGCATAGCAGACAGAGAGGGAATAATGAAGAAAACCAGGCAAAACAAATTCTTAGAAAATCCTAAGACTGCAAAAGAAGAATTAGAATATCCATCACACAGCAAAACCTTGTTTACAAAAATAGTATTAAAAATGACCTGTCTAGCTTTATCCAGGTAGGAATCCTGAAAACTACAATAATGACATACCTGACAAGTTATGCTGATTGGTACAATAGTGTCATGAATATTATGGGAGTCAATAATCACTTTTTATTGGAATTAAGGTTTAATCAGGAGTTGTAATACATATATAACACTGTCAATTAAATTAAAAAAGTGGTTACTTTTCTCCTCTGTTAGTGTTCATAGCACTTTCCAGCACTATGAATTTTAGCCAATAGGGATAACGCTTCCAGGTGAGTTTTAGTTAAATTTCTTTATGTTCTATGATTCAAGTATGTTGTATATTTAATAATAACATCTTACAATTAAGTTCTGGAGGGTGAAAAAGAACATTGACAGTGTTACTGTTTGGAGAGAAGGCTATGGGACCCTTTTGGCCAACAACTCAAAAAGTGGTGATGAATTGCTGGTACTGGAAGTTTTATTTGGTAATATATCACATGTAGTTGCAATGTACTTCATAGGGAAATGCAATTTAAAATCTATTTTTATTATAATTAATTTTCATTTATAAATTATTGAGTCAAATTAGTGATACTCATAAGCTCACTGATAAAAGGTCATCCATGGGAACAGAGGACACCTACCATTGGCCATACCCTGAAAGGAAAATTATTCTTCTTTCCCTAGAAGCCACACAATGTCAATGCTCTTTAACTCAGGTTAGGCTTTGTGAGTCAATCTTATATCTATCCAGGAACCTAGACTGGACTGATGTTTTATATGTTTTATTCAGGTAACCACAGCTGCTATGTGTTTATTAGTGCAATGCCCATGCCATGTCCAGATGACAGCATTTCAGTTTCAGAGAAATCTGCTATTTTGTAATTCTTCTGCACACACTTGCTTGATATTAGCTTTGCAAGCAAGGGGTTCGTGTTGTTTTTCTTTTCTTATGGTTGAGCTCTCACAGTCTTGTATTCTCAGAACTTCATCTAGTTATGAGACTGCGTATTACCAGCTGCCTATTGCATAAAAATATTTCGCTGAGCATGGTTGTGAACTGTCTATGTCTATGTATATAAATATCAGAATTTAAATATAAACTTGATAATGCTATCATTTAATAAAATGACAACTCTACATCTTAACATGTAGAGTTCTATACTGAGTAAAATCATCAATACTTTTGCTCTTCTAATGGTCAGTATAATACAATTCAGGACCATGAAATCTAACCATCTGAGAGGAGGTTTCCTTGTTAGTTCAAGATTAATTTCTGTATTTACTGAAACAAATGTGTGTTATGTATTCACCAATAGGGTTCTATTTAGCTCACATATCCTGATCATATTCAAGTATTTGGGCCTGCAGGAAAGGAACTCAATCAGGAACATATGCAAAAGTCATGGAGTAAAGGTGATTTCTGGTTTGCACTGCATGACTTGCTTAGCTTGTTTTCTTATAGAGCCCAGAATCAATTGGTCAGGCATGAAATTGTCAACAGCAGGGTGGTCTCTGCCACATCAATTATTAACCAAGAAAACTCTCCACTGACTGATCTACAGGTCAATCAAGTAGAGATATTTTCTCAATTGAGAAAATATCGTTCTACTTAGATAATTTTTGTGTGTATCAAGTTGACAAAAAATAACCAGCATAAATATCTAGTATCTGTTTATTGTTGGCAAACAAGGGAAATACTAATAGTTTATATTATTTGAGGGTTTTCATGGGCTTCCTTGAATAATAACTTATAGAAATGTATCCAATTTCTAGAACTGAGTTTTCTTTAGAGAGGGACATTTTAAGAATAAATTTCTGTTCATATGGCTTTTCTACACCATTAACTTTGGTTAACCCTTCCCTATGTACCCTCATCTTCATGCATCCTTATTTCTCCAATGTCTCCATCTTCATTCATGCTCACACCTTTTCCTATACTACCCCTTTTAAAGTATTTTCCCTTTACCTATGTTTTATTGTTTCCCTTCTATTAAGAAATTTATTCAATTAGCCCCTTTTAATTTCCTAGTTTCTGCAAATGTTACAAGTTAAATATAACAATATTAAAATTTGAAGGTAGGATCAAAATTTGAAGGTGAATATGTGACATTTCTCTTTGAGGACCTGAATTGTGTCACTCAGCATAATTGCTTCTAGGTTATTTTGGTTACCTATGAATTTCACAATTGTATTTAATTTACACCTCTATACTTTCCATATTGTATATGTACCAGGCCTTTAATATTCATTCATCTGTTGATAAACAACTAGGATATTTCCTTTTCCTAGATATTGTGAATAGAACAGCATTGAACATAGATCTACAGGTATCTCTGTATTGATAGAGTCTTTTGTGTATATGTCAGAATTTGTTGCAAGGAGGACACTTGTTTGTCTCAGCTGCCCAGAACCAAAATAATCACACAGATACTGTATTAATTAAATCACTGCTTGCCCCATTAGCTCTAGCTTCTTATTGGCTTATTCCTACTTCTTAATTTAACCCATTTTTATTAATCTGTATATTACCATGAAGTTGTAGACTACCAGCAAAGTTTCAGCATGTCTACCTCCAGCTGAAGATCCATGGCATCCCCCTGACTTCGCCCTTCTTTCTCCCAACATTTAGTCCAGTCCTCTCTGCCTACCTAAGTTCTGCCTTATCAACAGGCCAATGTAGTTTCTTTATTCATTAATGATAATCACAGCACCCAAAGGGGACTCCCACATCACCTCCCCTTTTCTGTTTAAATAAAAAAGAAGGTTTTAACTATAACATAGTAAAATTACATAAGATAAAACAGGCATCAAACAAAAATTACAGTTACTATAACTAAAGAAAACTATAACTATCAATCTATTCTTCTCCATCAAAGATTCCAGAAGGATATAATATTGCCTAAGTAAGCAAGAAGTGCATTGTAAGCAACTTCCAAAACTCTAGAATTGACGGACATCTCACTGCCTGGACAAAAAAAAAATACACCCAAAGTTCTTCTGTATCATTGGGGCAGGCATCCAATCTTCAGCCCACAGGCCCATAGTAACCAGCAGACTCTTCCACGAAGCAGGAAATTTCAGACATGTCTGCCTATATTGGCAGTTTGCCAATAACTTTCTTCTGTATCCTGAAAAATGTCTCTCAGACTCTTTGATGTAGCCAGAACCCCAAAGGATCATCTAACCTCTAGGCAAGTTCAGCAGTCATTTCTCTGTGGATCCTGAATGTCCAGTTCATCTACCAAACTCTATAAGGAGCCTCTTTGATGACCTTCTTCCTCTTGAAGTAGCTTGTATTGCCAGGAGCAGTTGTATCTCACTGTCATGAAAAGTCCTAAGTTCTTAATATATTTTAAATGCCGTATCCTGAAGAACATCTATCTAACTTAAATGCATCTCTGTACATCTAGAAAACCTAACATGACTACAAACTTGACTATTATAGATGACTGTCTTTTAACCTATATTTCTTTTTTTTTTTTTTTTGGTTTTTTTCGAGACAGGGTTTCCCTGTAGTTTCTAGAGTAACCTATATTTCTTAATTATACATTACATTTCTAAAGGAGCTAGACAAACACAATACCTTAATCAAGATCAGAAATACATATATATGTATATATGTATATATATATATATATATATATATATATATATATATATATCTTAAACTTGTATCAATAAACTAAGATCAATATCAGTGCAAATTACTCATATCCATATCAAGAATTGGTAGATCTGTGTCATGTTAGCTTTATTTATAGATTTTTTGAAACTTTTAGACAGATTGACAAAGTGGTACATTAATCAATAACCCAACACATGATGTATAAGCATTCCCCTTGTTGTTAGTATTCTCGAACATAGCCATTTTGAGCTAGATGAGATGAACACCTTCTTTTAATCTGAATTCTATCTAATATCATGAATTCTGAATGCATTTTAACCATTATTAGCCATTTATATTTCTTCTTTTTCTGAAAAGTTCTGTGGCCCATTTTTTAATGGAACTGTTAGTTTTCTTGGTTTTATATATTCTAGACACTAATCATCTTTCAGATGTATAGTTAGCAAAGATTTTCTTCCATCCTGTGGTTTGTATTTTATTCTATTTGCAGTTTCATTTGTTGTACAGTAGTTTTTATGAGTTATTTTGTGTATTGTAGGAGTTATTTTGTATAACAGGTGACTTTTTTAAAAAAAGTCTATATTTGTGTGTGTATTGTGAGGCATATTTCTGACATTTTTACCTGGTAGTTTCAGAGTATAACTTGAATTTAAGTTTTGTGCAAGGTAATTTTATTCTGCTGCATGTTGATATCCAAGTTTGACAGCATTATTTATCAAGAACGCTATCTTTCTCCCAGTGTATATTTTGGGAACCTTTGTCAAAATTCTGGTAGCTTTAGTTGTATAGGGTAATATCTGAGTCCTCAATTCTTGTCAACTGACATCTATGCTGTTTTTTTTTTGTGCCTGTGCACTTATTTTCTTATAAAATCTGTAGTAGAGTTTGGAATCAGGGTTAGTAAAATTTCCCCCAGACTTCCTTTTGTTCAGAAGTTTTTGTCTGTTCTTTGTGTTTTTTATGGTGCCATGTAAATTTTAAGATTTTTTTCTGCATGAGATGAATAATACATAGAATTTTCATTATGATTACACTGAATGTGATGATTGTGTTTTCTAGAATGGCTGCTTTAAGCCAAATAAATAAGTTCTTACACAAATTGCTTTGGATCATGATGTCCATCATGGCAATGAAAAGTAAACATGGTCAGCATTAGTGCAGCCCATCTCAAAGGTATAGAATTTGAGGTATAACTTAAACCATTATATCTACTTATTTTAATAAGAAAATCCGAGGGAAAACTGGAAATGGAAATTCTGAGTAAACAAACAGAAACTACAGAGACAAGTATTACCAACAGAATACAAGAGATGGAAGAAAGAATCTCGGACTCTGAAGATACTATAGAGGAAATAAACTCACATATTAAAGAACAAAACAAATCCAACAAATTCTTAACACAAAACATCCAGAAAATCTGGGACACCATGAAAAGACCAAACCTAAGAATAATTGGGGTAGAAGAAGGAGAATTATAACTCAAAGGCCCAGAAAATATATTCAACAAAATTATAGAAGAAAACTTCCCCAACCTAAAGAAAGATATTCCTATGAAGGTACAAGAAGCCTACAGAACACCAAATAGACTGGATCAAAAGAAAGCATCCTCACGCCATATAATAATCAAAACACAAAACATACAGAATAAAGAACAGATATTAAGAGCTGCAAAGGAAAAAGGTCAAGTAACATACAAAGGGAAACCTATCAGAATTACACCTGACTTCTCAATGGAAACCATGAAAGCCAGAAGGTCTTGAATAAATGTGCTATAGACACTAAGGGAACATGGATGCAAGCCTAGACTACTATACCCAGCAAAGCTTGCATTCACCATTGATGGAGAAAACAAGATATTCCAGAACAAAAACAGATTTAAACAATATGTAGCCACAAATCCAGCCTTGCAGAAAGTACTAGAAGGAAAATCACAAACCAAGGAGTCCAACAATGCCCACAATAACTCAGACATCTAGCGACCCTTCACCAGCATAACTCAAAGAAGGGTAACACACAAACTCTACTACCAGAAAAAAATGACAGGAGTTAACAAAAACTGGTCATTAATATCACTGAATATAATATTAATATAATATTAATATCGCCGAATATAATAAAGGCTATTTACAGTAAGCCAACAGCTGACATCAAATTAAACAGAGAGAAACTCAAGGCCATCCCACTATATTCAGGAACACGACAATGCTGTCCACTCTCTCCTTATCTCTTCAATATAGTGCTTGAAGTTCTAGCAGTAGCAATAAGACAACATAAGGGAATCAAGGGGATTCGATTTGGAAAGGAAGAAGTTAAACTTTTGTTATTTGCAGATACTATGATAGTGTACATAAGCGACCCGAAAAACTCCACCAAAGAACTCCTACAGCTGGCCTTTAATCCCAGCACTCGGGAGGCGGAGGCAGGCGGATCTCTGTGAGTTTGAGGCCAGCCTGGTATACAAGAGCTAGTTCCAGGACAGGCTCTAAAAAAGCTGCAGAGAAACCCTGTCTCGAAAAACCAAAAAAAAAAAAAAAAAAAAAAAAAAGAACTCCTACAGCTGATGAACTCCTTCAGTAACGTGGCAGGATACAAGATCACCTCCAAAAAATCAGTTTCCCTCCTATATACAAAGGATAAGAAATCAGAGAAGGAAATCAGAGAAGTATCACTGTTCACGATAGCCACAAATAGCATAAAATATCTTGGGGTAACTCTAACCAAGGAAGTGAAGGATCTATTTGACAAGAACTTTAAGTCTTTGAATAAAGAATTGAAGAGGATACCAGAAAATGGAGGGATCTCCCTTGCTCATTGATTGGGAGGATCAACATAGTAAACATAGTAAGAATGGCAATTCTATCAAAAGCAATCTATAGATTCAATGCAATCCCCATCAAGGTCCCATCAAAATTCTTCAAAGACCTTGAGAGAACAGTAATCAACTATATATGGAAAAACAAAAAAATAACCCAGGACAGCCAAAACAATCTTATACAATAAAGGAACTTCTGGAGGCATTTCCATCCCTGACCTCAAACTCTATTACAGAGCTACAGTATTGAAAACAGATTGGTATTGGTATAAAAACAGAGAAGTCGACCAATGGAATTGAATAGGAACACTGATCTTAACCCACAAACATATGAACACCTGACTTTTGATAAAGGAGCTAAAAGTACACAATGGAAGAAAGAGGGCATCTTTAACACATGGTCCTGGCATGACTGGATGTCAACCTGTAGAAGAATGGAAGTAGATCCATACCTATCACTATGCACAAAACTCAACTCCAAATGGATTAAAGACCTAAATATTAATCTGAACACACTGAACCTGATAGAGGAGAAAGCCCCCCCCCCATCCAGGCCTAGGAAGCTTTGTATCCAAATAGACTAGGGTCCCATAAAACCAGTACATGCAGTAGAAACAAGTCCCAGGGCCTTTATCAATGGCTTTTCAGTCAGCCCCCATTTTCAGCTACATTCATAGAGTCCAGTTTGATAGCATGCTCATTCAGTCCTGGTCCAGCTGGATTTGGTGAGCCCCCATTAGAACAGGCACACTGTATCACTGGGTGGACCAACCCCTCGTGGTTCAGACTTCCTTGCTCATCGTTTCCCTCCTTCTGCTCTTGAACTGGACCTTGGGGGCTCAGTCCATTGCTTTGATGAGAGACTTTGTCTCTATCTCCATCTGTCACCAGATGAAGACTCTATGGTGATATTCGAGATAATCATCAGTGTGATAGTGGGGCAAGGCCAGTTCAAGCACCTTCTACTCTGCTGCCCAAGGACCTATCTGGGGACATCCCTGTGGACCCCTGGGATCTCCTCTAGAGGCAAGTCTCTTGCCGTATTGAGTTCTTTATATATTTTGCAGATCAGTCTTTTGTTTGATGTGGGGTAGGTAAAGACCATTTTCCATTTAGTAGGCTGCCTTTTTCTCTTATTTATTATGTCCTTTGCTTTTTAGAAGCTTATCAGTTCCAGGAAGTCCCATTTATTTATTGTTGCTCTTAGTGTCTGTGCTACTGGTGTTAAATTTAGGAAGTGGTTTTCAATGCCCATGCATTGAATGAAATTTTCCATTTTCTCTCCTATCAGCTTCAGTGTGGCTACATTTATATTGAAGTCTTTAATTCATCTGGACTTGAGTTTTATGCATGCGGATAGATATGGATCTATTTTCATTTTTCCTCATGTTGACATTCAGTTATGCCAGCACCATTTGTTGAAGATGCTTACTTTTTTTCCATGGCATAATTTTAGCTTCTTTGTCAAAAATTCAGTCTTCATAAATGTGTGGATTAATATCCATCTCTTTGATTCAATTCCATTCATCAACATCTCTGTTGTTATTCTAATAGCAAGCTGTTTTCATGACTGTAGGTCTGTAATAAAGCTTGATTTCAAAAATAGCACTGGAAGTTCCTTTATTGTATAGGATTGTTTTGGCTATCCTCTGTTTTTTTGTTTTTCCATATAAAGTTGATTATTGTTCTTTTAAGGCCTGTAAACAATTGTGCTGGGATTTTGATGGGGATTCAATTGAATCTATAGATTGCTTTTATTATGATTGCCATTTTTATTATGTTGATCTTACCTATTCAGGAACATGGGAGATCTTTCCATTTTCTGGTATCTTCTTCAATTTCTTTCTTCAAAAGTTTAAAGTTCTTGTTGAATAGGTCTTTCATTTCTTTGGTTAGTGTTACCCCAAGATACTTTATGTTATCTGTTGCTATTGTGAAAGGTAAAATTTCTCTGATTTTTTCTCAGTTTCTTTATTCTTTGTATATACTCAGGCTATTGATTATTTTTGAATTGATCTCAAATCCCACCATATTATTGAAGGTAATTATCAACTGTACAAGTTCCCTGGTAGAGTTTTGGGGGTCACTTATACATACTATAAAATTATTTGCAAATAATGAAAGTTTGACTTATTTCTTTCCCATTTGAATCCCCTTGATCTCCTTTTGTTGACTTACTGCTATAGCCAGAACTTCAAGAACTATGTTGCATAGATATGAAGAGAGTGTACAGTGTTGTTTTGTTCATAATTTTATTGGAATCATTCTGAGTTTCTCTCCATTTAATTTGGTTTTGGCTATTTACTTGTTGTATATTGCTTTTATTATGTTTAGAAATGATCCTTATATCCCTGATCTCTCCAAGACCTTTATTATGAAGGGGTGTTGAATTTTATCAAATAATTTTCAGCATCTAATGAGATGATCATATGGCTTTTTTCTTTCAGTTTATTCATGTGGTGGATTACATTAATAAATTATTATATGTTGAACTATTCCTGCATCTCTGGGCTGAAGCTGACTTGATCATGGTGGAAGATTTTTTGAGGTTTTCTTTGATTCAGTTTGTCAATATTTTATTGAGTATGTTTGCATCTATGTTCATGAGTGAAATTTGTCTATAATTCTTTCTTGGTTGATTCTTTGTGTGATTTCTGTATCAGGGTAACTGTAGCATCATAAAAAGAATTTGGAAATGTTTCTTCTCTTTCTATTATGTGAAACACTTTGAGGATCATAAGTATTAACTCTTCCTGGAAGTTATGGCAGAATTTTGCACGAAAATCATCTGAACCTGGGCTTTTTTGTTGTTGTTGGAAGGCTTTTGATGATAGTTTTTATTTACTTGCAGTTTATAGGTCTATCAAAATTGTTCACCTGGCCTTGATTTAATTTTGGTAGATGGTATCTATCCAGAAAATAGTCTATTTCTTTTACATTTTAATTTTGTGGAGAACAGGTTTTTGCTGTATTACCTAATGATTTTTTGAATTTCCTCAGTGTCTGTTATGATCCTGTTTTCATTTCTGATTTTGTTAATTTGGATGTTCTCTTTCTACCTTTTGAATAGTTTAATAAGAATTTTTCTACCTTATTGATTTTCTCAAAGAACCAGTTCTTTGTTTCACTGATACTTTGTATTGTTTACTTTGCTTCTATTTTATTGATTTTAGCCCTCAGTTTGGTTATTTTCTATCTCATATTTTCCTGAGTGAGTCTGCTTTTTTATGTTCTAGAGCTTCCAGGTGTGCTTTTAATTCACTCATGTGAGCTTTCTACAATGTCTTCAAGTAGCAACTAAGTGCTATGAATTTTCCTCTTAGCACTGCTTTCATAGTATCACATAGGTTTTGGTACATTTTACCTTTATTTTCATTTAATTCTAGGAAGTCTATAATTCTTTTATTTCTTCCTTGACCCAGGGATGGTTCAATATTTCAGTGTTCAATTTTCATGACTATAGGCTTTCTGAGAATAATGTTGTTAAATTTTAACTTTAAACCATGCTGATCCAAGAAGATAGGGGGGTTACTCCAAGTTTTTAGATCTGATAAGATTTGCTTTGTTACCTGTTATGTGTTTAATTTTAGAGAAGTTTCTATGAGGTGCTGAGAAGAAGGTCTATTATTTTGTGTTTGGGTGGAATGTTCTGTAGATTTCTCTTTAGTGCGTTTGAGTTATGACATCTGTTATTTCTCTGTTAAGTTTCTGTCGGGACGACCTGTCCATGGGCAAGAGTGGAATGTTGAAGTCTTCTACTATTAATATGTGGGGTGTGATGTGCAATTTAAGATTTAGTAATCTTTCTTTTACATATGTAGGTGCTCTTCTATTAGGGACATAGATGTCCAGTATTGAGACTTTATCTTGATGATTGTTCCTGTTATGAGTATAAAGTATTCTTCTCCATCTCTTCTGATTGATTTTAGTTTGAAGTCTACTTTGTTGGATATTAGGGTAGTAAGAAACCTGCTTGTTTCTTAGGTCTATTTGATTGCAAAACCTTTTCCCAACCTTTTACTCTGAGGAAATGCCTGTCTTTGAGTTGAGGTATATTTCTTTTATACAGCAGAAAGGTGGATCCTATTTTTTGTATCCATTTCATTAGCTTGTGTCTCTTTCCAGGTGAATTGAGTGCATTGAAATTAAGATATATTAATGACCAATGGTTGTTAATTCCTGATATATTTCATTGGTACTATGTGTGTGTCTGTTTCCCTTCTTTGGGTGTTTCTGGTGGTAGGCTCTCTGTTGCCTGTGTTTTTGTGAGTACAGTTAGCTTCCTTGGATTAGGATTTCCTACTAGTACTTTCTAGATGGCCGGCTTTGTGCATACATATTGTTTAAGTATGGATTTTTCATGGATCATCTTATTTTCTCCAATGATGGTGACTGAAAGTTTTGCTGGGTATAGTAGTCTGGGCTTGCATCCATGGTCTGTTAGAGTCTCCAGCACATCTGCCCAGAATCTTCGGGCTTAGATAGCCTCCATTGAGAACTCAAGTGTAATTCATTTTTTTCCATTCAAAAATGTGCACTTCCTACCCTCCTCCCATTCCCTTCCCCCTCCCCCACTCACCCTTCTCCCTCCCCCTCCCTCATTAAGATAAATTGACCTTTATATGTTACTTGACATTTTTATTTGTACCTCTTAATATTCTTTTTTTATTCTGTGTGTTTTGCATTTTGGTTATTGAATGGCAAGTGTTTGAGGAGGGCCTGCTTGTTCGTCCCTGCTGCCCAACTTGCTCAGCCCCAAAATAACCACACAGAAAAATTTCCACTGTCTGTCTCTTGCAGATCCATGGTGTCTTTCTGACTCCACCTTTCCTTCTTCCAGCATTCCGTTCTGTCCTCCCCACCTACCTAAGTTCTGCCCTATCAATAGGCCAAGGCAGTTTCTTTATTCATCAATGGCAATGACAGCACACAGAGGGGACTCCCCCATCACCTCCCATTTTTCTTTTTGTTTTCTCATTTTTCTGTTTAAATAAAAATGAAGGCTTTAATATAGAAAATTCTAGCAGGAATTACAGTTACAATATTTATATCTACTTTATTGTTTATCATAACTAAAGAAAACCATAACTATAACTATAAATTCTTCAGCTCCATCAAAGACTCCAGAAGGATATAATATTTCCTAAGTATACAGGAAGTGCATTGTGAGCAATTTCCAAAACTCTAAAAACGACAGAGGCATTTCACTGCCTGGACAGTCATTTGAAGTTCTTCTGTACCATTGGGGCATCAGTCTTCAGCCTATGGGCCCATATTATCCAGCAGACTTTTCCATGATGAAGGAAATTTCAAAGACAGTTCAGTAGGCAAGTTCAGCAGTCATTTCTCTGAAAGTCCTGCATGTCCAGTGAAGTAGTCCAGGCAAGAACAGTTTGATGCTCAAATGGCTATCAAACTCCATAAGGAGCCTCTTGATGCCCTACTTCCTCTTGAAGTCACTGGTGCAGCAAGGAGCAGATTTGTCTCACTGTCATGAAAAGTCTTAAGTGCTTAAACATTTTAAATGCCATATTATGAAGGTCTCTGAAAGTTTTGAAGAATATCTATTAACTGAACTATATCTCTATACATCTAGAAAATCTAACTAACATGACTGCAACTTTGACTATTATAGATGACTATCTATTAACCTATATTTCTTAATTATACATTACATTTTTAAATGAGCTACACAGACACTATACCTTAATCAAGATCAGAAATACATATAACAAAATTGACCTTAAATTTGCATCAATAAACCAAGATCCATACCAAAGCAAATTATTCATAACTATATCATATCCCCCTTTAAATATAAAATAACATTTATAACAATATTTGGGAATATAGGCATAGTTATTTCTCTTCAAACTGCTTCCCTGCTGTTTGGGGTTACTCTTAATCAGGCCTTAAATGGTATTTTCTGTGCACTAGGTTCATCTCAGTCAGCAGTTGGGCAAATTAAGTTTTTGAGGCCTTGGTCCATGAAACCATATTTGCTTGGAAGCAAGCCACAGGTTCTCCTCTTCTGTGGAAACAAAATAAGAACCTCTTTTCCCCAGCAATATGTCCTTTTAGACCCAAATTCTGAAGTCAAGATACCGTTACAATATACATGCTTTTTTTTTAGATTAGCAGGTCATACAATGAAATATCTCTCTGTACTTAGCTCATTCATAGTAAAAAATTTCAAAGAAAACACAATAATATACATAATCCAGATTATCTGTATATAGTCCATCTTTATCTGGCTTATTTTTCTTTTCTTTTCTTTTTTATATATTATTGTGTTTTCTTTGAATTTTTTAACTGTAAATGAATTAAGTACAGAAAGACATTACATTGTATGGTCGACTAAGATAAACCATCATGTATGTTTTAGAAGTAGTTGACTTCTGAATTTGGGTCTAAGGATAGGTTGCTTTGGAAAAGAGGCTCTTCTTTGGTTTCCACAGAGGATGAGAACCTTGGGATTTCTTCCAGACTAATGTGGTTTTATGGACCAAGATCCCCTGAAAGGTCACGATGAACACATCCAAAAATTTACTTCACCCAACAAAAAGCAAAAAAACAGTTTGGAGATAACTATTCCCAAATCCCCTAAATGATTGTTGATAAATGATTGTTTACATTTGAAGGGAGACATGCTATAGAAATGGATACTTTGCATTGGTATGGATATTGGTTCATTGATACAAATTTAAAATCAATGCTGTTATATATACATTTCTGCTCTTAATTAAGGTACCGGGTTTGTGCAGCTCATTTAAAGATGTAATGGATAATTAAGAAATACAGGTTAATAGAAAATCATCTAAAATAGTCAAGTTTGTAGTCATATTAGCTTTTCTAGATGTACAGAGATGTATTTTAGATGAACAGATATTCTTCAGATATTTCAAAGACTACAGAATATGGCATTTAAAGTGTTTTAAGAATTTAGGACTTTTCATGATAGTGGGACATGTCCTCCATAAGATAAACCACCAACCAGAATTCCAGTTGTCCTAGCTCATATTCTGTTGATGAGACAAAAGTTGGCCAATAATAACAGTGGGGTAGGAAAAGTTAATTTGGATAACAGGTTAGAGTCAATCAGCAAGAGAAGCCAAGGAACTCAAGAAATAGCATGGAGCAAAAACTATGAAGGAACATGTTTTTGTAGCTTATCCACAGGCTCACTTTTGGTTACCTTTTTTATACCCCATTTTCCTAATGAAAGAACTGTTCATAGTGTACTAGAGCAATCACAATCAAGAAAATGCTTCTATAGACACAGCCAAAGACCAATAGGATGAAGGCAATTTGTTAATTAGGATTCTTCTTTCCCAGCTGTGTCAGGCTGGGAAACCAAGATTAGCCGTGACACTATTAAACTAGTAACTGTCTCAAATATAGGAATGTTTAAACACCTGACAAATGACATTCATTGCCCTAACAAGTCCAAAATTATGGGGAAAAATTGATAGCATAGGAAAGAAGTATAAAATAGTACAGGAAACTGTCTGCAATATAGGCTCTTATGGGATTACAAGGAGTGTCATTTGACTGAATTAATCTTCTGAGAGAATCGATACTATTAAAGTTTATAATTTGCCATTTTTGTTCCATGTCTAAAGTAAAATTTTAAATCCTTAGCTAAGAGTAAAAAAAATGTATGAAATTTACCTTTCTTGCTAGAATTCACACTGTATATATTAAAGAGAAATCCTTGAGATGATTCTCATAGCACTATGGGCTTTTGCAGTATAAAAATTTACTCTAACTAGTGTGCATCCTCAGGGGAAAGAACTGATTTTATCTGGGAGTCTTGAAACACTTTGTAGAAGTGTTTTGTTTTTATTTATTTATTTATTATTATTATTATTATTATTATTATTATTATTATTATTATTATTATTAAAAATTTCCACCTCCTCCCCACCTCCCATTTCCCTCCCCCTCCCTTAACTCCCTTGCCCCTCCCTTTCCAGTCTAAGGGCAGTCAGGGTTCCCTGCCCTGCGGGAAGTCCAAGGTCCTCCCTGCTCCATCCAGGTCCAGGAAGGGGTGCATCTAAACGGACTAGGTTCTCCCAAAGCCAGTATAAGCGGTAGGATCAAAACCCAGTGTCATTGTTCTTGACTTCTCAGTCAGCCCTCATTGTCCGCCAAGTTCAGAGAGTCCAGTTTGATCCCATGCTTTTTCAGTTCCAGTTGAGTTGGCCTTGGTGAGCTCCCATTAGACCAGCCCCACAGTCTCAGTGGGTTGGCTCACTCCTCACAGTCCTGACTTCCTTGCTCATGTTCTCCCTCCTTCAGCTGCTCATTTGGGCCTTGGGAGCTCAGTCCTGCACTCCAATGTTGATGTGGGAGGGTCTTCTGTTTGAGCTGATTTCATTGGCTAATACAGAAACTGCCTGGCTCATTTGATTGGCCAGCCCTTAGGTGGGCGGAGTATACAGAACAGAATGCTGGGAAGGGAAGTTAATAAATCGCCATGCCTCACCTCTCTGGGGCAGACTGCCGTGCCTCTCCTCAGGGAGAGAGATGCGATGAAGCCAGCTGCCAGGTCAAACATGCTGAATATTTCCCGGTAAGACACCGCTCATGGTGTTACACAGATAATTAGATATGGGTTAGTCAAGATGTGAGTAAGAGGCTGGAACTAATGAGCCAGGCAGTGTTTAAATGAATACAGTTTGTGTGTTGATATTTCGCATGTAAAGATAAGCATGCGGGAGCAGGGTGGCCGGAAGCCGGCCCGCAACCCCACACTACAGAATGGCGCCAACGTGGATAACTGAATCCACAGAAAACCTGAGAAAGCTTGGGAAAGAATAGAGTAAAGCATGTTTTCTTGATAGCAGCAATTTCTCGGATCTGAGCAAGTGCTCTTATCTAAGAGAGGCTTCCTGACTCAGCTTTAGCTGCAAAACCCTGCAGCTCTTTTAAGAGGTCCTGCCATGAAACACTTAAATGGCGTTGATAAAAGCTGATTTCATGCTTGTTTGTTTTTAGCCGTAGCAGGAAAAAAGTTGTGCTGTTTTAAAATGCTGGCATTCTGGTCTGTACTGCCAGGGCAAACTCTGACTCTTTCAAGCAGGTGGTCCTGACTATGGAGCTTTTGATTGTTGTATAACACTGTTGCAGCTTGCTTGCTGGCAGGGACCTTGAAACGCCACAGAGTTGTGGTAATAAAAATGGCTCTAGCAAGTACTTCTGCCATGAGGCTGGAAAGCTAAGGAATGGGATGGATCTAGCTGGCAAAGCCACGACTTGAATCCTACCCATATTGCTCAGTAATTTAAAGGCTCATGTGGTCAGAAAAAGAGAGAGATACAGTAAAGAGAGATTCAAAGTCGAAGAAAATGTCTAAATGGTTTACTATGTGTTAAAAATACATGCAGGCTAAAAGCTAAAGTTCTTACAGTTAAAAAAAGAGAAAGAAAAAGAAGTAGTTTGTTGTGGTGGTACACACCTTTAATCCCAACACTTGGGAGGCAGAGGTAGATTGACCTCGATGACTTCAAGGTATGGCAGGACACACCTTTAATCCCAATGCTTGGAAGGCAGAGACAGACAGATCTCTGTGAGTTCAAGGTGTGGTAGCGTACACCTTTAATCCCAGCACTTGGGAACCAAAGGCAAGAGGATCTCTGAGAGTTCAAGGACAGCCTGGTCTGCAGAGTTATTCCAGGTCAAAGATATACAGAGAACTTATCAAAAAAATAAAAGTAAAAATAAACAAAATAGAGGTTAAAATAAAGTTGTATAAGATGGAAAATACACAGAGAATCTTGATACTGTATACTATTATGCTCTCTTTGAATTGTTTGAATGCTGAGGAAGGAGCAACAGCTGCTAAAAGATATTTGTTTATAAATGCTGCTGAACTAATCCAAGATAGATATTTTGAAAATACCTTGACTTCAGAATTTGGATCTAAGGATATGATACTTTGGAAAAGAGATTCTTCTTTTATTTTTACAGAAAATGAGACCCTATGGATTGCTTCTATCCCAGTATGGTATGATAGACCACGCCCTCCTGAAAGGTTGCTGTGAACACCCTCAGAAAATTACTTCACCCAACTGATGACTGAGATGAACCTGGCACACAGGTTACACCATGAAAGATCTGATTAACAGTGCCCCCATTCAGCATGAAGCAGTTTGGAGAGAAATAACTGCGCCCATATTCCCAAATATTGTTTATAAGTGTTCTTTTACATTTAAAGGGGGAGATGATATAGATATGAATAATTTACATTGGTATAAATTTTGCCTAATTGATAGAAATTTAAGGTCTATTTTGTTATATGTATATGTATTTCTGATCTTGATTAAGGTATTATGATTGTGTAGTTCATTTAAAAATGTAATGTATAATTAAGAAATATAGGTTGTTAATGGATAATCATCAATAATAGTAAAGCTTATAGTAATGTTAGTTAGATTTTCTAGATATATAGAGATATATTTAAGTTAAATAGGCATTCTTCATATCTTTCAAAGACTATAGAATATGGCATTTTAAATGTTTTAATAACTTAAGGCTTTTCATGACAATGAGACATGTCTGCTCCTGGCAGCACCAATCTACTTCAAAAGGAAGATGGGCATCGAAGAGGCTCCTTATAGAGTTTGATAGCCATTTGGGCAAGAAACTGCTCTTGCCTGGACTATTGCATGAACTGGACATAGAGAACCCTCAGAGAGAGGACTGCTGAACTTGCCTAAAAGTGAGATGATCTTTCGGGGTTCCTGATTCATGAAAGAGTCTTTGAGACATTCTGCAGGACACAGCAGATACTGGCTTTGAAATTTCCTGCTTCATGGAAAAGTCTTCTGGATACTATGGGCCTGTAGGCTGAAGATGGATGCCCCAACAGTACAAAAGAACTTTGGGTGACTGTCCAGGCAGCAAGATGTCTCTGTCATTTCTAGAGTTTTGGAAGTAGCTTACTTCTTGTTCGCCTAGACAATATTATATCCTTCTGGAGTCTTTGATGAAGCTGAAGAATAGATAGTTATAGTTTTCCTTATGTATGATAAAAGATAAGATATATATATAAATACTGTAACTGTAATTCTTACTTGATAACTGTTTTGTTATATGTAATTTTGCTATGTTAAAGTTAAAGCCTTCTTTTTGGTTTAAACAGAAAAAGGGGAAATGATGTGGGAGGGTCTTCTGTTTGAGCTGATTTCATTGGCTAATACAGAAACTGCCTGGCTCATTTGATTGGCCAGCCCTTAGGTGGGCGGAGTATACAGAACAGATTGCTGGGAAGGGAAGTTAATAAATCGCCATGCCTCACCTCTCTGGGGCAGACTGCCGTGCCTCTCCTCAGGGAGAGAGATGCGATGAAGCCAGCTGCCAGGTCAGACATGCTGAATATTTCCCGGTAAGACACCGCTCATGGTGTTACACAGATAATTAGATATGGGTTAGTCAAGATGTGAGTAAGAGGCTGGAACTAATGAGCCAGGCAGTGTTTAAATGAATACAGTTTGTGTGTTGATATTTCGCGTGTAAAGCTAAGCATGCGGGAGCAGGGTGGCCGGAAGCCGGCCCGCAACCCCACACTACACAATGTGGTGCTCTGTCTCTATCTCCATCCATCGCCAGATGAAGGTACTATGGTGATATGCAAGATATTCATCAGTATGGCTATAGGATAGGGCCATTTCAGGCTCCCTCTCCTCAGCTACCCAAGGAACTAGCTGGGGATATCTCTATGGATACCTTGGAACCCCTCTAGTGTGAAGTCTCTTGTTAACCCTAAAATGGATCGTTTAATTAAGATATCTTCTTCCCTGTTCCCCTATCCACCCTTCCTCCATCCCAACCTTCCCATTCCCCCAGGGTCTCCCCATCCTCCCCTCCTCACTTTTCTCTCCACATCACCCCAACACCCCTAACCGCCACCCCACCCACACCCCCAAGATCCCAATTTTTGCCTGGCAATCTAGTCTACTTCCAATATCCAGGAAGATAATTATATGTTTTCCTTTGGGTTCACCTTCTTATTTAGCTTCTCTATGATCAGGAATTATAGGCTCACTGACCTTTATTTAGGTCTAGAATCCACTTGAGTGAGTATATACCAACTTCATCTTTTGGGTCTGGGTTACCTCACTCAGAATAGTGTTTTCTATTTCCATCCATCTGCATGCAAAGTTCAAGATGTCATTATTTTTTTACCGCCGAGTAGTACTTTAATATGTATATATTCCACAGTTTCTTCATCCGTTCTTCCACTGAAGGGCATCTAGGTTGTTTCCAGGTTCTGGCTATTACAATCAATGCTGCTATGAACATAGTTGAACAAATGCTTTTGTAGTATGAGAGGGCATCTCTTGGGTATATTCCCAAGAGTGGTATTACTGGATCCTGGGGTAGGTTGATCCCGAATTTCCTGAGAAACCACCACACTGCTTTCCAAAGTGGTTGCACATGTTTGCATTTCCACCAGCAATGGATGAGTTTTCTCCTTACTCCACATCCTCTCCAGCATAGGCTATCATTGGTGTTTTTGATTTTAGCCAATCTGACAGGTATAAGATGGTATCTCAAAGTTGTTTTGATTTGCATTTCCCTGATGGCTAAGGAGGTTGAGCATGACCTTAAGTGTCTTTTGGCCATTTGAACTTCTTCTTTTGAGAATACTCTGTTCAGTTCAGTGCCCCATTTTTTTAATTGTGTTAATTAGCATTTTAAAGTCTAGTTTGTAGAGTTCTTTATATATTTTGGAGATCAGACCTTTTTCTGTTGCAGAGTTGGTGAAGATCTTCTCCCAGTCAGTAGGCTGCCTTTTCGTCTTAATGACAGTGTCCTTTGCTTTACAGAAGCTGCTCAGCTTCAGGAGGTCCCATTTATTCAATGTTGCCCTTAATGTCTGTGCTGCTGGGGTTATACAAAGGAAGCGGTCTCCTGTGCCCAAATGTTGTAGAGTACTTCCCACTTTCTCCTCTAACAGGTTCAGTGTGTTCAGATTGATATTGAGGTCTTTAATCCATTTGGACTTGAGTTTTGTGCATGGTGATAGATATGGATCTACTTTCATTCTTCTACAGGTTGACATCCAGTTATTCCAGCACTATTTGTTGAAGATGCTTTCTTTCTTCCATTGTATACATTTAGCTCCTTTGTCAAAAATCAGATGTTCATATGTTTTTGGGCTAATATCCACATCTTCTATTCGATTCCATAGCTTGACTTCTCTGTTTTTATGCTAATACCAAGCTGTTTTCAATACTGTAGCTCTGTAATAGAGTTTGAAGTCAGGCATGGTAATGCCTCCAGAAGTTCCTTTATTGTATAAGATTGTTTTGGCTATCCTGGGTTTCTTGTTCTTCCATATAAAGTTGATTGTTGTACTTTCAAGATCTGTGAAGTATTTTAATGGGACCTTTAAAGGGATTGCATTGAGTTTATAGATTGCATTTGGTAGAATTGCCATTTTTACTATGTTGATCCTCCCAATCCTAGAGCAGTGGAGATCTTTCCATTTTCTGGTATCCTCTTCAATTTCTTTCTTCAAAGACTTAAATTATCTGGCTTATTTTTCTTTACTCCTTTTAATTTATTACTGTTTGTACTCCGTCTCTTCAAAGATTTTACCATTTTTTAGCATTAACTTTATTTTATGACTCTCTATACTCTTTTTCTTCTCTCTTTGAAGTCTACATACAGTTATCCAACACTATGACCCATTTAGCGTTCTTTTCTATCTGAATTTGTCTTTATTGTGTTTCTGTATTTATCTGTAATTATTTTTTGATGAGAAGAATTTCTTAAAATGCTAAGCAGCTTGGTCTCAGTGACCTAGGTGCTAGTTTCACCTTTCTTAGGCTTTAAATATGGTGGCAGTAGTTCACCTCAGCTCTTGGACTGCTGGGTGGGAGCCATCCTCACCACCTAACCTCTGGATAGCACCATGCAGCATATGAAACCTTTTTATCTGAGTAAAAGCTAAATCTGTGCAAGCCCTTTAAATATTTCTGTGTGTGGTTGCAGGAATTAGCCTTGCTCTTTTGTTTGTGTACACCTAGTAGATCTTATCCCTCTGCCTGCCCAGGCAGGGAGCACTGAGCCGAGGTCATGGTCTCAGTTACTTTTCTCCTGACCCCAACTGGGCACACAAACACCCAGGCCCACATATGCCTTTGAAATGTTTTATAGCCAGAGTTTGTGCTGGTGGAATGGCCCAGGAAGCCACATATTAAATCTGCATGGTTTCTTTTCTGCTATGGCTCAATAAGAAAATCCTCTCTTAAAGGAGCCATGTCTCTGCTTGCTTCTAGCAAACAGAGCCCATCCAAAAAAATAACACTAGCAAACCATGCTTAACTATTTTCTTTTGTTTGTAGAATAAATTTTTAAGCTTTCTCTGTTTTTTTTACATGGATTTTAGCTGGCCATGTGGGTGCCAATTTGTAGGAGGAGGGCCTGCTTGGTTGTCCTTGCTGCCTACCTAGCTTAGCCCCACAATAACCACACAGAAACTGTATTAATTAAAACATTGCCTGGCCCATTAGCTCTCATTTCTTATTGGCTAATTCTTTCAACTTAATTTAACTCATTAATATTAATCTGTATTGCCAAATGGCAGTGGCTTACCAGGAAAAATTCCCAGTGTCTGTCTCTTTCAGATCCATGGTGTCTCTCTGGCTCCACCCTTCCTTCTCCCAGCATTCAGTTCTATCCTCCCCACTTACCTAAGTTCTTTCCTATCACCAGGCCAAAGCAGTTTCTTTATTCATCAGTGGCAATGACAGCACATAGAGGGGATACCTATATCAGGCAAGGGGATTTTTTTTGATCAAGTCTATTTGATGTTCTGTGAGCTTCTTGTACCTGTTTGGTTAAAAACACCACCGTAGCCCCTAACATCCTAATCCAATAAAATTCTGGACTATTTGGCTTGAGGCTTCACTCCAATTCCCTGACAACCATTTTTGAATGTTGGATGGCAAGCTCCATTTCAAAGTTTCCTCCTCTGGGAGTGGCTGCAGTCCGGACTTCACCTCCAAGAAAGCCCACCAAATGATGACGACTCCAGAGGAAGGGTCAAGAGCACCTTCACAGGGTATTTAACCTTTCCCCCATAGAATGAACATGTGATTTCATCTTTTCCCTCTCTGTTGGTTGTTCTGGTTCTCTTTTTCTCCCCCATGATTTTCTGGGGGGGGCACATGGTAGCAATGGCATCCATTAAACCTGGGCATCTTCTAATTTGGTCTGATTGGGATTATTGTGTCATTGGAGTGGTTTGTCGGTCAAATAATACTTAAGAGTACCTTTATAGGAATAACTTTCTTTTGGTTGGGAAAGTTTTCTTCTTTGATTTTCTTGAATATATTTTCTGTGCCTTTGAGCTGGATTTCTTCTCCTTCTTGTATCTCTAATTTTCTTAGGTTTGATCTTTCATGGTATCCCAGATTTCCTTAATGTTTTATGTTAAGAATTTGTTGGATTTAATGTTTTCTTTGACCAATGAATTGAATTTCTCTATACTATCTTAAACACCTGAGATTCTCTCTTCTATTTCTTGTATTCTGGTGGTTATGCTTGCCTCCATAGTTTCTGTTCATTTACTCAGATTTTACTGAGATTTTCCATATCCAGAATTCCCTAGGTTTGTATTTTCTTTATTGCCTCTATTTCAGTCTTCAAGTCTTGAACTGTATGCTTCACCTGTTTAATTTTTTTGTTTGTTTTCTTATGTTTCTTTTAGGTATTGATTGATTTCTTCCAATTTTTGTCTCTTCTTCCATTTATTTAAGGGAATTTTTCATTTTCTCTTTAAAGGTCTCCATCATCTTTATAAAGTTACATTAAAAATCGTTATCTTCTGCTTTTTCTGGGTAAGGAGGATCAAATCTTCCTGCTGTATGCCCACTGGATTCTGGTGCTACCATATTGCTTTTTAGGTTGTTGGATGAATTTTTGCATTGGGACCTTCCCATCTCTTCCTTCATTTGATGCCAGCAGTGTCCTTGCATGTTGTGAGGAGACTGTATGTTTGTTCCTGCCTGCTCAGCCCCAAAATAAACAAACAGAAACCATATTATTTAAATCACTACTTGGCCCATTATCTCTAGCTTCTTATTTGCTAACTCTTACATTTTAATTTAACCAATTTCTTGTAATCTGTGTATCGCCACATAGCTTTGGCTTATTGGGTAAAGTTCTCTCTGTCTCTAACAGGGCTAGATGTCTTCTCTTTGACCCTGCCTCCTTTCTCCCAAAAGTCAATTTAGTTTTCACTGCCTACCTCTCTAGCCTGCACAGAGCTAAGACAGTTTTTTTAATTCATTAATGGTAATCATAGCATACAGAGAGGAATACCATATCACTTCCCTTTTCTGTTTAAATAAAAAAAAAGAATGTTTTAACTTTAAGATGGAAAAATTACCTATACCAAAACAGGTATCAAGTAAGAATTACAATTATAATATTTACATCTACTTTATCTTTTATCATAACTAAAGGCAACTATAATTATAAATACCAATTATTCAACCCCATCAAAGATTCCAGAAGAATATGATATGACCTAAATAAGCAATAAGTTGATTGTAAGCAACTTCCAAAACTCTAGAATTGACAGACATTCTCTGTCTGTACAGTAAGCCAAAGTTTTTCTGTATCATTGGGGCATCCATATGTAGTGTACTGGCCAATAGTATTTCCATGAAGCAGAAAATTTTAAAGACAGTTCCACCTATATTTGCAGTTTTTCAGTCACTTTTTTCTCTGTCCTGAATGTATCTCACAGACTCTTTTGTGTGCCAGGAAACCTGAAGGACAATCTCACTTTTAGGCAAGTTCAGCAATCATTTCTCTGTGGGTCTTGCATGTCCAGTTCACATAGCATACCATCCAGCAGTCCAGGCAACAGCAGTTTCTTGCCCAAATGACCAACCAACTCCATAAGGAACTTCTTTGATCCTCATCTTCCTCTCAAAGTAGAGTGGTCTTGCCAGAAGCAGAAGTGTCTCACTGTCATAAAATCCTAAATTCCTAAAGCATTCTAAATGCCATATTCTGTAGTCTTAAAAAGATTTGAAGAATACCTATTTATTTGAAATACATCTCTGTATATCTAGAAAATCTAACTACCATGATGAAAAGTTTGACCATTATAGATGGCTATTTATTAACATATATTTCTTGATTATACATTATATTTTTAAATGAGCTTTACAAACATAATACCTTATTCAAGATGATATATATATATATATATATACACACACACACACACACAGTATAACAAAATTGGCCTTATATTTATATCAAGAAACCAAGATCTGTACCAATGCAAATCTCTATAGAATATCCCCCATTAAATGTAAACAAACATTTATACACAATATTTGGGAATATGAGCATAGTTCTTTCCAAACTGCTTCCTGCTATTTATTGGTCAAAATTATTTCCTTGGTGTGTTCATGGCAACCTTTCTGAGTGTCTTGGTCCATTAAACCACATTAGTCTGGAAGTAATCCACAGGTTCTCATCCTCTGTGGAAACAAAAGAAGAACCTCTTTTCCAAAGCAACATATCCTTACACCCATATTCTAAAGTCATGATACCTTTAAAATATATATGTTGGCTTGATTTAGCAGTCTCCAGAATCAAATGTCTCTCTGCAGCCAAAAAATTAAAAGAAAATCCAATAGTATATATAATCCAGAATCTCTTTGCATATTCCAGGTTAATGTGGCTTATTTTTCTTTACTTCTTTTTTTTCATTCTTATGTTTTATTCATATTTAATTTAGCATGCCAAAAAATGTAGTTAAATTGGTCACTTTTCCATTAAGAGATGATTTTGAATTCCTAGGTATTCAGCTCCTTCTCATATTGCAATCATTTGTTATTATTATTATTATTATTATTAGTAGTAGTAGTAGTAGTAGTAGTAGTAGTAGTAATTAAAAATATCTGCCTCCTCCCTGCCTCCCATTTCCCTCCCACTCCCCCCAGTCCTTTTCCCCTTCCTCTCCAGTCCAAAGAGCAGAAAGGGTTCCCTGCCCTGTGGGAAGTCCAAGGTCCTCGCCCCTCCATCCAGGTCTAGGAAGGTGAGCATCCAAACAGGCTAGCCTCCCCCCAAAGTCAGTCCAAGCAGTAGGATCAAAACCCAGTGCCATTGTCTTTGTCTTCTTAGCAGCCCTCATTGTCTGCCATGTTCAGGGAGTCTGGTTTTATCCCATGCTTTTACAGTCCCAGTACAGCTGGCCTTGGTGAGCTACCATTAGATTAGCCCCACCATCTCAGTGGGTATATACATATTAGAGTACTACTCAGAGGTAAAAAACAATGACATCTTGAATTTTGCATGCAAATGGGTGGAATTAGAAAACACTATCCTGAGTGAGGTAACCCAGACCCAAAAAGATGAACATGGGATGTACTCACTCATAATTGGTTTCTAGCCATAAATAAAGGACATTGAGCCTATAATTCTTGATCCTAGAGAAGCTAAATAAGAAGGTGAACCCAAAGAAAAACATATAGTTATCCTCCTGTATATTGGAAGTAGACAAGATTGCCGGGTAAAAATTGGGATCTTGGGGGTGGGGTGGGATGGGGTAAGGGGAGATGGAGAGAGAAAAATGTAAAGGGGAGGATGGGGAGAGCTTGGGGGAACGGGATGGATGGGATAAACGAAGGGTGGCTATGGGAGCAGGGAAGTATATATCTTAATTAATGGAGCTATTTTAGGGTTGACAAGAGACTGGATGCTAGGGGGGTTCCCAGGTGTCCAGGAAGATGTCCCCAGCTAGCTCCTTGGGCAGCTGAGGAGAGGGAGCCTGAAATGACCCTATCCTCTAGCCATACTGATGAATGTCTTGCATATCACCATAGAACCTTCATCTGGCGATGGATGGAGATAGAGACAGAGCCCCACATTGGTGCACTGGACTGAGCTCCCAAGGTCCAAATGAGGAGCAGAAGGAGGGAGAACATGAGCAAGGAAGTCAGGACTACTACTTTTAATCTATTACTGTCCTCTGTCTCTTTAAAGTCTTTTTTTCATTTTTTATAAACCACTTACTTCCTTTTATAATTCCCTGTACTCTTTTTTCTCCATCCCAATTTTATGTACATTTTAAAAAAAACACTGCCTCATTTAGTGATCCTTTATGTCTAAATCTGTCCTATTGTATATCTGTAATTCTTTACTTTTCAAGAGTGCTTCTTAAAATTCTAAGCACTTCTTAGAAATTTAAGCTGCAGCATTACTAGGGTATATATGGCCCTGCCTTCTTACTCCATACAGTCAAACATGGTGGAAATCTGTTTACTGCCTCTGCAAGCTGTGCATATTGCTCCAGTTTCAAGTATGCAGTAGGTCTATGTCAAGCCATTAAGAAGCTATAGAACTCTGTTGAGAAAACCCTATTTAATTCCTTCATAGCTGAACCTCCAGAAAGAGTCATAGTTTGCACCAGCAGCATGGTCCAGAAAGCTGACATTTCAAAATGGCGTGACTTTTTTTCTGCTACTGCTGAATCAGGAAAACCTCTTAAGGGAGCTGTGCCTCTACTTGTTTCTAGCAAACAGAGCTCACCTAAGTAAATGCTACAACTAAATCATGCATAACTCTACTCTTTTGTGTCTTGGATTCCTTTTTATGCTTTTTCAGGTTTTACATGGATTTATTCTGGCCACGTAGGTGGCAATTTGTTGTGAGGAGCCCACTTGTTGGTTCCTGGATGCTCATCCCTGAAATAACCACAGATAAACCATATTATTGAAATCACTACTTGGCCCGTTAGCTCTAGCTTCTTATTTGCTAACTCTTACATTTTAATTTAGTGCATTTCTAGTAATCTGTATATTGTCATGTGTCTGTGGCTAACCGGGTAAGGTTCTGTCTGGCTCCAGCAGGGCTACATGGCTTCTCTCTGACACTGCCTCCTTTCTCCCAGCATTCAATTTAATTTTCCCTGTCTACCTCTATTCCCTGTATAGGCCCAAGACAGTTTCTTTATTCATTAATGGTAATCATAGCATACAGAGGGGAATCCCACATCATTTGTGTCTTGGTCCAATCCTTGCAGTTGCTGTCTGTGTCTTTGAGGAATGTTCTTAGTCTGCTCTGTATTGTCAATGTATGTGTCTCAGGGAGCCACTAAGGTCTCTCTTAGCCTGCACTCTGTGTCTGTTCCCCTGGTCCTCTCTCTTGGTCCTCTCTGTGTAGTTGCAGCTTGTGTTTCAGGACTTCTCTGAGGTTGGGGGTGTTGGAGGTTTGGAGGCAGAGTGGTGCTTGGAGCTTTTAGGGTCTGATGGATGGGATGAGGGTACTGGAGCAGATTATCTGCAGGAAACTTACCTTCTGTTTGGCTATAAAATCCATGGTTGGTGTGAGATGGGCCAAGGGTTTTGCCACACTATGGAGTGCCTAGAGAGTAAGGTGTGTCACCAGATGGCTGGTCACTCACCTCTTGGTCCTCTCTATGTAGTAGCAGGTTGTGTTTCAGAGTTCTATTGAGTTTGTGGGAGTTTAGGCAAGTTTGGGGGCAGGGTATGACTTGTAGCTTGTGGGGTCCAATAGATGGGATGGGGGTATAGGGTCAGCATCCCTGCAGTAAAATCTCCTGCTGGCTGGCTAGAGAAGCTGAGACATGTGGAGGAGGGGCCTGGAGTTTTGCTCTACTATAGAGGGCCTAAAGAATGAGGTGTCCCCCTGGGTGGCTAGTCACTCACCTCTTGGTCCTCTCTGTAATATAGTAAGCTGCATTTCAGAGTTACAGTGAGGTATCAGGAGGATAGGTGAGATTAGGGGTGGGGGAGTTATAAAAATTTCAAATGTCAGAATACAGAAGAAACTGTATTTTCTTGTTATAAAGTCGACAGAAAAGTTTGGCAAATATCCTATGATTAATGAGGAAAATTCACTTTATATACTCTGAGTTGAGTGAATAAGAAGGAAATTTCTACACGCACATTTTTAGTGAATTTATTTGCAAAAGAAAAATCTCAAAAGTTCATCTTTTTTGTAAGAAAAGTAAAGCATATTCAGAATTAAAGTAATAGTTTGCTGCAGTAGGTTGCCCTCTTTTTTCTGTTTTTGAGGAAGTTTCTTATCATAGTCTAGGCCAGCAATTTGTCTTTAAGAATTATTTTTAATATATTCACAGCTGCATTTACCATTGCAGACATTACATATTCCTGCCATACATATTAATGGCAGGTGAGTCTCATTATTAGCAAAACCATCTCATTATTTCATTTAATTTTTGCTGGAGTGATTTGTGTGCCTTCAAATCCCATGAACATTACCACTATGCATATAAACGTTTATATTTTAAATAAAGGAATTGAACTTGCTACAAATTGAACACTGGGAGTCAATCTGAGGGATTTGGAAAGTTAAAATATTTTCATGTTTGGCCTTGGGGAAACTGCATTTAAAAAGTCTATACTTTAGCACTAAATGAAAGAAATTGTAGAGGCATGGAATTATGCGATCAGTGTAAATTTTCTTTTGATTTTATTTTAATCTTATCAGAGGGTATGCATGAGATACAGGCCAACATTCACAAATTCATTTTCCCCACTTTGATCTCCAGAAACAACTTTTGGAGTTATACTTGAGGATTGTTTATATTACTATTTCTTAGAACATCTCTACAAATGAATAGAACTTGTTTCTCAACCTCTATATGATGAAAAAATATCTGACAAGTTAAAGCATAAATTTCCTTTTAAATATAATATTTTTAAAACTCTGGTTCAGTAAGAGTCCAAACATGTAACAAGTAACAAGTAACTTATCTGCTTTAATTTCTTAGCATCATAGTATTTTGCTCTCATAGTATGAACTGAATCAGCCGTTTGACTCCCGGCGAACCTATACATCAAATTATTTAGTTTTGGGGCATTACTTTCTTATGTAGATTAGTATGAATTAATATGAATTTTTATTTACATCAGAATAAAGTCATACAAGATACATTTTAAAATTGAAAAAATAACTAGGCATAGTTATTTTGTATTATGATCCTATTGTGATAGTAATTGCTTTTTAGATTCTTATATGCTATAAGTATATTCATTCATGCTGCACTTCATTCACAGTTCTTAGACTCGGGGGGAATCCGTGTTCAGGGTTTATTATAAAATTTCCAGCATGAAGTAGAAAGCAATAATATCAAATTCCTTGTTCAAAAAGTAGGAAGCAAACTCATGTTCTCTGTATGGGGTCTCCCAATGTAAAGTAGTTTTCAATAGGCTGTGCCGTTTTTTGTTTTCAGCAGCTATGTAGATCAACTACTGTATTGTCACTACCTTGCTAATACTTACTACTATCTACTATATTGTTATTAGAGGCATCATAATGGCTTTAAAAATATTTGCTTCCTTTAAATTGGTTTGTCATTTAAATACTGGTCTTAATACTTGCTTATATATATATCTAAAACACAATTTGCTAATCAGATATATGACATTTTACTTTCTTAATAATCTCTTTTAAACCACAGTGATTTATTATTTTAATTAAGAAATACTTACATATTTTATTTTTGCTGTTGTTGTCAATAAGGCCACAATTAAACATTTAATGAAAGTTAAGACTGAAACTTAATTTTACTTTTGTTTTCTACTAAGAGATTTTTGCTTAACTCATATCACAGAGAATTCCAACTATTGGTTCTTCTATCAGTTTCCTAGTTTTAACACTTCTATATAAATCTATCATTCATTTTTTATCAGATTTTGAGCTTAGAAGCAGGAAGTGATCCAGCTTTATTCTTTTTTATGTACACATGAAGTTCTAACCATTTTCTCATTTTTAAACCTATCATACATAATGTAGCTCTGTGAACTTGTTTTATAAAATTGGTCACAACATTTTAGAGCACTGTTGCTATGCTATCATGTGGTAAACTGGGCTGAAATCCATTTCTACACTCTTTTCCTTCAGTTATTGATTAATAAAAACATTTCAATTTGTGAGCAAAATGGTAATAAAATATCTTAATAAAATATAGACAGAGATATGAAGTTACAAACTATGTCTCATATGGTTTAACTCAGTCTTCATTAAAATTAAAATTGAAACTAAGACAAAAATGTTATAGTCATGCACTGTCACATAACATACATGTTAATCATTATGAACTGATGTTTAATTGCAACTTTATTTGCATGATCCTTATATTATGATTCTCCTGCTTAAATAACTCTCTAATATTCCATATAGCAATAAAAAAGCCATCTTGATG
Source organism: Arvicola amphibius (assembly GCF_903992535.2). Lineage (NCBI taxonomy): Eukaryota > Metazoa > Chordata > Mammalia > Rodentia > Cricetidae > Arvicola > Arvicola amphibius. The sequence goes on along the minus strand of NC_052065.1, from coordinate 78,619,869 downwards.
ATGTGGAGTGGTATTCAAAACTGCTTGAATTTTCTTTTGACATATTTATTCATTATTAGAAGAATGGTTTATTTGACAGTAGTCTGTATATTTGTTTGGTATAGTATAATGTTTTGACACTTGTTGACAATGTAGAATGATTAATTAAAGTTAATTAAAATTTCATTACCATATACACTTACTTTTCTGTGGTAAGAACATCTGAAATCAGTTTCCTTGACAACGTGAAATATATATCACAATATTATTTGTAGATGGAGTGGCAGGGCTGTGTCCCACCACCTGGCTAGCTTTTCACCCAAAATAATTATACAGAAACTGTATTTATTTAAACATTGCCTGGCCCATTAGTTCTAGCCTCTTATTGACTAATTTTCACATCTTGCTTTAACCCATAATTAATAATATGTGTAGCACCACAAGGGGTGGCTTACCAGGAGAGATCTTAACCTGCGTCCATCATGGAGAGGAAAGGCATGGTGACTGCATATGGTGACTGCCTGAAGCGTCTGCCTTCTCTCTCCCAGAATTTCGTTTTGTCTATTCTGCCTACCTAATTTTCTGTCCTATTAAAGGGCCAAGGCAGTTTCTTTATTAGCCAATGAAAGTAACACATAGACAGATGACTCTCCTTCATCAATTATTTTGCATTATCACTAGTCTATGCTTACTCCTATAAACAAACTTGTACCTAAAAAGAATCCCTTTTCTTAAGTGCCATTAAACTTTTAATTAAATTTAGGAACTAAAACTTCATTTTATTTTAGTGTTTGTCTAAGAGACTTATGCTTATCCCTTGTCACAGTATCTATCTCAGGCATTCCAAGCACAGTTCTATAAATTAAGTCCTTAGAATCTGAATGTTAAGAGACAGTGTACATTATTTGTCCCTGGCCTTTTTGTAGCATAATGACAGATATTTTTCCTTTAAAAATTTGAATGGTGAACCATTTTTAATAGATAACATATATTCTTTACATACACAGGTTGATGGACACTTAATTTGCTTCTGTATTTTAGTTACTACTGATAACACTGCACCAAAAACTATAGCTCATATATCTTGTTGTCTTATTGACTTTAAAGATTTTGTGTATATATGAAAAATTTTACATTGGATTATATGACAATTTTAGTTTTTATTTTATAAGTAGTCACCATTTATCATGGCTATATTAATTTATGCTCTCAACAAAATGCTCCAATGGTTCTCGTATTCTAAATATTTGGGGAATCTCATTAATACTCATCTTTCAAATAACAGAAATCTTTGCTGAAAACATATACATATGAGAAATATTGATTAGATTCAGCAGGTGTTAAATGTGTGTGTGTGTAAAACAATAATTAAAAAAGTAGTCATGAATTTGAGACAGATTGGGAGTATAAGAAAATAGCTAGAAGGAGAGAGAAAAAAAGGAAATGATGTAATTATAGTACATATATAAAAATGCTCAAAATTAAATTAAGTGGTTATGCTTATGGGTATATAGTGATATCTGTTGTAGTTTCAGCATACACTTCCCTAATTAAAACTGAATATAGATATTATACTTATATGAAAAAAATTTTAGACATGTCCACTTTGTTTTTGGAAGGTCTTCTTTTTGCTACTAGACTGAGTTCCTTATATAGTTTAAATATTATCACTGTATCAGATATTGCTTTGCAGAAATTTTTGTTTTGATATAATTAGTCACTTTTGTATAATATTGTCTGTTATACTTTTTTCTTATGTCATGACTGAGAAAGTTTGCCAATCCAGTGCTGGAATAATATTTACCTTCTTTAACTTTTTCTTTTAAATTCATGGTCTTAGATCATATAGTTAAGTCATGAATTCACTTTTGAACATAGGGTGAGATAAAAGTCCAAATGAACAATTCTCTCTATATTAATTTATCTAAATAAAATCAGGTATCTGTTGAATATGTAAGGGGTTATTTAAACATTTCTAAGACTTTGGTATTACATACACAAAAAACCATATATATTTGTATGATTTGTTTTGTATCTGATTATAGAAAAATACCCAGTTAAAGTAGTTAAGGAAAGAGAACTCTTTAAACTTACCATGTTTCTCTAATTTTATTTAGTTTTATTTTCATTTATTATTAAATATTAATGCAAGTTAAATTTTATTTTAAAATATATGTATATAATGGATCATGTGACTTTTGATAAGAAAATAATGCTGTAAAAATTACTTTTCTCTGAATTCAGTGCATCTGTTTTAAAATGTACAAAAAATTTTCATTGAGGAAATATGTTTTAAATGAAAGCACCACATTCAGATGATTTTTGGGAAATAATTGTTAATATTTTTCTCAGTCCCAATAAAAATATGAGAAATAATTATGAATGATGTAATTCAGGTTTTAAGTTGTTTACATAGTACATAGTGTTATCATGATTGGGGAAAAATGGAGTCATGATAAAGGAAAACTTTTCAAATACTGCTCTTGACTTTCAGGCAATTTATTAAGTCTTCCATCATATAAAGTCTCATATGAGGTTAAAGTTTAGATCACCCATAGAATTTCTGAATATTTGTTTCTTAATGAATATACATATTTTCAGTATTATAACATTTTTATGTACATTCATTTTTGTTTTAACTTTTCTAACTAAAATGTTTTATATAATTTATTTGTTGAGTCTATTTCTGGTCTTTTCTTTTTCTAATAGGTTCTCAATTTAATGTCTGAAATACTTTAAAGGACTATAATTCAAAGTATGCAAGGAGTTATCAGAAAAGGCCCTTAACTGAATTAGCACTCTAATAATAATGTTTCCTTTAAAGGCTTATGTCAATAGAGCTTTTTTTTAAGATAGAATACATATCGGTACATAGGTAAAGTTACCATGAGTTAATTTGAAAGTAGAAAATTATATATAGCCACATTTGTTTAGATATTTTTCTGTTTGTATTTTGCCCTGAAAATAATTTTCTTGAAAGATGAGAGCATAGTGAATTACTTTGACTTCTTATATCATCTAAAAATTAAACTGAACCTTTTAAGTTCTTCTAAATACTTCTGAAAACATTGGCTTCCTATTTCCTTGAATGATAGTTTGCCAAGTGAAACTACTGCAAAAAGAACTGTATCATGAAATTTTCATACCTTTGCAATTGTTTGGTAGCTTGGAGCTATTGAGATTCTAGTAACTACACATATGTCAATTAAGAAAGTGATGAAATGTGAAACTTTTTTCTTTTCACAACATGTAGTAATTTAAATTTGCTATATTAGACTTGTAATAAACCATACATTTTAATCATTTTTCTATGTATGCAGTTTTCTGAAGCTATTTTTTATTTCTGCTACCTTTTTTTAAAAATTATTTATTTATTTATACAATGTTCTGTCTGTATATATGCTTGCTGGCCAGAAGAGGGCACCAGATCTCACTACTGACAGCTGTGAGCCACCACGTGGTTGCTGGGAATTGAACTCAAGACCTCTGGAAGAGCAATCAGTGCTCTTAACCTCTGAGCCATCTCTCCAGCCCCCTATTTCTGCCACCTTATCAGGAAAAGAAAAGTCTCAATTTAGTTTTTTTTTTTTTTTCCCTAAGAGTCTACTATTAAGGACTATGACTTTTAAAAGATAGAGTTGCTTCTTGAGAGGTTCGGGGCAGCTTTGTAACTCCCTGGAGCCCCTCTCAAGTTTTGGACCAAGTAAAAATAAAGCCTTTTGAAACAGCAAAAAAAAAAAAAAAAAAAGATAGAGTTGCATATACTCTCAGTATTTTCCAGACCTTCAGGTCAGCCAATATTTAATAATTTAATCAGGATTCAAAACACAAAATAGGATACTTTCTTTGAACCATTAAATTCTATTTCATATATTTATTACAGAAAAATAAACAAGGCAATATTATTTTTGAGTTAAAATTTACTACAAACTCACTGTTGTCCATTTGGTATTCGATAACCAGTTAAACAAAAGCATTCTTTTTTTTTTTTTTTTTTTTTTTTGTTTTTTGGTTTTTTGAGACAGGGTTTCTCTGTGGCTTTGGAGCCTGTCCTGGAACTAGCTCTTGTAGACCAGGCTGGTCTCGAACTCACAGAGATCCGCCTGCCTCTGCCTCCCGAGTGCTGGGATTAAAGGCATGTGCCACCACCGCCCGGCTAAACAAAAGCATTCTTATTCTTTGCTTCTGCTTAGTTCTTCTTCTTCATCTTAAAATTATTTGGCGAATTAGATACTATTGTTATATTTTTATTTGATATATTAGGAAATAGAGTTGCAGGAATGTTAAGAAAAATTTTGCTCATGGTCATTGCAGTAGTTTGCATGAGAATGGCCTTCAAATTCATAGTCATTGTAGTGGTTTGGATGAGAATAGCCTCCATAGACTCTCGTTTAGATGCTGTTTGGAGAACTGTTTGAGTAGGTTTAAGATGTATAACTTTGTTGGAATAGGTGTGTCCTTCTTGAAGGACCAAGGTTACCAGGGTTGGGCTTTGAGGCTTAAAACCCTACATCAGACACAAAGTCTCTTTCTTTCTGTCTGTTCCCTGTGGATCAGGACATAGAACTCTTTGATTCCTCCCCAGCACCATGCCTGTCTGATTGCTGCCGTAGTCACTGACGTGATAATAATGGACTAATCCTCTGAAACTGTAAGCAAACTCCCAATTAAATGTTTTCTACTATAAGTTTATTTTGTTATGATATCCCTTCACAATAAGAAAACAGTCATAGTATATTTACATATAAGAAATATACATTAATTTTATATAATTTAATTCCTGAATATTACTATAAATTTATTAACAAATATTTATTATCTACTATGCAATAAATGCAATGACACCTGAAAAGAAGTATAAGCTTCCTTTTGTACTTCTTTTCAAAGAGGTTGAAATTATAAATGATAATTTATAATACATAGACATAAAATTTATTTTACTACTATGAAGATTATATTTGCATGGGATGTTCTATAGATGTCTGTTAAGTCCATTTGAGTCATAACATCTGTTATTTCCCTCATTTCTCTGTTAAGTTTTTGTCTGGCATATCTGCCCATTGGTAAGAGTGGGGTCTTGAGGTCTCCCACTATTTGTGTAAGGGGCTTAAGCTGTGATTTAAGCATTAACCCCAGTAGTGCAGACACTGAGAGAAACAATTAGTAATTGGGATCTCCTGAAACTAAGAGGCTACTATAAAGCAAAGGACATGGTCAACAAGAAAAATAGTAACTGACAGAATGAGAAAAGTTATTCACCATCCCCACATTAGACAGAAGACTGATCTCCAAAATATGCAAAAAACTCAAGAAGCTTGACATTAAAAGAACAAATAATCTTCTTCAGTAGTATCCATGCTAGACATTCTTTTACCCCCAGCCTTGAGGATGTGACTTCGGCCCAGCTGCTCACCCATAGTGCATACACCTTTAGTTTGGGCACATTGAGAATCCTCGTGTCATCTGTGACCGTCCCCACAACTACAGCCATCTTGTTTTCTCGGCCAGGAAACTTCATCTTTCGGATCATCTGGGACAGGGACAGAGGTGGCCGGTTGGTGAGACTCATGAATAACTTTTTCAGCACAACCTGATTGAAGGTGGAGTTCGTTCGCCTGGCCAGAAACCTGTACAGCTTGACCAGCAGCCGCAGGTAGATGTCCTGGCTCTTGTGCTCCTTGCGCTGAACCTTTTGGTCCTTATTGTGGTGGATGTCAACAACCATGATGGCACCCCTTGCACGGCCTCCATTCTCTACTCTTCAGATTCTGAAACTTTCATATCTTGTATGATTTCATATTACATTTAATATCATATGATGTATTTATAGTAACCAATCAATTTCCATTCATCTCCATATGCCAATTACAAAAATTATTGGTTTATATGTCCATGAAAATTTTGGATGACCTACTCTAAACATATACCTTAATTATTTTTCCATATTATGTTTTACATTTAACAAGAATCTGAAAACCAATGTCACATTATCTCTTACACTCTGAAATTAAAATTGTTTTTATTAACCATCAAATTACCTTTGTTCTTTCTTCAACATTACATACAGCATCTGCCCTTTTCTCAGAGAAAATCAGTAGAAAAGCAGACAAAAAAGATAAAATTTGAACAGGGATGAGAGTGATTTTCTGTTTTCATGAACAATTTTACATTGTTTCTATTCACAACAAAATTATTTCAAAAATACAAAGTATTTTACACCATGGAATTTTGAAGAAAAGGGAAATATATGTTCTGTTAAGCCTAATGTTAAGTGGATAATAATATGCTAATTTACTTTCCTAACAAATGAGTACTCTCACTTTGTATGGTATGCTTATGCTAACATTACTATTTGGTAAGATAATATAAGAAAGAGTCTTAACTTGAAGAAAAGTATCATTTAGCAAAGCTAAATGTGTTAGAAAAAATACACAAAGATAATTTGGCAGTAATAGTTCATAAATAATTTTCTAAAATGCTATAGTACCCAACCTGTGATTATAAAATTTCAAGTAAATGTTATAATATTTTACATAAAAGTTATACTAGTTGCACTTTCACAAACTTTATCATAATTATTCAATAGCATCAGCTTTATTCTTTATTTTTTAACAATAGCCACTTTAACAAAAAGAAGTTGATACCTAATTACATTTTAATATCATTTTTGCTATTGGTTAGTCATCCTGAAAAGTTCTTTATTAATTTTCATTTATACCCATTTTTGTACACAGGGTATACGTGTGTGTAAATATGCATACACATATATTGATGCACTTGCAGATGTCAGAGGACAACTTGTGGGAACAAATTCTCTCCTGCCACCATCTGTGTACCAGGTATAGAACACAGGTCATTAAGGATTGTAGAAAGCATTCTATCCTTCTATACCATCCTTCTGGCCTGCAATTTTTTCCCTCATTTTTTTATTAAACATTTCCATCTCCTCCCCTCCTACTCCCCCTTCCCTCCCCTCCCTTCCACCCATAACCCCACTCCGCCCCTCTCCAAGCCAAAGAACCATCAGGGTTCCCTTCACTATGTTAAGTCCAAGGACCTCCCAGCTCCCCCTAAGTCCAGGAAGGTGAGCAACCAAACTGACAAGGCTCACAGTGAGCCCTTCGATGCTGTATAGTTCAAGCCCATTGCCATTGTCCTTGGTTTCTCAGTCAGCCTCCACCTTCAGCCACATTCAGAGAGTCCGGTTTGGTCCCCTGTTCCATCAGTCCCATTCCAACTGGACTTGGTGGTCTCCCGTTAGATCTGTCCCACCATCTCAATGGGTAAACGCACCCCTTATGGTCCTGACTTCCTTGCTCATGATCTCCATCCTTTTGCTCCTCATCAGGACCTTGGGAGCTCAGTCCGGTGCTCCTATGTGGGGCTTGGTCATTTTCTCCATCCATCGCCAGGTGAAGGTTCTATGGTGATATGCAAGATATTCATGAGTATGGCAATAGGATCTGGACATTTCTGGCACCCTTTCCCCTGCTGCCCAAGGAACTAGCTGGGGGCATCTTCCTGGACACCTGGGGACCCCTCTAGAGTCAAGTCTCTGCTAACCCTAGAATGGCTCCCTTAATTGAGATATATAATTCCTTGTTCCCATATCCACCCTTCCTATATCCCAACCATCCTATTCCCCAAAGCTCTTCCCATCCTCCACTTCACACATTTCTCTCCCCATCCCCCCATCCCACACCACTCCCAAGTTCCCATTTTTTGTCAGGCAATCTTGTCTACTTCCAATATCCAGGAGGATAACTATATGTTTTTCTTTGGATACACCTTCTTATTTAGCTTCTCTAGGATTTTTTACGAATTATAGGCTTGATGTCCTTTGTTTATGGCTAGTAACCAATTATGAGTGAGTACATCCCATGTTCATCTTTTTGGGCCTGTGTTACCTCACTCAGGATGGTGTTTTCTATTTCCATCCATTTGCATGCAAAATTCAAGATGTCATTGTTTTTTACCGCCGAGTAGTACTCTAATATGTATATATTCCACACTTTCTTCATCCATTCTTCCACTGAAGGGCATCTAGGTTGTTTCCAGGTTCTGGCTATTACAAATAATGCTGCTATAAACATAGTTGAACAAATGCTGTTGTAATATGATTGGGCATCTCTTGGGTAAATTCCCAATACTGAGATTGCTGGGTCCTGGGGTAGGTTGATCCCAAATTTCCTGAGAAACCTCCACACTGCTTTACAAAGCGGTCGCACAAGTTTGCATTCCGACCAGCAATGGATGAGTTTACCCATTACTCCACAACCTCTCCAGCAAAGGCTATCATTGGTGTTTTTGATTTTAGCCAATCTGACAGGTATAATAAGATGGTATCTCAACGTTGTTTTTGATTTGCATTTCCCTGATTGCTAAGGAGGTTGAGCATGCACTTAAGTGTCTTTTGGCCATTCGAACTTCTTCTTTTGAGAATTCGGTGTTCAGTTCAGTGCCCCATTTTTTAATTGGGTTAATAAGCATTTTAAAGTCTAGTCTCTTGAGTTCCTTATATATTTTGGAGATCAGATCTTTGTCTGTTGCGGGGTTGGTGAAGATCTTTTCCCAGTCAGTAGGTTGCCTTTTTGTCTTAGTGACAGTGTCCTTTGCTTTACAGAAGCTGCTCAGCTTCAGGAGGTCCCATTTATTCAATGTTGCCCTTAATGTCTGTGCTGCTGGGGCTATATGTAGGAAGCGGTCTCCTGTGCCCAAATGTTGTAGAGTACTTCCCACTTTCTCCGCTAACAGGTTCAGTGTGTTCAGATTGATATTGAGGTCTTTAATCCATTTGGACTTGAGTTTTGTGCATGGTGATAGATATGGATCTACTTTCATTCTTCTACAGGTTGACATCCAGTTATGCCAGCACCATTTGTTGAAGATGCTTTCTTTCTTCCATTGTGTGCTTTTAGCTCCTTTATCAAAAATCAGGTATTCATAGGTTTGTGGGTTAAGATCTGGGTCTTCTATTTGATTCCATTGGTCGACTTCTCTATTTTTATGCCAATACCAAGCTGTTTTCAATACTGTAGCTCTGTAATAGAGTTTGAAGTCAGGGATGGTAATGCCTCCAGAAGTTCCTTTATTGTATAAGATTGTTTTGGCAATCCTGGGTTTCTTGTTCTTCCATATAAAGTTGATTATTGTCCTCTCAATGTCTGTGAAGAATTTTGATGGGATATTTAAGGGGATTGCATTAAATCTATAGATTGCCTTTGGTAGTATTGCCATTTTTACTCTGTTGATCCTCCCAATCCAAGAGCAAGGGAGATCCTTCCATTTTTTGGTATCCTCTTCAATTTCTTTCCTCAAAGACTTAAAGTTCTTGTCAAATAGGTCTTTCACTTCCCTGGTTAGAGTTACCCCAAGATATTTTATGCTATTTGTGGCTATCGTGAAAGGTGAAGCTTCTCTGATTTCTTTCTCTGCTTCCTTATTTTGTATATAGGAGGGTAACTGATTTTTTGGAGTTGATCTTGTATCCCGCCACGATACTAAAGGAGTTAATCAGCTGTAGGAGATCTTTGGTGGAGTTTTTCGGATCGCTTATGTACACTATCATATCCTCTGCAAATAACGAAAGTTTAACTTCTTCCTTTCCAATTCGAATCCCTTTGATCCCCTTGTGTTGTCTTATTGCTATTGCTAGAACTTCAAGCACTATATTGAAGAGATAAGGAGAGAGTGGACAGCCTTGTCGTGTTCCTGAATTTAGTTGGATTGCCTTGAGTTTCTCTCCATTTAATTTGATGTTAGCTGTCGGCTTGCTGTCAATAGCCTTTATTATATTTAGGAATGCCCCTTGTATCCCTAATCTCTCCAAGACCTTTATTATAAAGGGGTGTTGAATTTTGTCAAATGCTTTTCTGCATCTAATGAGATGACCATATGGTTTTTATCCTTCAGTTTATTTATATGATGGATTACATTGATAGATTTTCATATGTTAAACCAGCCCTGCGTCTCTGGGATGAAGCCTACTTGATCATAGTGGATAATTTTTCTAATGTGTTCTTGGATTCTGTTTGCCAGTATTTTAGTGAGAATTTTCGCATCGATGTTCATGAGTGAGTTTAGCCTGTAATTCTCTTTCTTGTTTAAGTCTTTGTGTGGTTTATGTATCAGGGTAATTGTAGCTTCATGAAAGGAATTTGGCAATGACTGTTCTGATTCTATATTATGAAATACCTTAAGGAGTATAGGTATTAGGTCTTCTTAGAAGTTCTGGTAGAATTCTACATTGAAACCATCTGGTCCTGGGCTTTTTTGGTAGGGAGTTTTCTGATAACAGTTTCTAATTCTTCGCGAATAACAGGACTATCTAGATTGTTCACCTGGTCCTGGTTTAACTTTGGTATATGGTACTTATCTTAAAAAGTGTCCATTTCTTTTACATTTTCCAATTTTGTGGCATACAGGCTTTTGTAGTAAGATCTAATGATTCTCTGAATTTCCTCTGTGTCTGTGGTTATCTCCCCCTTATCATTTCTAATCTTATTAATTTGTGTGTTCTCTCCCTGCCGTTTGATTAATTTGGCTAGGGGTTTGTCAATCTTGTTGATTTTCTCCAAGAACCAGCTTTTTGTTTCATTGATTCTTTGGATTGTTTTCTGTGTTTCTATTTTGTTGATTTCTGCCCTCAGTTTGATAATTTCCAGTCTTCTACTCCTCCTAGGTGAGTCTGATTCTTTCTTTTCTAAAGCTTTCAGGTGTGCTGTTAAGTCTCCAATGTGTGCTTTCTCTGTTTTTTTTTTAAGTGGGCACTTAGTGCTATGAATTTTCCTATTAGCACTGCTTTCATAGTTTCCCATAGGTTTGAGTATGTTGTGTCTTTATTTTCATTAAATTCAAGGAAGACTTTAATTTCTTTCTTTATTTCTTCCTTGACCCAGGTGTGGTTCAGTAGTTGACTGTTCAGTTTCCATGAGTTTGTAGGCTTTCTGGGGGTAGCATTGTTGTTGAATTCTAATTTTAATCCATGGTGATCCGAAAAGATGTAGGTGGTTACTAATATGTTTTTGTAACTGTGGAAGTTTGCTTTGTTACCGAGTACATTGTCAATTTTTGAAAAAGTTCCATGAGCCACAGAGAAGAAGGTATATTCTTTCCTGTTTGGGTGGAATGTTCTTTAGATGTCTGTTAAGTCCATTTGGTTCATTACCTCTATTAAGTCTCTTAATTCTCTGTTAGGTTTCTGTCAGTTTGACTTGTCCATTTGTGAGAGAGGGGTGTTGAAGTCTCCTACTATCAGTGTCATTGGTTTGATTGCTGCCTTGAGTTCTAGTAATGTTTCTTTTACATAAGTGGGCGCTTTTGTATTAGGGGCATAGATATTCAAGATTGAGACTTCATTCTGATGGATTTTTCCTGTAATGAGTATAAAGTGACCCTTTCCATCTCTTCTGATTGATTTTAGTTTGAAGTCAACTTTGTTAGAAATTAGTATGGTCACACCGGCTTGTTTCTTAGGTCCATTTGCTTGATAAACCTTTTCCCAACCCTTTTCTCTGAGTAGATGTCTGTCTTTGTGGTTGAGGTGTGTTTCTTGTAAACAGCAGAATGTTGAATCCTGTTTTCATATCCAATCTCTTAGCCTGTGCCTTTTTATAGGTGAATTGAGTCCATTGATATTAAGTGATATTAATGACCAGTGGTTGTTAACTCCGGTTGTCATTTTTTATTTAGTAGTAGAGATTGTGTGTTTCCTTTCTTTGAGATGTGCTGGTGAAGGGTTGCTAGATGTCTGAGTTATTTTGGGCAATGCTGGACTCATTTGTTTGTGAATTTCCTTCTCTTACTTTCTGTAAGGCTGGATTTGTGGCTACGTATTGTTTAAATTTTTTTTTTATCTTGGAATATTTTGTTTTCTCCATTTATAGTGAACGAAAGCTTTGCTGGGTATAATAATCTGGGCTTGCATCCTTGGCCTCTTAGTTTCTGCAAAACATCTATCCAGGACCTTCTGGCTTTCATGGTTTCCATAGAGAAGTCAGGTGTTAGTCTGATAGGTTTACCTTTATGAGTCACTTGACCTTTTTCCTTTGCAGCTCTGAATATTCTTTCTTTATTCTGTATGTTTTTTTTTTTTTTTTTTGTTTTACTTATTATATGGCGAGTTTTTTTTTTCCAGTCTATTTGGTGTTCTGTAAGCTTCTTGAACCTTCATAGGAATATCTTTCTTTAGATTTGGGAAGTTTTCTTTTATAATTTTATTAAATATATTTTCTGGACCATTGAGCTGTAATTCTTCTCCTTCTTCTATGCCTATTATTCTTAGCTTTGGTCTTTTTATTGTGTCCCAGATTTCCTAAATGTTTTGTGATGAGAATTTGTTGGATTTGCTGTTTTCTTTGATCAGTGTGTTTATTTTCTCTATGGTATCTTCAGAATCTGAGATTATTTCTTCTATCTCTTGTATTCTGTTGGTTATGTTTGTTTCTGTATTCTCTGTTTGTTTACATAGATTTTCCATATCCAGCTGGCCCTCGGTTTGTGTTTTCTTCCTTGCCTCCATTTCAGTTTTCAAGTCTTGCACTGTTTCCATTATCTGTTTGATTGTTTTTTTCTTGGTTTCCTAGGATATCATTTACGGATTTACTCAGTTCTTCAAACTTTTTGTTATTCTTCTCGTCCATTTCCTTAAGGGAGTTTTTCACCTCCTGTTTAAGGGACTCTATTACTTTCATAAAGTCAATTTTTTCTACTTCTTCTTGATTAGTGTGTTCAAGTCCTCCTGTTATAAGTTCGCTGGGTTCTGGTGCTTCCATGTTGTTTTTCAAATTTTTGGAGGAATTCTTGCATTGGTGCCTGCCCATTTCTTCCTCTGAATAATCCCCTTTGGGTCTTCTTTTAGAAGTTCAATTCACTCCAATGAATTCTATTTATTCACCCCAATGAATGATGGATCTTCTGGTAAACAGTCAGGTCTCCTTGCTGGCCAAGCAGCTCACTGACAAAGGGCTTACATTGCTGCAGGCAGGCTAATGAAACAGGGGACCTCCCAGCAGCCTGGTTTCACTCAATTCCCGGTCCAGGTGCCCAAACAGGCTGGGCTGTGGGATTTTGTGGCCCCAAAGACTGGAGGATGAAGGGGGAGGGGAGTTCTGGGTGCAAGCTGGGAAGGGACAGGAAGAGAGAGGCTGTATCTGGGGAGAATAAGGTCTGCAGTAAGAGCAGGAAGTGTGTGTGGGGGATTGGGGTATGTAGGTGTTTCCTCTCTGGGCGGCTGCCGTGGTTCAGGCACTTACTCATCCCAATGAATGATGAATCTTCTGGTAGACAGTCAGGTTCCCTTGCTGGCCAAGCAGCTTGCTGACAAAGGTCCTACCTTGCTGCAGGCAGACTATTGAAGCAGGGGACCTCCCACTGACTTGGGTGTACTCAGTTCCTGGTCCCGGCACCCAAACAGGCTGGGCTGTGGGATTTTGTGGCCCCAAAGAAGGGAGGATGAAGTGGGGGGTGGGGGTTCTGGGTGCAAGCTGGGAAGGGACAGGAAGAGAGAGGCAGTATCCAGGGAGAATAACCCCTTCAGGAAGAGCAGGAAGTGTGGCCTGCAATTTTTTAATTTAAATGTTATGGAGAACTCTACATATGACCATACTATATTTATATTATTTATTTATACTCCTCCTCCTTCCCCTCAAACCTGTTCCTGTTCCCCTCAATCATTTTCAAATTTATGACATATATATGCCATAATTATCCTTGCAAACATTCTAAGAAATATATATGTACAAATGTACATGTATACACACACAAACACACACACACACACACACACACACACACATACATGAAATGCTGGCTCCATGCACAGGTCGCGGCCAGCTGAGGGAGGGCTTGCATCTAGCTAGGCATATGTTAAGCTGTCCGTGGGCAGCAGAGCAAGGGGATGTTCTAAAACCAAATGTCCAGGCGCCAGATGATGATGTCACAAAACAATCCCACACCAGTTTAGAATAATGAATAATAAAAGGGTTATTTATTCAAGGAAAAAAACTTACAGATCACTGTCCTAGACAATAGTCTTCTGTGCAAACAGGAACAGAGTCTAGCAGCCGGAAATGGGAGCTGGAAGCAAGAGAGCAGGTGCGTGTTTATTGCTGCTTTTATACTATAAGAGACCACATCTGAGTGGGTTGGTATCTTAAAGGCTATTGACTGAAGGAACAGAATGTGCTCTCACAGCACATGCACATGCACGAAAAGATTTTTTTATTCCTTTCTTCCTTTCTTCCTTCCTTCCTTCCTTCCTTCCTTCCTTCCTTCCTTCTTTCTTTCTTTCCTTCTTTCTTTCTTTCTTTCAGGGGTTTTCAAATTGGGTTTCTCTGTAACTTTGGAACCTGTCCTGGTACTAGCTCTTGTAGACCAGGCTGGCCCCGAATTCACAGAGATCCACATGCCTCTGCCTCCTGAGTGCTGGGATTAAAGAGATGCACTACCTGGTGAGAGATTCTTTCTTTGAAATAATATTTTATCAGCGTTTTTTTTTGAGAATTTAATACAACATAATTTTAGAATACTTATCTCTTGGCCTGGTTTTTGGTTGTATATCTCTGCATCTGGTTCCATCAATTACTAGATGAAGGCTTTATGATGATAGTTGGAATATTCACCAATCTGATTATAAGGAAAAGCCAGTTAGAGCATGCTTTCCACTATTGCTAGGAGTATTAGCTGGGGCAATCTTTTGGATTCTTGTTAATGTTCCTAACACCAGGTTTCTTCTTATATCCATAGTGGCTCTCTCAAGAGTTCTATTTTATTGCTCTCAGACTTCTTCCCTCTCCAACCTCAATGATCCCATTCCATCATGTTCTCATCCAACTGAAGAGAGGAAAGATGGAATATATGAGCAAGGGAGGTCAATATCATGTTGGAGAAATAGACAAAGAAGGATGAACCAAGCTCGTAGAAGCTCGTGAACACTTTACTGACATCTGCAGAGTCTCCATGACACCAAACTAAGCACTCAATTTGTGGGAGACATTGGTGAATCTTGAACGATATGAGTGGCCCCTGGCAGCGGGATCAGGATTGATCTCTTGTGCATTAGTTTGTTTGTCATAGCCCATTCTCTGTGGTGGAATGCCATGCTCAACATTAATGCATAGAAGAGGGGCTTAGTCCTTCTTCAAGTTAATGTGCGAGATTTTGTTGACTCTCCTTGGGAGACTTTACCTGCTGGGAGGAGGGGATGGGGCTAATATGAGTGAGGCAAGTAGCTACAGAAGGAGAGGTTATGGGGACTATGGTTGGCATGTAAAATATAATTTTAAAAAAATACTCACCTCTTTCCCCAAACTCACCCTATGTTTACTACAATGCTCCTTATAGGTAACTTTCTGTCTTCTTTTCTTCTACTAATCCAATGATTCCAATTTGAGTTTCTCAATATTATTAACTTTAGGGACAACCATGGAGCATGGTTGACCTTCCAGGTGACACACATAATAAAGTGTGTCTCTCCCATTCCCAGAAGAAAACAGATGCCATTTTTTTTTCTGTAAGATGGGGGGAAATTCTATGCCCACTTTACCCCTCCATTCTGAGATTTTTTTAAAATATGTATTTATTATGTACACAATATTCTGTCTGCATGTATGCCTGAAAACCAGAAGAGGGCACCAGACCTCATTACAGATGGTTGTGAGCCACCATGTGGTTGCTGGGAATTGAACTCAGGACCTTTGGAAGAGCAGGTGATGCTCTTAACCTCTGAGCCATCTCTCCAACCCCCATTCTGAGATTTTTATCTGCCTTAAGCTAGATAAGATATTTTGCATGCTGTCACATGTTCACAATGAATACATATGTTCCACCAACCTCTTCTATCCAGGAAGCACTGTTTCTTTGTAGTCATCAACCACGTTGGCTCTTACATTTTTTCTATTTCCTTTTTCACAATGATCACTGAAGATTACAAGGAGAGTATATGCTGTGGGATAATGCACTTGTACACTGTAAATATTTGTCACTCATATAGTTTAATAAAAAGTAGATTGGCCAGTATCCAGGCATGAAGTATAGGTCTGAAAACCAGCCTAGGAGAATTATAGGAAGAGGAAAGGCAGAGAGTCAGTCACTAGCTAAATACAGAGGAAGTAAAATGAAAATGTACCAAGATATGTAACTAAACACAGGTAAGAATTATGGGTTAATTTAAGTTGTAATAGATATTTAATAATAAGACTGAGCTAATAGCCCAAACAGTTCATAATTACTATAAACCTCTGTGTGTTTCTTTGGGACTGAATCACTGTGATACCAGGCAACAGAGACTTCTGTTTACAAATATATATAAATTTTATGTATAGACCATCTAAGTATGAGAAGTCATCTGCAGTCTCTTATTTTGTACACAATTATCTGTTTTGTATCTTTATATTAATGGCCATTTACTGCAAGAAACACTTTCTTTTATGATAGCTAAGGTATGTACTAACATTTGATCTATTGTTGAATACAGCAATATATATTGTTGAATATAACAATAAGTTAATATGAGTTGTTTGAATACAAAGTCCACAAAATATTTGCCTTATCTAGTCATAGATTCTTAGCTTTAGTAAAGGTTTTATGCATAAGGAGCATCTTATGTATCATGCCTTACATTTAATTACAAAGTAATTTATACTCATATAACATTTGTACCACTTTCACTCCAGTGCCATATCTTTCCATGATGGTCATTATTGAGTAAGAGTTCTGATAACTTTTCTCTTTCAATAGCATGTATATAATATTCCATAACTCTGATATCTAGCCAGTAGAAATAAAGCTTCCATATTAGTGATTGCTTGGTTTTTCCATGTGTTTTAAGTTAGAATAGTATCTTATTATCATGTTTTTGAAGTTAAGTGAGAGCTCTGATGCTTAGAGTTTATTCTTCTGTAATAAAGTACCATGACCAAAAGCATTTTTGAGAACAAATCATTTATTTCTGCTTACAGTTCTATAACACAGCTCATCACTGAGGAAGTCAGATCAGGAAACTCAAGGGAAGGACCTGGAAGCAGGAATTGAAGCAGATGCCATGGAGGAGTGCTGCTTACTAACTTGATTCTCATACTTGTTTCAGTCTTCTTTCTTATACAACTCAAGATAACCTGTGTTTGTCAAGGGCCACAGTTGTCTTGACAATGACAAATCAATAATTTATCAAGAAATTTCTCTGAAGGCTTTCTGATACATCAGTATTGTTGAGTCACTTTTTCAAGATTCTTTCTCAGATATTTCTATGTTTGTGTCAATTTGACAAAAAAACAACCAACACAAATGGTAGTAGCATATATTGCTTGGTGACTATGGGATTCCAATGACCAACAACTCAAAAGGGGAAAACTATTTCTACCACTCCACATTTTATCTGATAGTCTATGGTGCATGTGAAAGTAATTAGCACCCCACTATAGGGTAACTTAATTAAAAATACTTAACGTACCTATTTTTCTTTTGGATATTTTCATTTGAGAAATGTCTATAGATGGAAATTGTAAATCTTAAAATCATATTTTTTTGTTACTATAATTAGCAAGGGTTCTCTAATGGAATATAACTGATAGGATGAATATATACATATTCTTATATTGTTATATATAACATATAGTATACATACACACATATGTGTGTATTAATGTGACTTATAGGCTGTGTTCTGAGAAGTCCAACAATGGATTTCTCTTGACAGAAAGGACAAGGATCCACTAGTAGTTCAGCCAAACAAGAATTGATGTGTCATTCATTAGTCCCAGTTTGGTGCTAGACTCCTATGGCAGTCCTACAGAGATGCCAGTTTTCTATCTAATTTGGAATCCTGAGGAAGGAGGTTCTAACATCAGTGAAATAATACCTCAGGAACAGAATAGATTAATTTATCAGATAAAGCATAAGCAGGTTGGCAAAAAGCAAAATTCCTTCTTCAATATTCTTCTTTGTCACTGCCAACAGATGGTGTGATGCAGATTTAGGGTTGGTCTTCCAATATCAAGTGCTTCAGTCAAGAAAATCTCTCACTGGAATGACCATATACTTATGTTTTAGTTGATTCCAGATGTAATCACATTGAAAAAAAAGACTAGACATCAATTACTGATTTAAATTTCTTATATTTATTGTGCAATAACCATAATTCAGTTGGATAGTTCATAAATCATTTCTTAATTTCTATATTTTATGTATTACATATATGGGTGTTTTTCCTGAAGGTATGGTCAATTATAGTAGCTAAAATATTCTCTGTCCCACTGATCCTGCTGGACCAGGTTTTCTCTGCCAATGTGTCCACAAATCTGCTTATGAAATAACAACTCTGAGGTTTAATATTAATTACATAATATTTAGCCTATTGGATCAGGATTCTTATTAATTAACTCTTACATATTAAATGAAATGATTTATATTATTTTCTATTCTATAAATATATTTTTATATTATTTTATATTTATTTTATTTTTTATATTATTTTATTTTTTACCACAAGGCCTATGGCTTGTTACCTCTTGCTTCTTTGACAGCTACTTAGCATCTACCTGACCCTGCCTTATCTCCCTACATTCAGTTTAGTTTTTCTGCCAAGCTAAATGCTGCTCTGCCACAGGTAAAAGCAGCTTCTTTATTAACCAAAATGTAATAAAACATATTCACAGGATACAGAAGGGTATTCCACATCAAATTGTCTTGGATGTCAGAAGAGGGAGTTAAATTCCCTAGGACTGGAGCTGCAATTTTCTGTGAGGAATTCTGTGGATGCTCTGAACTGAACCCAGGTCCTCTGGAAAAGCACTTAATGCTCTAACCACTGAATGAGCCATCTCTTCAGTCTTATATAGATTCTTTTTTAACATGCCAATCCTAATTCCCCCTCCCTCCTCTCTTTCTGCTCTCCCCTATCTTTCCTCCACCCACCCCCATCTGTTCCTCAGAAAGGATAATGCCTCCCCTAGTAAATCAACTATGGCTGTGTTGTCATCTCATTGAGGCAGGACCAAGGCCCTCCTCCACGCCCAGTGCCTAAGTTGAGCAAGATATCTCTTCATAGAGAATGGGCTTCACAAAGTCAGTTCATCCATTAGAGTTAGATCCTGGCCCTACTGCCAGTGGCTCCACATACTACCCAAGACTTATCAATGCCACCTGCATTCAGAGTGTCTAGTTATGTCCAATGTGTGTTCCCCAGTTGTCAGTCTAGGACCAGTGAAATTAGGTACCAGGAAAATACTCTCTTGCCAAGTGATACAAAAGAATATAAAAAGGGAACCAAAGAAATGCATAGCAACTCCTCTACTGCAGGGTATAAGTGAGACCCTGAAGGACAGCCAGATGCTGATGAACATTACGTTTTTTCTCATAAACTTCTACCTCTATCCCTCACTACTTTTCCACTGAATCTTTCAGAGAAATAAATGAAAGGACCTTTATTCCACTTTAAGTGCCAGCAATAAACCCTAACAAGCTGTACTGTCCATGGGACCTAGGCTTTGAGAGTTCTGTGGCAACAGAAAAATTCCATTGGCTTTCATGCCATAGGGAAGCCAGATCTTTTTTATCATTAGCATCTATTTGGCAAGTGCATCAACCAGGTAGACCTTGGAAACTATGGTAACCCCCTTCACCCTGTGGCCCCTCTGAGGCAGCAAGTAAGTTCAGGGCTGGGGTCATGAGAATGAAATAACTATGGCTCAAACTCATAGAAGCCAGAATCCCAGCAATGTATTCTTGGGAGACAGGATCTCACAGATATAATTTTCTCACAGCAGGACAGGAGAAGGCATTGCAAGATCCAGCACATCCTGGGTTCTTTAACTTGGCTGTTCTGGCATCTGCTGGCAATTAGTGCCAGCTCAGACAAACTCCTGAGCATCCTCCAACCTGATGCTGTCTTCGGTAGGCTAGTTCTCGCCTGCAAGGTCCTTGCAGGCGAGAACTAGCCTACCAAAGCTGGGCACTTGAAATCTTCTGAATATTAGCACCTATCTTAAATCAAAACAAACAAACAAACAAACAAAAACAATCTGACTTGTTCCATCCTGAAGGAACCAGGCAGGCATATGCCAAGTCAGTTTTCTAGATGCAGAGGCAAAACCTGCATTGACCAATAACAGCATCCATCTCCTTGGTCTTCATGTTCAAAATCCAACTGTAAGTAAATATGAATGTGCTTCGACACTGGGCATCTTGGGAACACCTGTGTCTGATTCTTACCCTGAAAATAAAATACTCCTAGTTGGTCACCTTAATACCTCAACAAGCTCATTCCAAACAAAGTCTGCTGGTTGATAAAACCACAATCCACATGCTTTGCCTTTTCTCAGTCCATTTTGCATGTAGTTGGAATTTTCGTTTGGGGGACGTGGGCACCAACAAACTCCCAAATGAAGACACAGAGACTTCCTATTCTTTGTTACGAATGCCTGGCCTCAGTTTAAGGCTGTTTTTAGCCAAATTTTCTTACTTAAATTATCATATTTTTCTTTACATTTGTTTTTTTTTTCCTTGGGGCTATTTATCATTTTTCCTTTATTTCTGTATGCCTTGCATTCCTGCTTCCTCTGTGACTCAATGACTTTGGTGAATTGGTCACTGACCTCTGGTGTTTCTCTGGTGCCTCCTTCTCTTCATTTCTCCTCAGCCTAGATTTCTTCTCATTCTTATTCTCTCTCCATTCCAGTCCTATGGATCTGTTCTCTGCACAGCTGTTAGCCATTCAGCTTTATTAGAACAATCAGGTACCTTCTGCAGCCAAGGAAAAACAAAGGCAGCATATCTTTACATAATTACACAACCTTACACAGTAAAACAAATGTAGCATAGACAAATGTAACACACATTTACACAGTTAAAGTACTATTCCACACCATAATCAAAAGTACCACACATCTTTGCCCAGTAAAAATAATATTTTACAGCACTTATCACAAGTCATCTTTTTGGTTCTAGATGAAGTGTTTAGGATGGGTCCTGTTTTTGGCAGATGTCAGTCCTAGAAGACAGGAAAGCTAAACTGGTTTAGCATCAGTGAGACTCTGACCACTGCCTTAAATAGGCTTGACTGACCAACATAGTGATCTCCCTACAAACCCTGCAGTACAAGAGAGTGGTATTCTGGATTGTTTACACTCTATGTACCCTAGCATTGTCACTTGATACCTGTCCTTCCACCCTATATATTGAACAATTAATGTTGTTGACACGTAATGTCCCTAAGTCATATCAGGGCTCAAGAAAAAGATTTCCTCCCACAGAGGTTTCCAACATTAGCTGAGAATAAGCCCCTCAACACCTATAGGAATCACTTGGAGGTTATAGTTTCATTTTCACAACATTGCTTCTCTAAATACCTCAAATTTATTCCCAAAGTCACAACCCAACATATGAACTTGAATGTTCCCACTCTCAAGCCACCTCTCAATTCCCTTTGAGAATGTCAAAATAAAAGCAGCCAGTCAGCCTGACTCCATATTCCTTTCTAGAGCTTGGTTTCCTCTCCACGGGCTGCAATTCTGATGGGACATGACAATTTAGTACCTGTGTCTGAGGGCTCTGTCACATGATTTAGTAACATGAGTTTTGTTTCTCAGCAGTTTTAAGGAAGGCTCCTGGCTGTGTTCCCAGTAATTCCAATTTGTATACAATGTTATTAAGCCACTCACTTCACCTAAAATAGACCCCATGTTGTTATGAAGAATGATTTTTTTGTCTTGGCCTATGCTTTACTCATGAGATCAGGTTCTCTGGGGTTCTAACATCTACTAAAGTGACCATCTAGGGCTGTGTACTAGATTGTATGTACCAAGAGATATTATTAGCCAGTCTATTCTAACAACTAACTTGGAGAATACCTCAGATACCTTCTCCAGCAAGGTAAAAGCCACTCTGGAAGGGTATTCACTCTCAACAATAGCCATACTTGCAAGATCTTCACTCCTGATGGAGAAATGTTAAAGATACTTTTAAGCTTTAACAGAATCTCTGCTGCCTTTTACTAAGTGTTCCACAATCAATTAATTTATAGTAACGATAATGAATCCTGAACACTTGACATCTCAAATAAAGAAAAGGTAGATAAATCATACATGGCTTTGAGCAGTATTACTTTGGGCTCATTTTTTTTGTGGATAACACTGAAGCTGTACAGCTTTTGGTCACTCAATTTCTGATTATAGGTTGAACTCAGAATTTATTAATAGAATTGTACCTGTTGTCTCCAAGAACAGCCATGGCTGCCTGCTGCTTCAATTAGTTTTATTACTTCACATATTATGTTTATTTTTTAAAATATATTCTTCATTTATTTCTGTATATAATGTACCATAAGGGTCTTAGTTCATTCTTCTACATAAAGATACAGTCAATACAATTTACTGAAAAGTTTGTTTTTATTGTGTGTTTTTTGATGAAATTTAATTAACACAAATGTTTTGAAGTAGTCATTTATTCTGTACTTTATTCAATAGGTTTCTGTGTCATTTTTTTAAGTGTCATGCTGCTTATATCACACTATAGTTTAGATTTAGGTATCTTTATTCTTTTTGATCAAGATTTATTTGGCTCAATTTTGTAGTTTCTGACTATTATGGGAAACATTTCAATATCGGTAGAGATTGCATTAAGTTAGTATATTGTTGTATACATTATGCACATTTTAATTATATTCTTCCAATCTCTGAATATACACAATTTACTTTTGTCTTCTAAAATTTTCATATAGATCATGTTTATCATTCCTTTTCTACCCTGATTAAATACATTTCTAATATGTTACATTACTGATATTTTAATTTTTTTTGTTTTTTTTGAGACAGGGTTTCCCTGTAGTTTCTAGAGCCTGTCCTGGAACTAGCTCTTGTAGACCAGGCTGGCCTTGAACTCAGAGATCAGCCTGCCTCTGCCTCCCGAGTGCTGGGATTAAAGGCGTGTGCCACCATTGCCCGGCTCTGATATTTTAATTTTAAGTAATTCTGATTTTTCCATAGTTCCTTGCCCATGTTTGCTTTATCTCTTGGTTCGCACTTTCCTTAACTCTTCAGCATAAGATAATTTATGTAAAATCTTGTGTAATAAAACAAACATCAGCCTGAATGGTAATGGTTTCTTCAAATCTTTTATTTTCCTTTTATTTTCAATTCATGTCTCTCAATGTTTTCATAAAACTTTATGTTTTGAGTATTAACATTTCTGAATGCTAGAAAAAATAGATTCTTTCTCTCCCTTGAAACTGTTTCTTGTCTTTGGCTGCAGTTGTTTTCTATCAGAATGTTCTAATTTTTTTGAAGCAATTTCTTTCCATGAACTCTTATTGTTCTCTTTCCATTCTTCAAATTCAGCTATGAGATTCCCTTTTTTCTATGTATATTTAAAATCAAAAGCAAATAAAGAGAAACCAAATTTTGCATGTTTTGCAGATGGATTTTAGGTTAAGGCAATTCTCATATGCTTGGGCCAGTCTTATCCTAGTTTTCTGATTCTCCTGTACTTGTTTTAAAGGTGTTATTTTGCTGCTGCTGAAAAAAATTCACAAATGTATCAGTTTAAACCATGCATTATCTCACTTCAAGGAATCTGAAATCCAATGTGGTTCTTAGATAAAACTTAATTCTTTTATGTATGCTAGGGGGAAAATATTCACTTTCTTGTACTTTCCAGCATTTAGAGACTTCATACATTCTTTGACTTTTGTCCTACTTTCTTCATCTTCATAGCTAGCAGTGCTGAATATTCTCTTTGAACCTTCTTCTGTTATGTCCTCCCCTTTCTGGATGACAGCTATAAAATATCTTTTGCTCTTAAGCTCAGTGTTCATATTATTAGACTGGCCCCACATGGGTAATCCAGGATAATGTCCCTATCTAAAAGCACATAAAAGCATATCTTCAAAGTCACTTTACTGTGCAAGTAGACATATTCACAGATTCTAAAGATTAAGGCATGGTCTTTAGGGGTTATATTTTTTCATTCCAATGCAATGTTAACATTGTGGGTTTTATCTTACTGAGCACTAATCCACTAATCTGTATGAAATATGTCTACAAACATCTTTACTTTGATAAAAAATTTTTTTTATGGTCAATTTGTAGTGATTTTTCATGTAACCTCTAAATCCTTTCCATGAAAACACTGATAGAGATCTGTTTTATTCCATTCAAATTCATTTAAAAGAATAATAGAAACGTTGTTATTACTTTTATAGTAATATTTGTAAATCTCTTGTAAAGACTAATCTCTTGTAAAGACTAACCTGTTACTAGATATCACTCTCCTTTCTATATCTTTATATGATAAAAGGAATAAGGAAAATATTTGTGAAATTATGAGGACAAAATGCTCATGGATTCTTCCTTTCTCTATGTCCTACATTTTCAGAAGAACATCTTGGGGGTTAGGTTCTAACATATGGGTTTAAAACAGATGCGATATTCAGAACAGAAAAACTTCATTATAGGATTACTATCCTTATAACAACTGTCATGGGAAAAATTGTATCCATTATCTTTCCTCTATCAAAACACATTGTAAGAAAATAAGTAACTCACCAGAAACTGGGTTCCCTGTCACCTGGTTTTGGATTTTTTCATATGATAAATAAATGTTCATTATTTATGCCACAAATATATGGTATTATTTACAGCAACAACGACATAAAGTAATATAAATATTTAACTTTTCTTTTAACATTTCATATTATTATGCATTCAGTCACAGCAAAAGATAAATGTGAGTGTAACCTTCACACACACAAACACATATACACACATACAAACACACATATACATAAACATAAATTTACATGCATATATGAGTTTAATAGAAATTACCTTACACTGTAAAACAAAGATAATGTTTCTTCTGGGAACCACAGGTTACAAAAAAAGAGCCCAGTGCCTGGTTTGAGATGCTTCCCCTAAAGTTCTTTTATAGGGGTCTTAGAGACTCCCTCAAGCAATACATGATATTTACCATTGTTTCTCATCACCCATCAGAACATGGTAGTAAGACCCTATTAGGACCATGTCACAAACTTCAGTCACAAGACATGAAGAAATAAAGTTGGTTATCAATGGGACGATTCTTCCTTGATAGCTAAACTTTAGAGTATGAGAAGGTGTTTTGAAGGCTACAAAGGGAAGAAAAGTCATCAGAAGTCTTGTCCAGAAGCCAACTTTATGAGCTATATTAATGATGAACCTGGTAAGACATTTCCATTCATTCCATAGGACATGAATGTTTTAGAGTTAATGGATTGCTTTCTGATTGTATTTAAAGACAAATCTACAGGAGGAAACATACCTCTGGTACCCTAAATTTTGCCAGGAACTCATGATTACCAGTCCCAAGGGTGAGCTTGCAACTACTATGTTGTTAAATGGGCCTAGTATTAAACTGTAATATTCTTATACCATAACTCATAAATTAATGTTCTCAAACCTCATCAGATATATTTCTTTGTGCATTGGACAATGGTCAATGCAGAAACTCACAGCTTGCTCGAGTGTGTAGAATAGCTGGCTATGGAGTGCTTAACTATAAATGGGACATCTATTTCACGCACACTCCTCCAAACCTGGAAGAGTATATTGAAAGATTATAATGGCCAAAGGCTGGAAGTATGGCTATAAAACAAAGTCTGCTGGGCATGACACAGCTGGACCTCTGCACTCACACACTGACAGCAGCTGCTTGTTTGCATAAGACCTACACAAGATCAAGCAGTCAACATTCTAGCTTGGAGAGGGGACTCCTCCCTCCAATGAGGACCTAAAAAGGGTTGATGGATCCTAGAGGGCAAAGAGTAAGTTGTTTTTCTTTTCTAGAAATGGCACCTGGTTATCCACTGTTCTCCAGTTGGCAGTCTCATACTCCTGAGTATTTGGGCAAAATATATTTCTCTCAGTGGGTTATAAAGAATTGAAAAACAAAACAAAAAAGGACATGAAATTGGCAAGTGGGTAAGGAGTGAAGGTAGGTTTGGGAGGATTTTGTGGAAAGGGTGGGATAATATGATAAAAGAAATATGGTGTAGGAGGTCCTTCTGTTTTGTGCTGCTTTCATTGGTTAATAAAGTAACTGCTTTGTGCCTGTTGATAATGAAGAACTTAGTTAGACAGGGAAAACTAAATGGTATGCTGGGAGAAAAGAGTTAGAGTGAGACAGAGACGCTATGGAGCTACCACCAGAGTTAGATATGCTGAATCTTTGCCGGTAAAACTGTCATGTGGTGATGATATACAGATTAATAGAAATGGGCTAAATCACGATGTGAGAGTTAGTCAATAAGAGGCTAGAGCTAATGGGTCAAGCAGTGATTTAATTAATACAATTTCTGTGTGGTTATTTCAGGGCAAAGCTAGCCAGGTGGCCAGAAGGAACGAGCAGTTCCCTCTCCTTACAACAAAAATATATTTCCATTGCCTTCCTATGTAAAAGAATTGGTAAACTATCATATTAAATAAATAAGACATAATGATGAATCTGGGTTTTTAGTTTTGTTCACATTTTATTAAGTTAGTGAACTTAATTAGAAAAATTCATGCAATTTGAGCGTTTAGTTACATAATAGTAAAGCTGCATTTTTGATAAGTTCAGCTAATATTTTCAACATATAAAAGATAAAATGTCATAACATGATATTTTAGTGAGAATCAAGTAATGTGGTTATATATTCAATAGTCATTTTTTCTATAAAATTTGTTTTGAATTTCTGATTATTTTGTTTTAGGAAAATTCTGATTTTAGTATTTTGTTTTTAGTAAATTGTACTATAATATGGATATGAGAAAGAACAGGACTTTCCAGTCCATGTAAATTTATTCACCACTTTTACTGCCTTTTATATTCCCTTTCCCATATTTGTAACTATTTATCTAATAAAAGTGCTTGTCACTAAGTCTGAAGGGCTGAGTTTCATGTCAGGAATCAACAGGGTGGTAGAAGAAAACCAGCTTCTACAAACTGTTGTCTGATACTTGCATTTGGCTGTGGCACATGCACTCTCTTCTCAAATTAATATATTTGGAGAGCAATAAATTATTGTTTAAAGTGAAATTATTATTTTTATTATTATTTTATATAATTTGCATTTATCAACCACCAAATTAATGTCATATACTCCCAGTGTTACAGAGCCTCATAATCATTTAAATAGATATGCTGCTGTCAAGCAAACACTATCCATGTGGGAAATGAAAAATATCAAATTAAATATTCTAGGGTAAGTGGATTATAATTTAAGAACTCAGTAACCTTAGATTTGTTTTTTCTGTTTTTTTGAGAGGCAACTATTTTTATTAATTATTTGAAATGATGAAAACCAAGATCATCAAATCACATCATCCTTTGACAGAGTATATAAAAGTGAACATGAGCTACTACAGCTGAAACTGATTACTTATTGTGCAGTTGCAATGTTCCAGTTACTATGCTAAACTTTCCTTAACTGGAATTTCATTTACTCTTCCTATGATTTAGTGTGGCAAGTACTAATATTTTTGAATGAAGCATGATCCTAAGTAGTTTTATTAATTAAAACCAGGAGTCATATATCAGAATAAAATCCTGGAATATCAAAGAACCTTGAGCAGCAAACAGTTGTTACTTTCCTCTGTCAATCCTCAGTTTGAAAAGTGTTAGATCCTTTTTATATCCCAACTTACCACTTTCTTTCTCCACCTCCTCAATGCTGGGATTAAAGGCATGATCTACCAAGGCCCAGTCTCTATGATTAACCGATGGCAAACTCTGCCCTCTGATCTCCAAGCAAGATTAATTTGTCAAAATACAAAAAAAAAATCACACAACATTTGAATACTTAGAGTTGGAATAAATATTCTCATTCAATTTACAGCTTGTCCTTTCCTTATTTGATCTATTTGGCTATTTTATTAGCCAGCAGAGTGCATTAAAGTCTTGGTTGATAGATCATAGTGAATGAAAGAGAATAGATATTGTTATATGATACTATCAAATATGAGCCATATTCCTGTATATAGAGTAAAGCCTAGGACTGATAAGGTCAGTCAGTCTTTGAACCTCTTCAAGTAAGCTAGAACTGCTTTTGCTTATGAACTTGAATCCATAGTGCAAGTTCTTCATATTAACTGAACAATCAAGCTAGCCTTTACAGTTAGTTATAATTTCCTTGCATCATGAATGTATTAAGGACAGTGTCTGACATTACCTATCCATGTAATACTTGGGAAGAGAATTGTGGTGATCATTTGTCATTGTTCGTTTTCTATCCTGTCACCTTTTGTCTTTTGAGATTTCTGAATAACATCACATTTTGAATAAGTTGAGACAAACCTTCTACAATCTGACCTTTATTCTCCTTCAGTGCAGCAGAGTTTGTTGACAATAAAAGCCATAAAGCAATTTTTAAAGGACACACCTTGCCATAGAAAGTTTGAAGTGTGTATTCAAATAAGCAAGATGATGTATAATATTCTAGTGACCACTCAGTAGAAGAATAGCCCATCAAAATGATATTAATGTCTTATATTCTATCACTAATGACTTTTTAAAAACATGTTTGTTATATGAGCTTGTATATGTAAATGAATGAATTGTCATGCAGTGAAGGGGAAGCCTAGCCCAAAACCTTGTTTTGTAAGGCGTGTCCCCCTTGGTTTAAAGGCGTGTCCCCCTTGGTCTAAAGGCGTGTCCCTCTTAGGCGTGTCCCTCTTAGGCGTGTCCCCCTTAGGCTAATATTGACTTATAAAATCTTGCGGGCCTGCGGCCTGCCTGCTCTTTGTTTTCCTGCCCTCCTCGCTGGAACCTTGGATTTGTAAGTTCCCTTTCCTTTCCTTTATTAAAACTGACTTATATATATATATATTAAAGCTTGTCTGGTGAATCATAACTGCCGATCAACCACGCACCTTCATTTGGCGTCCAACTAGGGCATTTGGGAGCCTTCAACTCCAGTTCCCACACTGCGTGGCAGGGATTCGGCCTTGGGCTCTTGATTGCTTCAGAGCAGTTTCCCAGACTAGCCTGTCCCAGCCCCGCTTGTACGGAGCAAAGGACGTGTGTGTGTGCGCGCGCGCGGGTGACTCAGTCCGAGCTCGCTAACCCCTCAGGCAGCACCAGTCCGGCTGAGTTCGGCCTGGGCCCTGACCTGCCGGAGACTAGCGGTTACTGCCGGAGTCCCAACATTCGAGCTCCGCTGGTACTGCAGACTCGGTTTGGCCGAGCGGTTATTGCCCTAGCGACCTACTGGCAGGGAACGGTCATTTCAGGTAAAATTTCTTTTGATTAAAAAAAAAAAAAAAATGTCTGACCATATCACCGTTGAAAGCTTCTGCAATCTATTTAATTATACTATGGTAGAAATATTACAGGATACATATGATATTCCCATAACTTGGATGTTTATAGGGCTTGCAATTTTTCTCGTATTTGGTTTCTCCCTTACATGGTTTGAAAATAGAAAAATGATAAAGTCCTTACAGAATGAAACCAGGATTCTTAGGACAGAGGTTGAATGCTTAAGAAAGGGCACAACTGTTTTGAGTGACAACTTTAAGTCGGTCGAGGTATTTGCAAAAACAATTCAGACTGACACCAAGAAAGAGTTTGAAGGTCTCAAGGAAGGGAATAGGGCTTTGTCTGATATGACTCGGTCAAATGAGCAAAATTTAGAAAAACTACAGTCTGATATTAAGGAGAGACTCATTGCTGCGGAGGAGAGAACAGCTGATTTGGATCGTAAACTTCAGTCCCTGTCTGAAACATTATCAGAGAGAATTAAAACTGCTGAATGTGAAAATCGGATTTTGTCTAAATGATATGACAGATTGGCTGACAGATTGTCAATACAAGAAGGCACAATTCATGCCATGAAAATTCTATCCAAGGATGAGATACTAACTCTACTGGACAAACTTCATGTTTTGGAATCCTCCATGAAGGCCTTGGAGCATAATTCTGGACAGGAGATCCAGGCCTTACAGAAGGCAATAGTAAGCAGATTAGAAAAGATTGAGGAAATTATAGAACAGGAGCAAACGGTACAAAGGCGAAATTTAACTCCGTCAATGAGTAAAACTCTCCGGGATAATTTCCATAAAGTTCTACCTGCCTTTCCAATAGTAACGTCAGAAAAGGTGACTGGTTCCAAAAACCCTAAAGTCATCAAGGAATATACATGGGAACCCGTCCGTATGAATGATCTCAAAGAAATTAAACAAGCTATTATGAACTTTGGGCTACATTCGTCCTTTGTTAGAGAGATGCTCAAAACTTGGTCTATAAGCAATAAGGCAACGCCCCATTATTGGGTACAATTAGTATCAGCTGTTCTAGAGAGTGGGTCACAATTAAATTGGAAATGCATGTTCAGACAAGAGGCTAAACTTTTAGAACAGCAGGAAAGAGCAAAGGGAATTGAGATCTCCCTAGATCAAATTCTAGGTGAAGGACTTTTCTCCGATCCTCTGGAACAAGCGAATTATGATGAACACACCTTATCCATATGTACTACAGCAGCTTTAAAGGCTTGGGACAGGGTTCAAGACCCAGGACAGAGACTGGAATCATATATCAGAGTTAAACAGGGTCAGAGAGAACCCTTTAGTGATTTTTTTACAAAGGCTAACTAAAGCTGTACAGATAGGGATATCTGACCCAGAAGCAAGACGTATAATAATTGAATCTTTGGCTTATGAGAATGCCAATGTGGAGTGTAAAAGGATCCTGGGGCCTTTAAAGATGAGATCAGCGCCCTTGGACGAATGGGTCTTACATACAATGAATGTTGAGTCATTTGACTATGGCACTGAAGCATGGGTCGAAGAAGCAATTTCTAATGCAAAAAGGAGGCATCAAGTTACCAAATGTTTTAATTGTGGCAAGATGGGACATATTAAAAGGAATTGCAGACAACGGATTTTCAGAAATAATAATAATAACAATAACAACAATAATAATAATAATAATAACAATAATAATAATAATGCCTCTTCTAGAAATAACAGACGTAGGAGGACTCAGCCTTCAGGTATATGTAGGAGATGTGGAAAAGGCAGACACTGGACAAATGAGTGCAGGTCAACAAGAGATAGACAAGGCAACCTGTTGCCACTGGGAAACTCAATGGGGGGCCTCTCGCAGGCCCCCATGGCGAATGTGGTCCAGTCATTTCCAGTTACTGCCGAGAACATGCCTCGTCAAGAAAATTAGAAAGCCCCATGCCTGCTGTTAAAAGCAAAAATGGCCTGAAAGATGAGTTACGTGTATTTTGGCAGACTTTTATAAATGAACAAAGACCAAAGTTAAGAGTGTGTGTAAATGGCATTTTTATTACTGGCCTACTGGACACAGGTGCGGATGTAAGTATCATTACTCCAGAATCTTGGCATCCGTATTGGCCTCTTCAGGATGTAAATGTTCAGTTCCTGGGAATTGGAACCCTATCTCAAGTAAGGCAGAGCACGAGATGGGTTGAATGCATAGGGCCAGAAGGACAAATAGGAAAATTAAGGCCATATGTAGCCAATATTGCAGTGAATTTATGGGGCCGTGA
The DNA here is from genome assembly GCF_903992535.2 of Arvicola amphibius. Lineage (NCBI taxonomy): Eukaryota > Metazoa > Chordata > Mammalia > Rodentia > Cricetidae > Arvicola > Arvicola amphibius. Next base: position 78,588,368 of record NC_052065.1, on the reverse strand, counting down.
CCTGTTGCAGCAATGGAATACCCAAATTAACATTCCTGCTGCTTCTAGACCCTCTATCACCGAGGGAAATATTAAAAGATATTACAGAAGGCAGAAACCGGCTGTTCGGGCTGTACAAGAATGCAAAGCAATTGATGGCCCTTCAGAGATACGAACAGCACTGCCTCTAAAATGGTTGACTGAGAAACCAATATGGACAAAGCAATGGCCATTAGCTGAGGAAAAGTTGAAGGCTTTAGAACAGCTGGTACAAGAGCAATTAGATGCTCGACATATAGAAGAATCTACCAGCCCTTGGAATTCTCCTGTATTTGTTGTTAAGAAAAAATCTGGTAAGTGGAGAATGGTGACAGATCTCAGGGCTATCAATAAGGTTATTCAACCTATGGGCTCTCTGCAATCTGGAATTCCTCTGCCATCTTTATTACCAAAAGGATGGCCTCTCATAGTAATTGATTTAAAGGATTGTTTCTTCACTATACCTTTACAAGAAAAAGACAGAGAAAAGTTTGCCTTCACAGTGCCTACTTATAATAACTCTCAACCTACAAGGAGATACCAGTGGACCGTCCTCCCACAGGGCATGTTGAACTCTCCCACCCTGTGCCAATATTTTGTAAATCAACCATTGCAAATAATACGCAAGCAATTTCCCAACTCTATAATTTATCATTACATGGATGATATTCTGTTATCTGATTCAAACATGGCTACTTTAGAAAGACTGTTTGAAGAAGTAAAAATACTTTTACCTAAATGGGGATTGCAGATTGCTCCTGAAAAAATTCAGAGAGGAGATTCTGTTAATTATCTAGGTTATAAAATAGGTTTACAAAAAATTAAGACACAAAAAGCACAAATTAGGAGAGATCGGTTACGGACTCTCAATGACTTTCAAAGGTTGTTAGGAGACATTTCCAGCTTACGACCAGCTGTTGGCATAACACCTGATATGATAATTCATTTAAATAAAACCTTGGATGGTGAAAAAGACTTAAACAGTCCCAGAGAATTAACAGCTGAAGCAGAAAAGGAGCTGAGAATGATTGAAGAGAAATTACAAGAGACACATGTGGACAGGGTGAATCCAGAGCTCAGTTGTATTCTCGTCATATTGCCTTCCAAAATTTCTCCTACAGGAATTTTAATGCAGAGAGATGATATTATCTTAGAATGGATCTTTTTACCACATAAACCAAGTAAGAAAATAAAAACTTATGTGGAAAAAGTCTCTGAATTAATTATAAAAGGCAAATTGAGACTTCGTCAACTAGCAGGCATAGACCCAGCAGAAATTATAGTTCCTTTCACTGCTGATGAACTAAAAAAATTGTGGGAAGATAACGAACCATGGCAAAGAGCTTGCGCTAATTTTTTGGGAGAAATCAATAACAACTATCCGAAAAGCAAGAGGCTTAACTTTATAAAGAGAACTTCTTGGATTCTCCCCCGAATCATCCGTGATGCTCCAATAACTGGAGCACGTACATTTTATACTGATGCTAATAAATCAGGGAAAGCAGGTTACAAATCAGAAGATTTGAGTAAGGTGGAACAAAGCCCTTATGATTCTGTCCAGAAGGCAGAATTATATGCCATTCTTATGGTGGTAAGGGATTTTAAAGAACCGCTTAATATAGTTACTGATTCACAATATGCAGAAAGAGTAATCTTACATATTGAAACTGCTGAATTTATACCTGATGATACAGAACTAACCTCATTGTTTATCCAGGTACAAGACATGATCAGGAACAGGCTTTGCCCTATGTATATAACACACATCCGATCTCATACGGGTCTGCCAGGTCCTCTAGCAAAAGGTAATGCAGAAATTGATCAATTGTTGATTGGTAGTGTGCTGCAGGCCTCTGAATTTCATAAAAAACATCATGTCAATAGCAAAGGCTTGAAGAAAGAATTTTCTATTACATGGCAACAAGCTAAGGAAATTGTAAAGAAATGCCCTACTTGCTCTTTTTATAACCAAACACCACTGCCTGCAGGGGCTAATCCAAAGGGCACTCAAAGGAATGAAATCTGGCAGATGGATGTGTTTCACTTTGCAGAATTTGGCAAATTAAAATATGTACACCACACCATTGACACTTATTCAGGTTTTCAATGGGCAACTGCTTTAAGCTCAGAAAAAGCTGATTCAGTAATCACTCATTTATTAGAAGTTATGGCCATCATGGGTATACCTACACAAATAAAGACAGATAATGGTCCAGCTTATGTCTCTAGGAAAATGAAACAGTTTTTTGCTTATTACAATATTAAGCATGTTACAGGTATACCATACAATCCTACAGGTCAAGCAGTCATAGAAAGATCAAATAGAACTATAAAGGATATGTTAAACAAACAGAAAGGGGTGGAAAATACCCCTAGAAATAGGTTACATAGTGCTTTATTAACCTTGAATTTTCTCAACGCTAATGAGAAGGGGACAACGGCTGCAGAAAGACATTGGATAATGGAAAAGTCTGCTGAATTAAATCAACCAGTTTATTTCAAGGATGTGCTGACCTCGCAGTGGAAGCCAGGAGATGTGCTGCGTTGGGGAAGGGGTTTTGCTCTTGTCTCCACAGGAGAGGAAAAATTGTGGATACCGTCAAAATTAATAAAGGTTCGGTTTGAAGAGAAGAAGCCCCTTGGAAAAGAAAAATAATTCATTCACAAGGATGATGATCATACTGATGGTAAGAAAAGCATATAGGTTGGGGGCAGGGTTCTTTTCTTATCTCCACAGGAAACCACTCATCTTCAAAGAACTTAAGGGACCCTGGATATTTAAATACTGATGCATGGACACTAGTTACAACCTAATATGGATCAACACAGAACCCGAATATGTTTAGTAAGTATAAAACATTTTTTTACATATATACTGTGCCTTTATTTATATGTATATAGAGCTGGTTTTGGAGTTGGACTATGGCTCAGTCCTTCTTCAATTCCAAGCCTGTTTATAAGGGATATCTCAGAGTTTCTGTCTCAGGTCAGGAGCCATGAAATGGGACAGAATAATAATAGTAATAATAATAATAATAATGATAATGATGATGATGATGATGATGATACTTGATAAACTTTCTTTGCCTTTCCTCATATCTGTCTGTCTTTATTATACCTTTCATCGAATATATATGTCTGTATATGTCTTTGTAGATAATGTTTACCTTTCCTGTAACAAACAACAAATTTTCCTTCAGTAATCTTTGAAGTTTCCAGGATGAAGATGGGGCCCCACAACATCAATTTCACCTGGTTACTATGACGTCATGTTTTTAATAGCGCTAAAATTAGACCTTTTTTTGGTTTTTTTTTTTTTTTTGGTACCAACTACACAAGACAGTTTCAAATGGTGTACAATTTTGACAACACTCTGGCCGGACCTCCTCAAAACACTCAGAGGCTAGTTACAATTTCCTCGACCAAATGTTATTCTGGGAATTTTACCATCATTTGCTTTCATGGAACCCCCTGAGAAGAACGTCGCCCCCATGTCAGCTAGAAGCAATCTTAGAGGACGACGCCCCCTCTCCCAACAGAGTTTGCCCTCTGGTTTAGGGACATCATTTAGTAGATGGTATAGGGTTGAGGGGATGGGGGAGGTATTATATGGACTCAGGGGTGTTTATGAAAAAAAAAGGGGGGGGAATTACCTGGTTTGATGGGATGATTGGTATTTGTGAATTATTGTTTTTAGAAAATTGCATTGGTGTTGATTCTTGTATATTGAACATTGTATATGAGTATGCTTCTACCTCTATTGTATGAGAGTATGCTTCTACCTCTGTTTAAAACAATTGTTATATTGAGATATTTATCATATTGCAATGTACCTTTCTACCTCTGATATTATTTGTATAATGACATTGTTTACGTTTGGGGATATTGTCCTCATTTATTGCACAGTTGTTTTTCAGGTTTTTTAGATACATAGAAATTATATTTAGTATAGATAGTATAATCTTCGACCTCTTTGAAGAGCTGTAGAACATGGCCTTTAATCTAACCTAGAGTTTGATACTTATGAGACACAATCACTCCTGGCAACACCACTCTACTCCCGAGAGAATGTTGAGCACCAAAGACACTCCACTGGGAGCTTGTCTTCTTCTTGGCAGAAGTGGCCTTTAGGCAAAGAAAAAGCCCATACCTCGACCACTGACAGAGTTTCAGAGTATCCGTAAATGGATAAAAACAGGATTGTCTTATCTTGCCAAGACAGGGTTGGACAGTTCTACAAAAAGTTCCTTGCCTTTGAAAAATGTTATGTCAGTTGTGTTAGGCCTTAGCCAAAGTTGGTTGCCTCAACATTGCAAAACGAAACTTTGGGTGACTGCCCAGGTAGTTAGTTGTCTCTGTCATTTGTTGCACATTTTGGAAGTTTCTTGTTTGTACTTCCTGGTTGCTTAAGTAATATTACTTCCCTTCTCAGATCTTTGATGGGGTTGAAGATTAGATAATTGTAGTTACCCTCTACATTATTTAGACTCCTTGAAATAGAATGCTTAGTAAAACTTTTGTTATATGTTTCTTCTTAATATTGTTTGTAATTTTATATTTATTATTTGTTCCTATTGAATATAGTTGTATTTGGTTTGGTTCTGTCTTATTTAGACAAAAGGGGGAGATGAAGGGGAAGCCTAGCCCAAAACCTTGTTTTGTAAGGCGTGTCCCCCTTGGTTTAAAGGCGTGTCCCCCTTGGTCTAAAGGCGTGTCCCTCTTAGGCGTGTCCCTCTTAGGCGTGTCCCCCTTAGGCTAATATTGACTTATAAAATCTTGCGGGCCTGCGGCCTGCCTGCTCTTTGTTTTCCTGCCCTCCTCGCTGGAACCTTGGATTTGTAAGTTCCCTTTCCTTTCCTTTATTAAAACTGACTTATATATATATATATATTAAAGCTTGTCTGGTGAATCATAACTGCCGATCAACCACGCACCTTCAATGCAGTTATATGTATTTATTTAAGCTTTTCTGGTTAGTTCTCAATATAAAGGAGAAAAGTGCAAAAAAAAAGATGCTGCAGATTGAATCTGGGACCTCTTAGGGAGTAGTCAGGAACCAGAGATCTCTGTGGGGCCAGGCATGAGTCTGGAACCTCATAGGGAGTAGGCCTGAATCAGGACATTTTTGGGTCCAAGAGTTGGTCTGGGACATCAAAGGGAATAGGCAGGAACCTGAAACCTCTGCAGGTCCGTGCTTGAGTATAGGACCTCTGAGGGAGTGAGCCTGAGCCAGGTCCTCTGAAAGGTTTGAGCACGCCTGAATCTGGGATCTCTGAGGGAGTAACCCAGAGCCAGAGACTTTTGTAGGACCAACTCCAAGCCAGGGACATCTGCAGGAGGGGATCCACTCGAGGATTTACAGAAACACTACAAAGCCAGTAACTGAGATCAAGGTAGGCCTGAGACAGCAAAATCCATGGAAGTGGAGCAAAGCTGAGGAATGCAGAACTTTCTCCAGGAACACAAGAGTAACCAATGGGCTAACTAGAACTATGGCGCTAATTGTATCTCAAGGAACAACCATCTGAGCTTTGGGTTAAATGGCACTTAGAAGATTAATCAACAGAAACTTGGACAGCCCTAACCATATCTATTAGAGGAAAAGATGAATAAAAAAGGTAAGAACACATGCAACACCAAAAAGATCACATAACACCAGTAAAACATAAAGGCCCTACAGCAGAAAGACTTGAAAAACCAGACATAGATGAAGCAGAAGAAAATGACCTAAAAAATAACTTCAGAACAATGTTTGAAACTCTTAAAGAGGAAATGAGAAATTCCCTCACAGAAATGGAGGAAAACACAAACAAAAAAAAAATGGGAAAACATCAGCAAATCTCTTAAAGAAAACCAAGAAAAAGCAATTAAAAATATGAATGAAAAAATAGGAATTAAAAACTGAAATAGAGACAATAAAGAAAACAGAAGCCGAGAGGATTATAGAAACAGAAATCATGAGAAAATGATCAGTAACCACAAATGTAAGCATTAACATCAGAATACAAGATATGGAAGAGAGAATCTCAAGCACTGAAGATACAATAAAGGAAATAGACCCATCAGTTAAAAAAAAACATTAAATCTAAAAAGAGCTTAACCCAAAATATCCAGGATATATGGGACACCATGAAAAGGCCAAATCTAAGAATAATAAGTATAGAATAAGATGTTCAACTCAAAAGCACAGAAAGTAAATTTAACAAAATCATAGAAGAAAACTTTCTCAACCTAAAGAAAGATATGCCTATGAAGATATAAGAAGCTTACAGAACACCAAATAGACTGGATCCAAAATGTCCCCTCACCACATAATAATCAAAACACTAAACATACAGAGTAAAGAAAGAATATTAAGAGCTGCAAAGGAAAATGGGCAAGTAACATATAAAGGTAGACCTATCAGAATTACTCCTGACTTCTCATTGAAAACAATGAAAGCCAGAAACTCATGGTCAAGCATTATGCAGACATTAAGACACCACAGATGGCAGTCCAGAGTCCTATACCCAGCAAAACTTTCAGCCACCATAGAAGGACAAAACAAGATATTCCATGAAAAACTAGATTTAACCAATACCTAGCCACAAACCCAGCCCTACACAAAATACTAGAAGGAAAACTTCAACCTGAGGAAGTTGGCTACACCAACAAAAACACAGACTATTGATGGTTTCATAGCAGCAAATTCCAAAGAAGAGAAAAATTCAAAATTTACATCATCAACAATGAAAACTAAATTAAAAGGAGATAGCAATCACTGATCATTTATATCCCTTTATATAAATGGACTCAAATCACCTATAAAATGGCACAGGCTAACAGATTGGATATGAAAATAGAATCCATCCTTCTGCATATAAGAAATACAACTTAACCTCAAAGATAGACATTGTCTCAGAGTAAAGGTTGGGAAAAATATTCCAATCAAATGGACCTAAGAAACAAGTGAGTGTAGCTATCCTAATATTTAACAAAATAGACTTCAAGATAAAATCGATCAAAAGAGACAAACAAGGTCATTTTATATTAGTCACAGAAAAACTCCATCAAGAGGAAATTTCAGTACAGAACATCTATGCCCCAAATACAAGGGCAAACTCATATGTAAAAGAAACACTTCTAAGGTTTAAATCATACATTAAAACCTACACAAAAATAGTGAGAAACTTTAGTACTCTCCTCTCACCACTGGAAGGTCAGTCTGACAATAAAAGAACAGAGAAATAAGGGAATAGATGTTATGACTCAAATGGAATTAACAGACATCTATAGAATATTCCATATAAACAGAAAAAATATATGTTCTTCTCAGCACCTCATGGAACCTTCTCAAAAATTGACCACATCCTTGGTAATAAAACAAACCTCAACAAATAAAAAAATTGGAATAACCCAATGTATCTTATCTGATCACCATGGTTTAAAATTAGAAATCAACATTAATATTAATTATAGAAAGCTCACAAACTCATGGAAATTAAGCCATGCTCACTTGAATCATCAAAGAGTCAAGGAAGAATTAAAGGGAGAAATTAAAGACTTCCAAAAATTCAATGAAACTGACTACACAATATACCCAAATTTATGGGACAAAATGAAAGCAGTGTTAAGAGTTCATGGCACTAAATACTTATTTACATAAAGAAGCTGAAAAAGTCCAACACTAGTGAACTAATTGAAAATTTGAAAACTTTAGAACAAAAAGAAGCAAACTCACCTAAGAATATTAGACAGTAGGAAATAATCAAATTGAGAGCTGAAATCAACAAAATAGAAACAAAGAAAACAATACACAGAAACAATGAGACAAAGAGTTGGTTTTTGAGAAAATCGACAAAATAGACAAACCTTTATCCAAACTAACCAAAAGGTAGAAAGACAATATCCAAATTAACAAAATCAGAAATGAAAAGGGGGACATGACAGCAGACATAGAGGAAATACAGAGAATCATCAGGTCATATTTTGAAAACCTGTACTCCACAAAATTGGAAAACTTAAAGGAAATGGACAGCTTTCTGTATAAATATTACTTACCAAAATTAAATCAAGACCAGATAAGCAAATTAAACAGACCTATAACTGCTGAAGAAATAGAAACAGTCAACAAAAATTCTCCCAACCAAAATAATCCCAGGACCAGGTGGTTTCAGCTCACAATTCTACAAGATTTTCAAAGAAGAAAATCCCAATACTTCTCAAATTTTCCACACAATAGAAACAGAAAGAACATTGCCAAACCCTTTTTATGAGGCTACAATTTCCCTGGTATGCAAACCAAAGAATGGCATTACTAAGAAAGAGAATTACAGACCAATCTCACTTATGAACAATGATGCAAAAATACTAAATAAAAGCCGGGCGGTGGTGGCGCACGCCTTTAATCCCAGCACTCGGGAGGCAGAGGCAGGCGGATCTCTGTGAGTTCGAGGCCAGCCTGGTCTACAAGAGCTAGTTCCAGGCCAGGCTCTAAAAAAGCTGCAGAGAAACCCTGTCTCGAAAAACCAAAAAAAGAAAAAAGAAAAAAAAATACTAAATAAAATACTGGCAAATTGAATCTAAGAACATATCAGAACCATCATCCAACATGATCAAGTCAACTTCATCCCACAGTTGCAGGGATGGTTCAACATATGAAAATCTGTCATGGTAATCCGCTATATAAACAAATTCAAAAATAAAAACCAAATGATCATGAAATTAGTTGCTGAAAATTCTTTCAACAAAATAAACATCCCTTCATGATAAAGTACTTGGAGAGAGCATGGATACAAAGAACATACCTAAACATAATAGGCAATATACAGCAAGCCAACAGCCAACATCAAACTAAATGGAAAGAAAATCCAAGCAATTCCACTGAAATCAGGAACAAGATAAGGTTGTCCACTTTCTCCATATATATTCATTATAGTTCTTAAACAGAGGTTCTGGCTAGAGCAATAAAGCACCAAAAGGACATCAAGGAGATACAAATTGCAAAAAAAAAAAAAAAAGAACTCAAACTCTCACTAGTGATGATATGATAGTTTAACATAAGTGATCCAAAAAATACTACCAAGGAACTTGTACAACTCATAAACACTTTCAGTAATGTAGCAGGATATAAGATTAACTCAAATAAATCAGTAGCCTTCCTGTACACAGATGGTAAATTGACTGGGAAAAAAATAAGAGAAACATCACCCTTCACAATAGGCACAAATAGCATAAAATATCTCAGAGTAACAAAGTGGAAGCCTTGTATGACAAGAACATTAAATCTATGAAGAAAGAAATTGAAGAAGACATCAGAAAGTGGAAGATCTCCCATGCTCTTGAGTAGGCAGAATTAACATAGTAAAAATGGAAATATTACCAAAAGCAATCTACAGATTCAATGCAATGCCCATCAAAATCCAGCAAAATTCTTCACAGACCTTGAAAGGATGATACTCAACTTCATATGGAAAGCAAAAATCCAAGGATAGACAAAACAATTGTGTACAATAAAAGAGCATCTAAAAGCATCACAATCCCTGAATTCAAACACTACTACAGAGCTTCAGTACTGAAAACAGCCTGGTATTAGCATAAGAATAGACTGGAGGACCAATGGAACCAAATTGAAGACCTGGATATTAATCCACACATCTTCAAACACCTAATTTTTGACAATGAAGCAAAAAATATCAAATGGAAAAAAGAAAGCATGTTTAACAAATGGTCCTGGAATAACTGGATATCAACATGTAGAAGAATGAAAATAGACCCTTATCTATCACCATGCACAATATTCAAGTCCAAATTAATCAAAGACCTTAACATACAACCAGCCACACTGAACCTTATAGAAGAGAAAGTGGGAAGTACACTTGAATGCATTGGCACAGGAGACCACTTCCTAAATATAACACCAGCAGCACAGACTGAGAGAAACAATTAATAAATGGGACATCCTGAAACTGAAATGATTCTGTAAAGCAAAGAACATTGTTTGCAAGACAAAATAACAGCCTACAGAATGGGAAAAAATCTTCACCAACTCCATATCAGACAGAGATCTGATCTCCAAAATATACAAAGAACTCAAGAAATTGGTCATCAAAGGAACAAACAATCCAATAAAAAATGGAGTACAGACCTAAACAGAGAACTCTCAACAGAGGAATCTAAAATGGCTGAAAGACACTTAAGGAAATGTTCAACATCCTTAATCATCAGAGAAATGCAAATCTAAACAACTCTGAGATTCCATCTTACACCTGTAAGACTGGCCAAGATCGAAAATACTGATGACAACTTATACTGCAGAGGTTTGGGGGTAAAGGGAACACCCCTGCATTGTTGGTGGGAATGAAGGCTCTTACAGCCTCTTTGAATATTAGTGTGGTGATTTCTCATAAATTAGGAAACAACATTGCTTAATACCCAGTAATACCACTTTTGGGTATATATACAAAGGGTGCTTAGCAGCATTGTTTGTTATAGCCAGAACCTGGAAACAAGCTAAATGCCCCTCAACTGAAGAATGGATAAGAAAACGTGGTTCATTTACAATGAAGTACTACACAGCAGAAAAAATAACGACATCTTGAATTTTGCAGAAAAATGGATGGAGCTCGAAAACATTTTGAGTGAGGTAACTCAGACTGAGAAAGACAATTATCACATGTATTCATTAGTGGTTCTTAAACATAAAGCAAAGAAAACCAGCCTATAAATTATAATCCCAGAGAACTTAGACAGCAATGTGGACACTTAGAGAGACATACATAGATCTATTCTACGTGGGAAGTGGAAAAAGACAAGATCTAAGCAAAGTGAGAGCATGGGGATCTTGGAGGAGGGCTGAAGGGGAGGGAATAGGCAGGATGGGGAGCAGAGAAAAAATGTAGAGCTCAATAAAAAAATCAATAAAAAACAGATGCTTAGGGAGCATGCTAAATAAATGCTAAATTAAAGATTTATTGTTATGGTTTTAATTACAATTGAATATGCTTTCTTTTCTCATGTGATTCATTTAATCCCTGATACTACCAAGATTTGTATGCTTCTATTTCCCTATTCATGCATGAAATGTATATTACTTAACTTCTTTTATTTCTGCTAATCCTCCTTTTAACAAAAGTTGAGTGGGTTTAAAGTAGAACCATTAAAACTATGAGGAACCATTATAATTTTCTAGAGTCATTTTTTTGTATTTTTCCATTCAAAAATTTACACTTCCTTCATTCCTCCCATTCCCCTCTTGCTCTCCCACTCACCCTCCTCCTTCCCTCTCCCTCCTTAAGAGAGGGCAGGGTACCCTGCCCTGTGGGAAGTCCAAGGCCCTACCCCTCCATCCAGGCCTAGGAAGGTGAGCATCCAAATAGATTAGGGTCCCAAAAAGCCAGCATATGCAGTAGAAACAGATCCCAGTGCTATTATTGATGGCTTCTCAGTTCTCCCCCATTAGCAGCCACAATCATAGAGTCCGGTTTGATCACATGCTCATTTAGTCCCAGTCCAGCTGGCCTTGGTGAGCTCCCATTAGATTAGTCACACCATCTCAGTGGGTGGACCAACCCCTCGCAGTCCTGACTTCCTTGCTCATCTTCTCCCTCCCACCCTCTGCTATTCAACTCGACCTTGGGAGATCAGTTCATTGCTCTGATGAGGGTCTCTGTCTCTATCTCCATCCATCGCTGAACAATGTGGAGCCATTTTAATTTTTCATAGTCAATTGTTTTTTGATAGAAGTTTTATAAATTTTGCCCTTAAAATTTATCTACTTACAATAAACAATTTTAAAAATTGAATCTTAACCTGTTCAAAGACTAATTTTCCTTAAACAAAATCAATTCAAAAAGTAGTTTATTTTTGCTATAGTTTGGGTATTTACAATCATCTTGGCAGTTCCAGTTCAGTGGAAATATAATTTTTAGATAATTTTTCCTGTTCATCTTGTCTAATAATAAAAATTTTCCTAGTAGTATTTTTAATATTGACTTCAGGGTTATTGTTTAGATTTGTTATATAAATAATCTTTGTTATAAGAGCAAAATTCAAATAAATATACCTGCAATGATGCATTTTCAAATATTCATCAGAGTGCCCAACCAGCAGCAGGCCTGACACCCTGGAAAGGGGAGCTCAGGCACTCTCCCCATTCCCCTAAACTTTCTGGCCATTCAGTGGTGCTTCCCTTTGGCTGTTGCCTTATTCTTCTTATCCCATCCCACCTTGCTTCCCAAGCACCCCTCTCCATCTGCAGGGTCATAGGATTCCCCAGTTCAGCCTGATTTGTGACTGAGGGTCTGAGGATAAAGTCAGGAGGGCAACTGCTGCAGGACTTTCTTTGTACCACTGAGCCTGCAACCAGCAAGCATGCCCTTTTGTTTGCGAGGTCCCTGGCCAGCAAGTCGCCCGGATCCAATACCAGATCTATCATTACAGAGGGGTGAGTGTGTGCCTGACTGGTGGCCAGCTAGATGCCCCGGAAAGGGAGCTAAGCTTGCCCCCCAAGCACCCCTTTCCATCTGCGGGGTCATAGGGTCCCCCGATTCAGCATCAGTGGAGAAAACAAGGTATTCCAGGATAAAAACAAATTTAGATAATACATACCCACAAACCCAGCCTTACAGAAAGTAATAGAAGGAAAATCACAACCCAAGGAATCCAACAATGCCCACAATAACTCAGACATCTAGTGACCCTTCACCAGCACAACTCAAAGAAGGGAAACACACAAACTCTACTACCAAAAAATAACCAAATTTAACAACCACTGGTCATTAATATCATTTAATATCAATGGTCTCAATTCACTTATAAAAAGGCACAGGTTAAGGGAATGGATAGGAAATCAGGATCCAACATTCTGCTGCTTATAAGTAACACACCTCAACCACAAATACAGACATTTACTAAGAGTAAAGGGTTGGGAAAAAGTCGTTCAATCAAATGGACCTAAGAAACAAGCAGGTATGGCTATACTAATATCTAAATAAATTGACTTTAAATTAAAATAAATCAGATGAGATGGAGATGGACACTTTATACTCATAACAGGAACAATTCACCAGGATGAAGTTTCAATCCTGAATATCTATGCCCCTAATATAAAAGCACCCACATACGTAAAAGAAACATTACTTGAACTCAAAGCACACATCAAACCCCACACACTAATAGTAGGAGACTTCAAAATTTCACTCTCACCAATGGACAGCTCAACCAGACAGAAACCTAACAGAGAAATAAGAGAACTAATGGAGGTAATGAATCAAATGTACTTAACAGACATCTATAGAACATTCGGTCCAAATAGGAAAGAATATACTTTCTTCTCTGTGGCTCATGGAACCTTTTCGAAAATTGACCACATACTCGGTAACAAAGCAAACTTCCAGAGTTACAAAAACATATTAGGAACCACCTGTGTCTTATCAGATCAACATGGATTAAAATTAGAATTCAACAACAATGCTACCTTCAGAAAGCCTACAAACTCATGGAAACTGAACAGTCAACTACTGAACCACCCCTGGGTCAGGGAAGAAATAAAGAAAGAAAAAGTCTTACCTGAATTCAACGAAAATAAAGACACAGCATATTCAAACCTATGGGACACCATGAAAACAGTGCTAAGAGGAAAGTTCATAGCACTAAGTGCCCACATTTAAAAGAGGAAAGTTCAAAGCACTAAGTGCCCACATTTAAAAAAAAAAAAAAAAAAAAAAAAAAAAGAGAAAGCTCACATTATAGACTTAACAGCGCAGCTGAATGCTCTAAAAAAAAAAGAAGCAGACTTATGCAGGAGGAGTAGAAGACTGGAAATAATCAAACTGAGGGCTGAAATCAACCAAATAGAAACACAGAAAACAATTCAAAGAATCAATCTAACAAAGATCTGGTTCTTTGAGAAAATCAATAAGATTGACAAGCCCCTGTCCAAACTAATCAAAAGGCAGAGAGAGAACATGCAAATTAACAAGATTAGAAATGAAAAGGGAGACATAACAATAAACAGTGAGGAAATTCAGAGAATCATTAGGTCTTACAACAAAGGCCTATATGCCAGAAAGTTGGAAAATGTAAAAGAAATGGACTTCTTTTTAGATAAATACAATATACCAAAATTAAATGAAGTTACTAAAAGCTGTGCCTTCCCTATAGGATCAGAGACGGGATTTTAACCTGTTGGCTGTTGACTGCAGTGTATTTAAGCCTCCATGGTGCTATTAAAGAAGGGCTTTTTGTACCAGTGATTGAAGGTCCGTGTGTCAGTCTGTCTCTGTGTGTGTTTTCTCAACCTCCAGCCCCTTGCCCAAAGCTCAGGAACTGGCTTCTAGAGCATAGCTTGCAAATGGGGGGGGGTACGGTGCACAGCAATTGGCGGTCCCACCCAGATATTGGGAACTAGGGACTGCTGAGAGGTCACCCTTGGAAGATGAGGGTGGATTGGGGTTGTCTTAATTCTGACGTCCTTCACTTGGGTTCCAGGCCATGCAGATAAGGCAATTTCGGCCATTGGCGAGATAAAGAGGTAAGCAGACAGGGTCTTTCCCGGCCTACAGGGACATATTGCGGAGATAAATGGGAGCTGTTGGCAGTATCTTTTTTTCTTTGTTCAGAAAAGAGTCAGTTGCTAGGGAGGAATTTGATAATTTAGATTTTGTAGAGGATAGTGAGGATTCATCAGAAGAAGAAGAGGGAAACATACTAAAGGAAATAAGAAATTTCTTTAGAGAACTGAGAGAATGTAAAGTTAAAAAAAAAAGATTTTCACCCAACTCCCTCAGCCCCACCAGCTTAAAATGATGAAGGTTGGTCGTCTCATTTAGGTGGGGGCTCTGGCACTGAACAAAACAACGGAGTTCGTTTCCATCCTGTACACATGGTTGCACTGGTGATGGAGGTGCTGGACACCAACAACCCAGGGCAAATAATTCGCCAACATTTTGCAATACAATTTAAAGAAATGAAGCAATTAAAGGAAGCTGTAGCTGCATATGGGGCTCAAGCACCCTTCACATTGGCCATGGTAGAATCTTTCTCCTCTCTGAATTTAACACCAAGTGATTGGCAGCAATCATGTTGTGCTTTCTTATCTCAGGGAGATTATCGCCTATGGCGAGGGGAATATAAGGAAAATTGTACACAAATGACCCAGTTAAATGCTCTAGCAAGTCAAGCTCAATATAATTTAGATATGTTAACTGGGGCTGGGGCTTATGTTGATTTGCAGCAACAAATTCCGTATGATCCAGGAGTATTCACCCAAATAGCTGCAGCTGCAACTAAAGCTTGGAAGGCCTTACCTAACAAAGCAGCTGTTGATCAATTATCAAAAGTTCTACAAGGACCATCTGAACCATTCCAAGATTATGTAGATAGATGGTTACAATTAGCAGGTAGATAGTTTGGAGATGAGACAACAGCCATGCCTATAATAAAGCAACTTATATTTGAAAATGCCAATAGATATTATAAGGAAGCATTATGCCCTCACAAAACAAAGAGTTTAAATGAATATATCAGGATATGCAGAGATATAGATGGGAATTTCATTTAAGGCCAGGTTATAGCAGCAGCTATTCAACCTCGGAGAAACATATGAGGACAGGGACTGAGGGCCGGAAGCCATAATTGATTTTACTGTGGAACTCCTAGTCATTTTCGAAAGGAATGCCCACAGCTGATAATGAAGGGAAGGAGGAAACCTGGCATGTGCCCTAGATGCAGAAGGGGAGCACATTGAGCTAAATATTGCTTCTCTAAAACAAATAAAGTTGGGAAACCTCTGCAATGTACCATTAATCAACAGCAGGGAAACTGGCAGAGGGCCCTGCTCCAGGGCCCCAAAACCTCAGCGTATGGAGCAATGACCACGGGACTGCAGGGACAGTACCCCAGCAGTGGTCGTGTCCAGTTCCTTTTGCAGAGAAATCCTTTCACATTGCAGAGCTTGTTGGAGCCACACAAGGGAGCTCAGGATTGGACCACTGTGCCTCTGCCAGAGCAGTCTTAACTCCACAAATGGAAGTGCAAGCACTCCCCACAAGAGTATATGGGCCCTTACCACCAGGTACCATGGGACTTATATTAGGCAGAACCTGTACCCTTTTAAAGGGGATCCAAATACATCCTGGGATAGCAGATGAAGACTATAAAAAGGAGATTAAGGTTATGACGTCTGTCCAACAGGGGGTGGTAATAATTCCTCAAGGCGAGCAGATAGCACAATTAGTGCTGATTCCCAAAGTTCTCAGTCCTTAAGAAAGGTAAGATGGAAAGACCTTATTACAAGACAATGGAAGGAGCTCACACCCCTGTTGGCTAGGGTGAGAGGAGCTATTTATGTTTTTCCTCCAAGAATTGACAAGCCCATTTGGGTACCAGAACAATATGTTTAGGCTGTGGAAAATGATGAAAAAGGATCCTGTGATGAGCCTGTCAATCTCTTGATGAGCCTACTGGTGACTCCCAATCAAGCAGAAAGCATTGTGTGAAGCCTGGTAAGAAACTCCCTTGTATTGATCAGTGAACCAAGCTAGTTCTTTGTATTTATCTTTTTATTCCGCAAACTATACTGCTGGAACTGCTTTAAGCAATATGGAGATAGAACAGGCTTTTATTAATCAAACCTTTTCCTTTGTGAATGTTTTATGCTTTGTTACATTTTTGGGGGCTATGAATATTACTTTAAAGGAATCCTATACAAGTGAGTGTAGTTCCTATCTTTCTTTTTTGGAATATTTCTCTGAGAGCCCAGGTACTATTAAATCCTGTGTTTGTTTTAGTTTTCTTTCTTTTTTTCTTTTCATTTTTGTAGTATGGAATAGCACCTTTGGGGGAAAAAGATATTCTTGGTTGTTCTTTCAGAAACTGTGGCCTGAGCGACTGCTGGTATGACCACTCCAGTGTTGCCTTGTTGGTTCAGGTACAAGCCATCATACCACTGCCAATTACCAAAAAGTCTAAGCAGACTGAGATGATGCTGTATTGAGAGAAACAAGATTTTGGAGAGACAGCTGTAGTGGTTGCTGTCATCACAATGTCTGCTGCTGCAGCCATGATGACAGGACTGACAATGGCACGAACATCGTTGGTGTCAGATACCGTGGAAAAACTGGCAAGACAAGTCAATGATGCTCTCCAGACTCAGAATGCCCTAAATGTCCACATTAAATTTGGACTTTTGAATTTAAATCGAGACTGCCCCATTGTAGGAGCAAGTGAACTTATGAATAGTACAACAAATGGCTTGTTCACACTTTTATCATTCCATTTGTATGACATCTGTTAGTATTGCTAATGCCTCTTATGTGGTGAAACAACTCAATGGTTACTTGAAAACCCTTGAAATGTTACAGTTAGCATACCAGATTGTAACTGTTTTAGCCAAAAGGTTGGTATAATACAATAGTCCAAATGGGAGGCTGGGTCCTGTGGTAACTAGGAACCCTATTGCTGACAATCTTAATGCCTATTGCCATGGGCATTCATCTCTGAATTCTGTGTAAGATCAGACAACCCATGAGAATGCAGTGTATGGTCACTTAGCAAGTCCTTTCCGAGCCTGTTGGTCAGTAACTTGAATGTACTCCATATTTTGATGCAAATACTGTGCCAACAATGAAGACTCCTCCATAGACAGGCAAATTCTACAGAAGAAGACCCACCTAAGACAGGGAAGGAGACTCCCAAAGATGGGTAAAGGTTTACTCTTCTGAGATGACCTAAGACAGGAGGGTCTTCTGTTTTATAAAAAAAAAATATGGGGGAGATGTTGGGACCAATTGAGTCCTGGCCTTCAGCCGCTTTTCCCTGTCTAGAGCCTTCTAATTGAAGTTACTAAAAGCTGTGTCTTCCCTATAGGATCAGAGATGGGATTTTTACCTGTTGGCCATTGGCTGCAGGGTATTTAAGCTTCCATGATGCTATTAATGAAGGGCTTTTTTGTACCAGTGATTGAAGGTCTATGTCATTCTGCCTGTGTTTCCTCAACCTCCAGCCCCTTGTCCAAAGCTCACGAACTGGGCTCTAGCACATAGAGAGCAGATGGGGGGGGGTGCAGTGTGTGGCAAAAGGCAATCTATAAATTCAATGCAATCCCTATGAAAATCCCAACAAAATTCTTCTCAGACCTTGAGAGAACAATCATCAACTTTATATGGAAAAACAAAATCAGGATAGCCAAAACAATCCTATACAATAAAGGTACTTCTGGAAGCATTACCATCCCTGACTTCAAACTCTATTACAGAGCTACAGTAATGAAAACAGCTTGGCATTGGCATAAAAACAGAAACTTTGACCAATGGAATCGATCTGAAAACCCTGATATTAACCCACAAACCTATGAACACCTGGTTTTCCACAAGGGAGTTAAAGGTATACAATGGAAGAAAGAAAGCATCTTCAACAAATGGTGCGGGCATAACTGGATGTCAACCTGTACAAGAATGAAAATAGATCCATGCACAAAACTCAAGTCCAAGTGGACTAAAGACCTCAATATAAATCTGACCACACTGAACCTGATAGAAGAGAAAGTGGGAAGTAGACTGCAACACATGAGCACAGAAGACGACCTGCTACGTATAACTCCAGTAGCACAGACAACAAGAGCAACAGTGAATAAATGGGACCACCTAAAACTGAGAAGCTTCTGTAAAGCAAAGGACACTGTCCTTAAGACAAAAAGGCAACCTACCAAATGGCAGAATATCTTTACCAACCTTGCATCAGACAAAGGTCTGATCTCTAAAATATATAAAGAACTCCAGAAACTAGACATTAAAACTCTAAATAACCCAATTAAAAAATGGGGTACTGAACTGAACAGAGAATTCTCAACAGAAGAAGTTCAAATGGCCAAAAGACACTTAAGGTCATGTTCAGCCTCCTTTGCAATCAGGGAAATGCAAATCAAAACAACTTTGAGATACCATCTTACATCTGTCAGAATGGCTAAAATCAAAAACACCAATGATAGCCTATGCTGGAGAGGATGTGGAGTAAGGAGAAAACTCATCCACTGTTGGTGGGAATTCAAACTTATGCAACCACTTTGGAAATCAGTGTGGTGGTTTCTCAGGAAACTGGGAGTCAACCTCTACCTCTGGATCCAGCAATTCTACTCTTGGGAATATACCCAAGAGATGCCCAATCATACTACAAATTCATTTGTTCAACTATGTTTACAGCAGCACTATTTGTAATAGCCAGAACCTGGAAACAACCTAGGTGCCCCTCAATAGAAGAATGAATAAAGAAGGTGTGGAACATGTACACTTTAGAGTTTTACTCAGCAGTAAAAACAATGACATCTTGAATTTTGAATGCAAATGGATGGAAATAGAAAACACTTCACTGAGTAAGATAACCCAGACCCAAAATGATGAATATGGTATGTACTCACTCATAAGTGGATTATAGCCGTAAATAAAGGACATTGAGCCTATAATTCATGATCCTAGAGAAGCTAAATAAGAAGGTGAACCCAAAGAGAATTATATATTTATCATCATGGATATTGGAAGTAGATAAGATTGCCAGGCAAAAGTTGGGTGCAAGGGGGTGGGGGTGGGGTGGGTTTAAGGGGAGAGCACTGGACTGAGCTCCCAAGGTCCAAATGCCGAGCAGAAGGATGGAGAAGATGAGCAAGGAATCAGGACTGTGAGGGGTTACTCCACCCACTGAAATGGTGTGACTGATCTAATGGGAGCTCACCAAGGCTGGCTGAACTGGGACTGATGGAGCATGTGATCAAAGCATGAAGGGGAAGCCTAGCCCAAAACCTTGTTTTGTAAGGCGTGTCCCCCTTGGTTTAAAGGCGTGTCCCCCTTGGTCTAAAGGCGTGTCCCTCTTAGGCGTGTCCCTCTTAGGCGTGTCCCCCTTAGGCTAATATTGACTTATAAAATCTTGCGGGCCTGCGGCCTGCCTGCTCTTTGTTTTCCTGCCCTCCTCGCTGGAACCTTGGATTTGTAAGTTCCCTTTCCTTTCCTTTATTAAAACTGACTTATATATATATATATATTAAAGCTTGTCTGGTGAATCATAACTGCCGATCAACCACGCACCTTCATTTGGCGTCCAACTAGGGCATTTGGGAGCCTTCAACTCCAGTTCCCACACTGCGTGGCAGGGATTCGGCCTTGGGCTCTTGATTGCTTCAGAGCAGTTTCCCAGACTAGCCTGTCCCAGCCCCGCTTGTACGGAGCAAAGGACGTGTGTGTGTGCGCGCGCGCGGGTGACTCAGTCCGAGCTCGCTAACCCCTCAGGCAGCACCAGTCCGGCTGAGTTCGGCCTGGGCCCTGACCTGCCGGAGACTAGCGGTTACTGCCGGAGTCCCAACATTCGAGCTCCGCTGGTACTGCAGACTCGGTTTGGCCGAGCGGTTATTGCCCTAGCGACCTACTGGCAGGGAACGGTCATTTCAGGTAAAATTTCTTTTGATTAAAAAAAAAAAAAAATGTCTGACCATATCACCGTTGAAAGCTTCTGCAATCTATTTAATTATACTATGGTAGAAATATTACAGGATACATATGATATTCCCATAACTTGGATGTTTATAGGGCTTGCAATTTTTCTCGTATTTGGTTTCTCCCTTACATGGTTTGAAAATAGAAAAATGATAAAGTCCTTACAGAATGAAACCAGGATTCTTAGGACAGAGGTTGAATGCTTAAGAAAGGGCACAACTGTTTTGAGTGACAACTTTAAGTCGGTCGAGGTATTTGCAAAAACAATTCAGACTGACACCAAGAAAGAGTTTGAAGGTCTCAAGGAAGGGAATAGGGCTTTGTCTGATATGACTCGGTCAAATGAGCAAAATTTAGAAAAACTACAGTCTGATATTAAGGAGAGACTCATTGCTGCGGAGGAGAGAACAGCTGATTTGGATCGTAAACTTCAGTCCCTGTCTGAAACATTATCAGAGAGAATTAAAACTGCTGAATGTGAAAATCGGATTTTGTCTAAAGGATATGACAGATTGGCTGACAGATTGTCAATACAAGAAGGCACAATTCATGCCATGAAAATTCTATCCAAGGATGAGATACTAACTCTACTGGACAAACTTCATGTTTTGGAATCCTCCATGAAGGCCTTGGAGCATAATTCTGGACAGGAGATCCAGGCCTTACAGAAGGCAATAGTAAGCAGATTAGAAAAGATTGAGGAAATTATAGAACAGGAGCAAACGGTACAAAGGCGAAATTTAACTCCGTCAATGAGTAAAACTCTCCGGGATAATTTCCATAAAGTTCTACCTGCCTTTCCAATAGTAACGTCAGAAAAGGTGACTGGTTCCAAAAACCCTAAAGTCATCAAGGAATATACATGGGAACCCGTCCGTATGAATGATCTCAAAGAAATTAAACAAGCTATTATGAACTTTGGGCTACATTCGTCCTTTGTTAGAGAGATGCTCAAAACTTGGTCTATAAGCAATAAGGCAACGCCCCATTATTGGGTACAATTAGTATCAGCTGTTCTAGAGAGTGGGTCACAATTAAATTGGAAATGCATGTTCAGACAAGAGGCTAAACTTTTAGAACAGCAGGAAAGAGCAAAGGGAATTGAGATCTCCCTAGATCAAATTCTAGGTGAAGGACTTTTCTCCGATCCTCTGGAACAAGCGAATTATGATGAACACACCTTATCCATATGTACTACAGCAGCTTTAAAGGCTTGGGACAGGGTTCAAGACCCAGGACAGAGACTGGAATCATATATCAGAGTTAAACAGGGTCAGAGAGAACCCTTTAGTGATTTTTTTACAAAGGCTAACTAAAGCTGTACAGATAGGGATATCTGACCCAGAAGCAAGACGTATAATAATTGAATCTTTGGCTTATGAGAATGCCAATGTGGAGTGTAAAAGGATCCTGGGGCCTTTAAAGATGAGATCAGCGCCCTTGGACGAATGGGTCTTACATACAATGAATGTTGAATCATTTGACTATGGCACTGAAGCATGGGTCGAAGAAGCAATTTCTAATGCAAAAAGGAGGCATCAAGTTACCAAATGTTTTAATTGTGGCAAGATGGGACATATTAAAAGGAATTGCAGACAACGGATTTTCAGAAATAATAATAATAACAATAACAACAATAATAATAATAATAATAACAATAATAATAATAATGCCTCTTCTAGAAATAACAGACGTAGGAGGACTCAGCCTTCAGGTATATGTAGGAGATGTGGAAAAGGCAGACACTGGACAAATGAGTGCAGGTCAACAAGAGATAGACAAGGCAACCTGTTGCCACTGGGAAACTCAATGGGGGGCCTCTCGCAGGCCCCCATGGCGAATGTGGTCCAGTCATTTCCAGTTACTGCCGAGAACATGCCTCGTCAAGAAAATTAGAAAGCCCCATGCCTGCTGTTAAAAGCAAAAATGGCCTGAAAGATGAGTTACGTGTATTTTGGCAGACTTTTATAAATGAACAAAGACCAAAGTTAAGAGTGTGTGTAAATGGCATTTTTATTACTGGCCTACTGGACACAGGTGCGGATGTAAGTATCATTACTCCAGAATCTTGGCATCCGTATTGGCCTCTTCAGGATGTAAATGTTCAGTTCCTGGGAATTGGAACCCTATCTCAAGTAAGGCAGAGCACGAGATGGGTTGAATGCATAGGGCCAGAAGGACAAATAGGAAAATTAAGGCCATATGTAGCCAATATTGCAGTGAATTTATGGGGCCGTGACCTGTTGCAGCAATGGAATACCCAAATTAACATTCCTGCTGCTTCTAGAGCCTCTATCACCGAGGGAAATATTAAAAGATATTACAGAAGGCAGAAACCGGCTGTTCGGGCTGTACAAGAATGCAAAGCAATTGATGGCCCTTCAGAGATACGAACAGCACTGCCTCTAAAATGGTTGACTGAGAAACCAATATGGACAAAGCAATGGCCATTAGCTGAGGAAAAGTTGAAGGCTTTAGAACAGCTGGTACAAGAGCAATTAGATGCTCGACATATAGAAGAATCTACCAGCCCTTGGAATTCTCCTGTATTTGTTGTTAAGAAAAAATCTGGTAAGTGGAGAATGGTGACAGATCTCAGGGCTATCAATAAGGTTATTCAACCTATGGGCTCTCTGCAATCTGGAATTCCTCTGCCATCTTTATTACCAAAAGGATGGCCTCTCATAGTAATTGATTTAAAGGATTGTTTCTTCACTATACCTTTACAAGAAAAAGACAGAGAAAAGTTTGCCTTCACAGTGCCTACTTATAATAACTCTCAACCTACAAGGAGATACCAGTGGACCGTCCTCCCACAGGGCATTTTGAACTCTCCCACCCTGTGCCAATATTTTGTAAATCAACCATTGCAAATAATACGCAAGCAATTTCCCAACTCTATAATTTATCATTACATGGATGATATTCTGTTATCTGATTCAAACATGGCTACTTTAGAAAGACTGTTTGAAGAAGTAAAAATACTTTTACCTAAATGGGGATTGCAGATTGCTCCTGAAAAAATTCAGAGAGGAGATTCTGTTAATTATCTAGGTTATAAAATAGGTTTACAAAAAATTAAGACACAAAAAGCACAAATTAGGAGAGATCGGTTACGGACTCTCAATGACTTTCAAAGGTTGTTAGGAGACATTTCCAGCTTACGACCAGCTGTTGGCATAACACCTGATATGATAATTCATTTAAATAAAACCTTGGATGGTGAAAAAGACTTAAACAGTCCCAGAGAATTAACAGCTGAAGCAGAAAAGGAGCTGAGAATGATTGAAGAGAAATTACAAGAGACACATGTGGACAGGGTGAATCCAGAGCTCAGTTGTATTCTCGTCATATTGCCTTCCAAAATTTCTCCTACAGGAATTTTAATGCAGAGAGATGATATTATCTTAGAATGGATCTTTTTACCACATAAACCAAGTAAGAAAATAAAAACTTATGTGGAAAAAGTCTCTGAATTAATTATAAAAGGCAAATTGAGACTTCGTCAACTAGCAGGCATAGACCCAGCAGAAATTATAGTTCCTTTCACTGCTGATGAACTAAAAAAATTGTGGGAAGATAACGAACCATGGCAAAGAGCTTGCGCTAATTTTTTGGGAGAAATCAATAACAACTATCCGAAAAGCAAGAGGCTTAACTTTATAAAGAGAACTTCTTGGATTCTCCCCCGAATCATCCGTGATGCTCCAATAACTGGAGCACGTACATTTTATACTGATGCTAATAAATCAGGGAAAGCAGGTTACAAATCAGAAGATTTGAGTAAGGTGGAACAAAGCCCTTATGATTCTGTCCAGAAGGCAGAATTATATGCCATTCTTATGGTGGTAAGGGATTTTAAAGAACCGCTTAATATAGTTACTGATTCACAATATGCAGAAAGAGTAATCTTACATATTGAAACTGCTGAATTTATACCTGATGATACAGAACTAACCTCATTGTTTATCCAGGTACAAGACATGATCAGGAACAGGCTTTGCCCTATGTATATAACACACATCCGATCTCATACGGGTCTGCCAGGTCCTCTAGCAAAAGGTAATGCAGAAATTGATCAATTGTTGATTGGTAGTGTGCTGCAGGCCTCTGAATTTCATAAAAAACATCATGTCAATAGCAAAGGCTTGAAGAAAGAATTTTCTATTACATGGCAACAAGCTAAGGAAATTGTAAAGAAATGCCCTACTTGCTCTTTTTATAACCAAACACCACTGCCTGCAGGGGCTAATCCAAAGGGCACTCAAAGGAATGAAATCTGGCAGATGGATGTGTTTCACTTTGCAGAATTTGGCAAATTAAAATATGTACACCACACCATTGACACTTATTCAGGTTTTCAATGGGCAACTGCTTTAAGCTCAGAAAAAGCTGATTCAGTAATCACTCATTTATTAGAAGTTATGGCCATCATGGGTATACCTACACAAATAAAGACAGATAATGGTCCAGCTTATGTCTCTAGGAAAATGAAACAGTTTTTTGCTTATTACAATATTAAGCATGTTACAGGTATACCATACAATCCTACAGGTCAAGCAGTCATAGAAAGATCAAATAGAACTATAAAGGATATGTTAAACAAACAGAAAGGGGTGGAAAATACCCCTAGAAATAGGTTACATAGTGCTTTATTAACCTTGAATTTTCTCAACGCTAATGAGAAGGGGACAACGGCTGCAGAAAGACATTGGATAATGGAAAAGTCTGCTGAATTAAATCAACCAGTTTATTTCAAGGATGTGCTGACCTCGCAGTGGAAGCCAGGAGATGTGCTGCGTTGGGGAAGGGGTTTTGCTCTTGTCTCCACAGGAGAGGAAAAATTGTGGATACCGTCAAAATTAATAAAGGTTCGGTTTGAAGAGAAGAAGCCCCTTGGAAAAGAAAAATAATTCATTCACAAGGATGATGATCATACTGATGGTAAGAAAAGCATATAGGTTGGGGGCAGGGTTCTTTTCTTATCTCCACAGGAAACCACTCATCTTCAAAGAACTTAAGGGACCCTGGATATTTAAATACTGATGCATGGACACTAGTTACAACCTAATATGGATCAACACAGAACCCGAATATGTTTAGTAAGTATAAAACATTTTTTTACATATATACTGTGCCTTTATTTATATGTATATAGAGCTGGTTTTGGAGTTGGACTATGGCTCAGTCCTTCTTCAATTCCAAGCCTGTTTATAAGAGATATCTCAGAGTTTCTGTCTCAGGTCAGGAGCCATGAAATGGGACAGAATAATAATAGTAATAATAATAATAATAATAATGATAATGATGATGATGATGATGATGATGATACTTGATAAACTTTCTTTGCCTTTCCTCATATCTGTCTGTCTTTATTATACCTTTCATCGAATATATATGTCTGTATATGTCTTTGTAGATAATGTTTACCTTTCCTGTAACAAACAACAAATTTTCCTTCAGTAATCTTTGAAGTTTCCAGGATGAAGATGGGGCCCCACAACATCAATTTCACCTGGTTACTATGACGTCATGTTTGTAATAGCGCTAAAATTAGAACTTTTATTTTGTTTTTTTTTTATTTTTTGGTACCAACTACACAAGACAGTTTCAAATGGTGTACAATTTTGACAACACTCTGGCCGGACCTCCTCAAAACACTCAGAGGCTAGTTACAATTTCCTCGACAAAATGTTATTCTGGGAATTTTACCATCATTTGCTTTCATGGAACCCCCGGAGAAGAACATCGCCCCCATGTCAGCTAGAAGCAATCTTAGAGGACGACGCCACCTCTCCCAACAGAGTTTGCCCTCTGGTTTAGGGACATCATTTAGTAGATGGTATAGGGTTGAGGGGATGGGGGAGGTATTATATGGACTCAGGGGTGTTTATGAAAAAAAAGGGGGGGGAATTACCTGGTTTGATGGGATGATTGGTATTTGTGAATTATTGTTTTAGAAAATTGCATTGGTGTTGATTCTTGTATATTGAACATTGTATATGAGTATGCTTCTACCTCTATTGTATGAGAGTATGCTTCTACCTCTGTTTAAAACAATTGTTATATTGAGATATTTATCATATTGCAATGTACCTTTCTACCTCTGATATTATTTGTATAATGACATTGTTTACATTTGGGGATATTGTCCTCATTTATTGCACAGTTGTTTTTCAGGTTTTTTAGATACATAGAAATTATATTTAGTATAGATAGTATAATCTTCGACCTCTTTGAAGAGCTGTAGAACATGGCCTTTAATCTAACCTAGAGTTTGATACTTATGAGACACAATCACTCCTGGCAACACCACTCTACTCCCGAGAGAATGTTGAGCACCAAAGACACTCCACTGGGAGCTTGTCTTCTTCTTGGCAGAAGTGGCCTTTAGGCAAAGAAAAAGCCCATACCTCGACCACTGACAGAGTTTCAGAGTATCCGTAAATGGATAAAAACAGGATTGTCTTATCTTGCCAAGACAGGGTTGGACAGTTCTACAAAAAGTTCCTTGCCTTTGAAAAATGTTATGTCAGTTGTGTTAGGCCTTAGCCAAAGTTGGTTGCCTCAACATTGCAAAACGAAACTTTGGGTGACTGCCCAGGTAGTTAGTTGTCTCTGTCATTTGTTGCACATTTTGGAAGTTTCTTGTTTGTACTTCCTGGTTGCTTAAGTAATATTACTTCCCTTCTCAGATCTTTGATGGGGTTGAAGATTAGATAATTGTAGTTACCCTCTACATTATTTAGACTCCTTGAAATAGAATGCTTAGTAAAACTTTTGTTATGTTTCTTCTTAATATTGTTTGTAATTTTATATTTATTATTTGTTCCTATTGAATATAGTTGTATTTGGTTTGGTTCTGTCTTATTTAGACAAAAGGGGGAGATGAAGGGGAAGCCTAGCCCAAAACCTTGTTTTGTAAGGCGTGTCCCCCTTGGTTTAAAGGCGTGTCCCCCTTGGTCTAAAGGCGTGTCCCTCTTAGGCGTGTCCCTCTTAGGCGTGTCCCCCTTAGGCTAATATTGACTTATAAAATCTTGCGGGCCTGCGGCCTGCCTGCTCTTTGTTTTCCTGCCCTCCTCGCTGGAACCTTGGATTTGTAAGTTCCCTTTCCTTTCCTTTATTAAAACTGACATATATATATTAAAGCTTGTCTGGTGAATCATAACTGCCGATCAACCACGCACCTTCAAAAGCAGACTCTCTGAAGGTGGCTGTCAATGATTGCTGACTGAGAAGCCAAGGACAATGGCACTGTGTTTTGATTCTACTGCATGGACTGGCTTTGTGGGAGCCTGGTTTGTTGGATGCTTACCTTCCTAGACCTGGATGGAGCGGGGAGGACCTTGGACTTCCCATGGGGCAGGAAACCCTGACTGCTCTTAGGACTGGAGAGGGAGGGGGAGTGGGGGGAGTGGGAAGGAAATAGGAGGTGGGGAGGAGGTTCAAAATTTTAATAAATAAATAACAAGACAAAAATATTTGGCTTTTAATATCTTACTGAAGTTCCCCAATAACTACAGTTGGAAAAAAGTCCTACATTTTATGCAGAGTCTGATAAACATCAGAGTGATTATTTTTTGGTGATATCGCCCAAAAATTCATGAGTAATTTTAGGCCTTTATAATTCAAGTCATCTCATTGAAAACAATAATTTTTAGTAAATTTAAAACAGATTTCATGGACACCAATGAATTTTTTATTCAGGGTAAATAGTAACCTTAAGAGACACAAAAAATTCAAATGATTTTTATTGATTCTTTTTATTTAATTGTGTGTTTTGGAAATAAAAATATATTATAAGTAATCAAACAGTGTTTGATGTAATTTACTTTGATGTTAAAAGTGAGATTTATTTATTCAAAAGTTCTAGCTTTAACACTTTTGCACTTGACGAGTGATACATATCTTAGTTAATTGAAACCTTCAGTAGAGATGAATAAATTATGTGATATTAAAAAGAAAGTGCCTCTATTTTAACACTTTCACTAAAATCCTTTTTACAATAATTTTTTTTTTGCTTAGGTGAGTTAATAAGTTAGACAATAATTTAATAGGTTTCATTTTAGATATTTTTAAATTAGTTATTTTGGCACTGTCATATTTCTGATATGGATAAATTTACTAATGCCACCCACTGTAATTTAATAGAATTAACATTATGCCCTTTGTGACTACTTTGTTAATGCTGAAATAAACTAGATTAGCATAAGATTTTTCTGAATAATAACTGGTTTCTACAAATTGGTTTTGACTATTTGTCCACTTTCTTCCTCTTCATTAAAAAAATGAAATGAATCCTTCTTTGGTTAATTCTAATCACTTAGATTTAGATCTGAGGTGTTCAACAATTCTGTTGAGATAATTTATAAAATTATTGTTTGTATTTACACATATATAATTGTGGAAATTTTAATCCATACAGATAATCCTTAATATTCTCTTTCCAGAATAGAAGATATTCATTGATCTGTCATTTAATAAAGGCCATGAGTAAGAAAAGCTAAGACCTTAGGGCAATAATAAAATCATCAGGTTATAGATTGAGTGTTGTTATCAAACACCTTTCCTCAAGGCTTAGGGATGTATGTAGAAGAAGAGTTGGAAAGATTTAAAAATCCAGAAGTTATAGAAGAGTTCAGGAAAACAGTGTTTTTCCCAACACAGCAGGGCTCTTACCAATATGAAATTGATGCAAAATGTGACAGCACAAACAATACCTGCACAACTTCAAACTAGATAAACATTCCAACTCTGAGAAGGGGAAGTGAATACAAACGTCTACCTAACCAAGAAATTTTTGTTCATTTGCAAATGAAACTTACTGAGAAAAGGAAAATTATTTTCCTCACAGTGGAGTGTCACAAGGTGTACCAAACACACTTCAGGGATGAACAACTCCATGCTTGTTTGTTTTCTGTATTTTTTTAATTGGAATTTTTGTATTATAAGATTTGTCTGAGAGAGAGAGAGAGAGAGAGAGAGAGAGAGAGAGAGAGAGAGAGAGAGAGAGAGAGAGAATACAAAATCAATAGGTAGGGAGGTAAGGAAGACCTGGACAAAGTTTGGATGAGTAAATTAAATATGATCAAAATATACTGTCTGGAAAAAAATAAGAAAAAAGAAAGAAAATGTCAAAATATAATCTATGAACAAAAGGAAATATTTGTAATATCATGGGAATCTTTACAGAGTAAACAATCTGAGAGAGGAGATGATACTAAAGGAACAAAGCCATGATAGCTCCTGAAAAGCTTCACTGCTGAGTCTAGCTTTTATTTTCATTTTATATGTTTAAACCACAAAGTTGGCAGAAGGAGGGAGAAAATCTACAAGAAGTAGATATGACAGTCAGCAGGTTGTTAAGAAAAATAATGCATTAATTTAATTATTTTCAAGGTCATTCTGTTCCTGGAAGCAAGTAAAGTCATTCTTGGCAAATAGGCAGTAGAAACAGTAATTTAATCTCTAAATAAATAAAAAAATCAGTATCTAATAATTTGTCTTTTCTACCTTACTCTTCTTTAGCCAGTTTTACACAACCTAAATAAACAGCTACTGGCTTGTTATTGTAAGTTTTCAACAGCTGTTTGGCTTTTGATATTCTTGGAGACTCCACCAAAAATTGAAGAATTCTCACACATAAATGGTTGACAATAGAATATATAATCAAAAAAGAGAAAGAAACCCTATAATCCAGATATGCTATACATATGTGGTGACATTAAGCAAGTCCTAATTATTTTCAAAAGTTTTTTCTTATGAGTTTAAGCATAGAAAGAATCTAAGAAACAAGGAAAAACCAAATTAAGGAACCATCCAGATCATATGATAATTAAGGATTATTTAGAGAATCCTCAAAAGACCAATGATAAAAATGGTACCAAAGAACATTTAGCCTGTGATACCTGCAGCTATGAGCACTGCACAATAAACAACATCATTACACATAACATCTCACATTTACTACTCATATATGTCAGTTCTTCTCACCAAGTATGTTATGTCTGAATTCTGACAAAACATGCACACAAATACACACACACACACACACACACACATTCATTCACACACATGAATGCACAATGTATGTAAACAGATCCCAAATTTAAGAAACAGAATACTCTTGAGACCAAGGTCAAATATGGAAATGATGTCAAAATTATTAGAATGAGAATTTAAGACAACTATGGCAAATATTTTCAATAGTGGAAATTGTAAGAAAGATGGGATAGAGCTTCTGGAAACCAAAAACATGATTGTCATAAAAGAAGAATGCCTTTGAGGAGGTCATTAATCAAATGGAACCATGGAAGAATCTGTGAGCTTCCTGATCTGCCAAATGAAACTTCCAAAACTTAAATATGAAGTAGAAAAGATTGAGAAAAACAGTAAAAATTCTAAAACTTTGTCACACTTGTGAAAATACAATATACATCTCACTGACAAGTAAAGAAAAAAAGAGAAGATAACAGCAAAATGATTAAATAATATCTGAGATTGCTATTGATGATTCCTAAAAAGCAGAATCAGGTCCTGGTGTATGTGGCACACACCTTTATTCCTAGCACACAGGAGGCAGAGCCAGGAAGATTTCTGTGAGTTCAAGGCCATCCTGGTGTACAAGAGCTAGTTCCAGGACAGGCTCCAAAGCTACAAAGATACCTGTCTTGAAAAATAAAACAAAACAAAACAAAAAAACAAATCAAGAAACTATAACTCAACAAGCTTAGATAATATTAATTAGAATAAATAACCAAAACCACCTATATTTGAGCATGTCATATACAAACTATACAATATATAGGACATTGAAAGACAGTAATGAAAACTAGAGGAAAGACTAACATAAAGAAATACTAAAAAGTACATTAGATTAATCATCAGCAATGAAGGAAAGAAGACAGTGAAACTATTTAAGCATATAAAATATGAGAATCAATTTTATAATAATAAAAAACTATTATGATTTTAATTTCAAATACAAATACCTTTTTACTGGTATTTAAGGAAATGAATGACTTTTAATTTAGTAATCATGGAGTTTTCAAATTTGCTAACAGTCATTTCTTAGTTTCTTGAGGTCTTACTAGTCCTCTGAGATCTTTTTTTTTTCCAGTTTATTTATTTTTTACTAAAAATTGCCATCTCCTCCCCTCCTCCTCCCCCTTCCCTCCCCTCCCCTCCACCCACACCCCCACTCCCTCCCTCTTGAGGCCAAACAGCCATCAGGGTTCTCTACACTGTGTTGAGTCCAAGACACCGGACTGAGCTCCCAAAGTTCTGATGAGGAGCGGATGGAGAGACATCATGAGAAAGAAAGTCAGAACCATGAGGGATGCGTTCACCCACTGAGACGGCAGGACAGAACTAATGGGAGACCACCAAGTCCACTTGGAATGGGACTGATGGAACATGCGACCAAATCGGACTCTCTGAGGGTGGCTGATGGTGGAGGCTGACCGAGGAGCCAAGGACAATGGCGATGGGCTTGGTCTCTACGACATGGACGGGCTCTGTGTGAGTCCTCTGAGATCTTTATGTATAATAAATTTTGTCAATCTGAAACTAACACTTTTAAGTAATGATAAAATCATATAATACTAAGCATTTTAATTATAGTTGTTTAGTAAACATAGTATATTTACTAGTTATTTACAAATTTCAAAAACTTTCTTGTCTTCCAAACTTGGAAGCTTTTATCCATTAAGTCACTTCTTTCTCCCTCCTTGTTTTAGGTTCGGCCTTTTTACTTTTTGTTACTATGAAGATGACTATACTATATACCTTATATAATGTGAATAATACAGTATATAACTTTTGGCAAAATATATTTTGATTACTATGATATGAAACATGGTCATTCTTGTTTCAATTTGCATCACATGTTCCTTTACTGTTTTAAATGTTTATTTATATTTATTTATGTATATGAGTTTTATGCCTGTATGTATGTATGTGAAGTGTGTGTTCCTGTTGCCTGAGTAGTCCTGAAAACTTGTCTGATTCCCTGGAAATGGTATTGCAGAATGCTATGAGGCATTATGTGGGAGGTGTGAACTGAACCTTGATTTTTTTCAGGAGCCACAAGTGTTCTTATGAGCTAAAACGTCTCTCCAGCCTCTCAATGTCCTTGAAACCCAACTAATAGCCCATGTATAGGTAAACTACTTTTTATTCATTACATTCACATCCATTCATGAATTCTTTTTACTTATTGACTATTGTAAAAAAAAATGCTACTGTTAACATATATTTACACATGTCTTTCTTAGACCTTGCTTTCTTAGACCTATCATACAGAAAATGTATGATAGGTCTAAGAAACCATACCATACCATTACCATAACCATACCATACCATTTTAAATTATATCAGTAGTACATACAGGTTCCAAGTCCACCATATCCAAGGCAATACTTAACAGATTTCCTATTAGGTGAGAGAATCTATAGTGGTATAAAGCATCATTTCTTGTATATTTTATGCATTTGTATATCTTTATTGTATAAATTTCTGCTGAAATTAATTGCCCATTTTCTTAGCAGACTATTTGA
This sequence comes from Arvicola amphibius, assembly GCF_903992535.2. Lineage (NCBI taxonomy): Eukaryota > Metazoa > Chordata > Mammalia > Rodentia > Cricetidae > Arvicola > Arvicola amphibius. The sequence continues at coordinate 78,555,334 of NC_052065.1, read as the reverse complement.
GTTTTCTTAAGCACTTAAATTGACAAGTCACAGACTGAATAAAGTTTTGTGAAACTTACATTGAATCTATAATAATAGCTAGCAATTAGGATCTTTTTCTCTGTTAGTAGGAGAATGAGAGACAGGAAAGCAGCCCAGCATGTGAGACTGAATTTTATTAGACAACCACTTCTGAGCTCATTAGGCAACAGGGACACACACTGTGTACAGACAGGAAAAACACACACATACATAAAATAAAAATAGTTTTATTTATATTTTTTATTTTAAAATATTAAAGGAATATTTGGCATAACCTGAAACCTGAAATATATTTAAATTAGTATAATTTCCAACATGTTGATCCATTCTCTACTGGTGTAAAACAAATTGAAACATATCCTCAGAAAGGGAGGAGAGAGTCCTATAAACACTCAAGAAACTATCAAAACCTTTAAGACACAGGAGATTAATAAAACTTAGAAAGCTCAGTAAAATTGAAAGATTTATAAGACCACCTCCCAAAAGTAATAAACAATGTTGGAAATCCTTTTTGGTTGATCTGTTTGCGAGCTCTGTCTTTTGTTTTCTTCCTTCCTTCCTTCCTTCCTTTCTTTCTTTCTTTCTTTCTTTCTTTCTCTTTCCTTCCTTTCTTCCTTCCTTCCTTCCTTCCTTCCTTCTTTTTTAGATAGATAGTGCTTATCTATCTAGGCACTTATGTGTTCAGCTCACCCCATTTACTTATTTATTATTTATTTATTCATTCATTCTATCTATTTATCTATCTTGGAAAGAAGAGGGCCCTTATGTGTTCAGCCCCGCCCCACTTATTTATTTATTTATTTATTTATTTATTTATTTATTTATTTATTCATTCATCCATCCATCCATCCATCCATCTATCTATCCATCTATTTATATATTCAGCCCACCTCACTTATTTATCTCTCTCTCCCTCTATCTACCTATCTATCTATCCATCTATCTATCTATCTATCTATCTATCTATACCAGTGTTGAGGTTGGGCACCTCAGTGACCCAGGTGCTTTTGAATAACTAATGTCTTGCAAATAGCCATAAGCTATGTTTCTATGAAAACCTCCAATAAACTCAGCAATTCATTAACAGAGTATGGAATAGTTTCTTGGGTCTACCACAGATGCCGCCTCTGGTGTGAATGGGTATTTGTTTAAGTTTACCAAGAAAAAGTGACATAATAACATTTTATAACACATTGAAAGCCAAATAAAATGAAATTTCAGGAGAAGGGCAAATCTGTCACAACAGCCTTAGAAAGTACATATAATATACTTCAAGAGTATAGGAACGCTACCAGAATTTCTTAGCTTTCTCCCAATCCAAATTAAAGTGATTGGAATTCTTATAAGAATCTCTTCTTCTACCTATTCACTCCCTCTAAGGATGCTGGTTGCATACTACGTGCAGCAGCCTCAAATTATTTGTTCTTAACCTTTCTCATCCAACCTCTAATTAAAGTCAACAATTAAAAGATAAGGGGATGACTGGAAAAATGGCCTAGCCATTAAATGTAGACTCACAATCAAAACATCAAAAGACAAATGACTCACTAAAATTTCAAAAAATACAAATAAGTAATTCTAAATAAATAAATAAATATGTCATAAAAATAAACACTTGAAAATATTAACATCATTATTCATATAGGAAACATATATCTAAACCAGGTGGAAATGCTGCCTCACTCTAACCTATAGTAATTTTAATAACAAAGAGAGCAAGTTTTACTTTTAGCATAATGATTTTAAACTTTCAGACACAGATGGAAAATAAAATTATGTAGTCACAAAAATAAATAAAATAAAGAAAGAAATAAATGTGATAGTCACTTAACTAATCAGTCTAACAAGTTAGAAAGTCAAACAGATTTCTCTTGCAGCAATATTATGTGTGTGTATATATACCTATATATACAAAACACTTGAAATCGGGTATTCAAATAAATATTCATGTATCATATTAATGTCAACAGAACGCACAATAGCAAAATGTTAGAATCATGCCAATGTCTACCATATGATTCATGGATGAATAAATTGTGCTATGTTCCAGCTTTACCAATTAGTCCATAGTTCTTTGTGTGTGATTGACACATCATGGGTTTTTACCTGCCAACTTTGGTATATTTATTGGCATCATTCTTGTATGGTTCTCATTTGGATAGACATATAAGTAAGGCTTTATGGGTGTACCTTGGGATATTACCAGAAGACACAGTCTCATAGCAAACTTTCTGGTCCCCTGTTTCTTACAGTCTATGAGTATTTTCTTCTGCAATGTTCCCTGATCCTTAGGAATGGAGAGTTTTGTATATTTATGCATTGATTCTGGATTCTATAACTCTGCATTCTGATTGGTTGTGGTTTATCTATAGTGGTTTCCATCTGTTGAAAAGAGAAGTTCCTTTCATGAATAGTGAAGATCATACTTATCTGTGGGTAAAAAGGACAAATGTTTACAGATTGTTAAGAATTATGCTGGCTTAGTAAATTAGTGGTTATAGATTCTCCTCCAATAGCCATGATTATACTAGTACCAGGTAATCAAGTAATTTTTCGGTACAAGGCAACATTGTCTTTTGCTAATTATGGCTTTAGATCAATAAGAGAGCTATTCGTTACTGACTAGGTATGTGTGTAACTACTGAACCCATAGAGTTAGGTTGCCATGCTTTTAGACATACAAGTTCATAGTTGTCATAGCTAAGTAGTGCTGTCCATTGGTTACTGCCATCCTTTGGAAGATTGCATGTTGCCTTTCATTGCCATGAAAGCCAGGTTTCTGTGCTTTGCTTAATCCAGTTAACTTTTATTTTTATTATTTTAAATATTTTAAATTATAAATGTGCTATGTGTATTTTTCATTTATAGCAACATATTGCCATTTTAAATCAAGCAAATTAAGAATTTGGTTATATAACATAAAATATCTTAGGGTAACACTAATCAAAGAAGTGAAAGACTTGTATAAAAAGAACTTTAAGTCTTTGAAGAAAGAAAACATAGAAGATATCAGAAAATAAAAAGATTTCCATGCTCAAGGATTGAAAAAAGGCAATCTTGCCAAAAGCAATCTACAGATTCAATGTAATCTCCATCAAATTCCTAATGCAGTTCTGCCTAGAACTCAAAATAATTCTTCATTTCACATGAAAAAAAAACCAAAAACTTACAATAACCAAAAAAACATGTACAAGAAAGAAATTTCTGAAGACATCACCATCCCTGACTTCAAGCTCTATCATGAGTATATAAATGAAAACAGCTTGGTATTGGCATAAAAATAGACAGGCAGATTGATGGAACTGAATCAAAGATCCTGAATTTGATCCACACACCTATGAACATCAGATTTTTGACAGAGAAGCTAAATTATAAAATGGAAAGAAAAAGTAAGCATCTTCAACAAATGGTACTGGTTTACCTGGATGTCAGTATGTAGAAGAATGAAAATATGTGCACATCTATCCACATACACAAAACCCAAGTCTAAATGCATCAAAGACCTCAACATAAATCCAGCCACACTGAACTTCATAGAAAAGAAAGTGGGAAGTTGCCTTGAATGCTTGGGCACATGTAGTTGCATTTCAATTGTATTTTAATAAATAAAGACTACCTGAAGATCTGAGATTAAAACAGTTCAATTTGTCAGCCTTATAAATCAGGTTATGATAACACACACCTTTAACCACAGTAGCCACAATGACACACACTTTTAATCCCAGCAACCACAATGACACACACCTTTAATCCCAGTAGACACACTAATGGCCATAAAAATCATGTAGTGCATGCCATTAATCCCAGTGGTGCACACCTTTATTGCCAGCCCTAGCAAAGAATATAAGATGGGAAGAGAACATCTCTCAGATACAGTCTTATTCTGAGATTCTGGGAGGTAGGTTCGCCATTTTAGACTTAGGTCAAGGTAAGAGCCAGTGGCTAGCTGTTTTGCTTTTCAGATCTTCAGGTTGAACCCCAATTTCTGACCCTGAATTTTTATTAATCATGCTTCAGACACAGGAGACTACTTTCTAAATATAACAGCAGTAGCACAGACACTGAATGCAACAATTAATAAAGGAAACTTCCTGGTGCTGAGAAGCTTCTGTAAGGAAAAGGACATAGACAATAAGACAAAACAGCAACCTCCAGAGTGGAAAAAGATCTTTACCAACCCCATATTAGACAAAGGACTCTTCTACAAAATAAAGAACACGAGAAACTAGACATTAAAACCCAAATAATTCAATAAAAAAATGAGGTAGAAATCTAAACAGGGAATTCTCAATAGGAGAATCTCAAATAGTCAAACGACATTTAAGAGATTGCTCAACATCTTTAGCCATCAGGGAAATGCAAATCAAAATGACTCTGAAATACTATCATTCACCAGTGAGAATGACTAACTAAGTTCAAAAACACTGATGATACCTTATGCTGGAGAAGAAGTGGAGTAAAGAAAACACTCCTCCATTCATGGTGGGAGTACAAACTTATACAGCCACTTTGAAAATCAGTGTGGTAGCTTCTCAGAAAACTGAGAATCAATCTATGTCAAGACCCAGCAATAGCATTCTTGGTCATATACACAAAGGTTGCACACTTACATCCCAAGGACATTTGCTCAACTGTGTTCATAGCAACATTATTTGTAATAGCCAGAACCACCCTGAAAAAAACATAGATAATGCTCCTCAACTAAAGAATGGATAAAGAAAACTGGCACATTTACACAATGGAGTACACTCAGTGGTAAAAAAATAGTTACATTTTGAAATTTGCATACAAATGGAACTAGAAAAACAATTCTGAGATAGGTAACCAAGAATGAGAAAGACAGTCCCAGTATGTATCCACTCATAATTGGTTATTAGACATGGAGCAAAGGGTAACTACCCAATAGTCCATGACCCCTGAGGACCTAGGTAACAAAGATAACCCTAAGATATACACAAGGATCTCCCTAGGAAGGGGAAATACATAAGATCTCCTGAGAAAATGGGGAGTGTAGTGGGGGTGGAGTGTCCTAAGCTACGTTTTTGGAGTGACTTCTGCCCCTGTGGTGGGTTTTTAAGGTCCAGTGTAGCAGTATGAGGTTTAGAAAGTATTAAATAGGAGGAACAGAGAAGAGAAGGAATCACAGAAACATGGGATGGTAATGAGAGTTACTGAGTTCACCCATATTTATTTTTCATATACTTTTATACCGCAATACAAAATGGAACAAGAAGACAAAAGACTTCGTTAACATGATACAAAGGAAAACTAGACCAGTTACTTGCCCTAATACTTGAGATATCAAGCCATTAATTCTTTATAGAAGTATTTGATGCTTGAGGAAGTGAAAACACCCTATACCACATATCTTGCAAGCAACCACTCCCTAAGTCAAAACCTCAATATCAGAATAAGGAGCAGACGTGTACTTAAATTCTCTGACCTTTGGTCATTGTGGAGTGGATTTACCTCTATGGGCCATCCCAATGTCCAAAACACCAAACAACCAAAGCCTACCTAGATCAGGTTTTGTAGCAATACTTGTTGTCAACAACCTCAAAAACCAAAATGTGTACTAATTCTCTGACCTTCAGACAAGGAAGAATAGGCTCACATTTTTGGGCCTCCATAGAAAAGGGAGGTCAGAAAGGGAGGAAGAGGAAAGAAGGTGATGGAAGAGGAGAACATGAGGGAATTAAATGGTGGAGATGAGAAAAGGATAGAGAGGAAGAGCAAGGAAAGAGATATCTTGATAGTGGTAGCCATAAAGGGGCTAGTGAAAACTGGCACCAAGGAAATTCCCAGGAATCCACTAGGAAGACTCCAGCTAAGACCCTAAACATTAGTGATAAACTGATCTCATCAGATTAATGACTACATTAGTTTTTATCATAGAACCTTCATCCAAAAACTAATAGAAACAAATGTAGATATCCACAGATAAGCACTGTGCTGAACTACTAGAGACCAGTCGAGGAGAGGGAAAAACAATAATATGAGAAAAGAGGTTAAGATCAAAATGGGAATGCCCACAGAAATAGCTGTCATCTGCTAGTGGGAGCTCACTGACTCAGGTCTGATAGTGGGGTAACCTGTTTAGGACCAAAGTAAGCCCTCTGAATATGATGAATGTTGTGTGGCTTGGGCAGTCTTTGAGGCTACTGGCCCATATTTTATGGCAGGATGCTTTGCTCAGTCTAAATATAGGAGGGAGGTTCTTCATCCAGCCTCAATGTGATTTGCCAAACTTCATTGTCTCACCATGGAAAACCTTACTCACTCTGAGGTGTTGGAGTGGGTGGTAAATGGGGAGTGTAGGAGAAGGGAAGGGAGTAGAAACAAGAATAGGTATGTAAAATAAGAAAAGATTGCTTTATAAAAGTAAATAAATTTAAAATAAAATAATTGGATTATAGCTGGACAGTGTTGGTACAAACATTTAATCTTTAATCCTAGAACTGGGAGGCAGAGGCAGGAAGATCTCTGTGTGTTTAAGGTCCAGTGTAGTATACAGAGCAAGTTACAGGACAGCTAAGGCTACCCAATGAAACCCTGTCTTCAAAACCAAAATAAACTAAAAACTAAAAAAAACACTGGATTACTCATATCACTATTTTCAAGGTATAACTTTAAATCACTATTAGTTTTTTTTTGGTTTTGCGAGACAGGGTTTATCTGTGCACTATTAGTTTTTTAAGCATAAATTATATTGCTGTTAATGATAGTTACCATACTGATTAATATTGAATGACTTTATTATCATATATACAATCAAATCCAAGATGTAAATATTACCATCAATCAAAATATTTTCTCCATTCTTCTCCCTTTTGCACAACTCTATCTTTCTAATTTACCATTCTCTAATTTATACCACCATAAAATAGTGTGTGTTTGTTTCTAAATACTAAATAAATAAAATTTTACTATAGACCAGCTTTTGTGTGTAATATTTCCTCATTGATAAAATATTTCTTAGTCACCCACAGTAGTGTTAGACTATTTTATAGGGCATTCTTTTTGAAGTGGGATGAAGTCCTCATTAAGTAAATCAGACTGGCTTTCAACTCTTTGCCCTTCTATCTCTGAATCTGAGTACTGGAATTGCAAGCATAGAAGAATATATCTAGCTAGGAAATTCCCAATTATTGTTGTTATTATTATTGGATAAGAAATCTAACTATGTATCCCTGGATAAAGTAGAACTCACTGTGTAGCTCAAGATGGCCTCATTTTATGATCTCCTGTTTGGTGAGATTAGCACTCAATGGAAATTACTTTCCAATAAAAAATCTCAGCCATTCTGATTATGATTTTTACTAGTATTACATTTTATGAACAGCCTTTAAGTATTAATTTTTGTGTATTGATATTACTGTACATTGGGAAAATAAAATGTAGAATTATTGTATTTTAGGGTATACATAAAATAATTTCTTAAGAAATACCAAATCCCAAGTTTTCAAATTTACTTAAACTTTAGTATGAGAGATCCTGTTTTCCATATCATTAATACTTAGTAATAATTTTATTACTTTAATTTTAGCCATTCTGATAAACATTTAGTTATATCCCATAGTAGTTTCAATTTTTTGTTTTCCAGTGGAAAATGACTTAAAATTTTTGATGTGTATATTGATTCATAATTTCTTCAGTTTACTGTCATCTGATTAATTTGTATTTTTTATTGATTTGTGGTTTTGTATATTCTATATAAGATTGGTATTTCTATGCAGCATGTCAGATATAAAGCTATGCTAGACTAAGCAGTTTCAGGTACAGCACATAGGATTTTAAGAGCAATTTAGCATATCAAAATAAAGACCTGCTATGCTAAAGCCTTATCCATATTCTTCCTCAAGTATTCTTTCAGTAAGTTTAGATTCAATTGGTTTGTTTTCTCTTTTTTCTCCATAAGAATATTATACTGACACAGTGATATTTTCTCTTTTTTCATATTTTAGTATGATTATTATTTTTGTCTTATTTTAGAAAAAATTCAAACTTGGTTTATAACTATGCACAAGATGTGTTTGGCTCAAACTGACTAGTTAAAAGAACAATGTATAGATAAATTAACGTTAATAATGTCATAAAATTATGATATAATCGTAACAATTTAGTTAATAAGGGGTTTAATTTATTTATTTATTAAAAAATTTCACCTCCTCTCCTCCTCACATTTCCCTCCCACTCCCCCAAATCCCCCTCCCCATCCCTCTCCAGTCCTAAGAGAAGTCAAGGTACCCTGCCATGTGGGAAGTCCAAGGCTCTCCCCCCTCCATCCAGGTCTAGGAAGGTGTGCATCCAAACAGACTAGGATCCCAAAAAGCCAGTACATGCAGTGGAATAAAAGCCCAGTGCCATTATCATTGGCTTCTCAGTCAGCTCCCATTGTCAGCCACATTCAGAGAGTGGTCTGATCACATGCCTGTTCAGTCCCAGTTCAGCTGGCCTTGGTGAGCTCCCATTAGATCAGTCACACTGTCTCAGTGGATGGACGCACCCCTTGCAGTCCTGACTTCCTTGCTCATCTTCTCCCTCCTTAGGAGCTTCATCAGGACCTTGGGAGCTCAGTCCAGAGCTCCAATGTGGGTCTCTGTCTCTATCTCCATCCATTGCCAGATGAAGGTTCTATGGTGATATTCAAGATATTCATCAGTGTGACTATGGGACAAGGCCAGTTCAGACACCCTCTCCTCTGCTGCCCAAGGACCTAGCTGGGACATCTCCTTGGATACCTGGGAACCCCTCTAGAGTTAAGTCTCTTGCCAACCCTAAAATGGCTCCCTTAATTAAGATATCTACTTCCCTGCTCCCATATCTACCCTTCCTCCATCTCAACCATCCCATTCCCCCAAGCTCTCTCCAATCCTCACCTTCTCTCTCTCAATGTCCCCCTCCCCCCACCTCACCCTCACCCCCATGCTTCCAACTTTTGCCCAGCGATCTTATCTACTTCAAATATCCAAGAGGATAAATATATATTTCTCCTTGGGTTCACCTTCTTATTTAGCTTCTCTAGGATCACAAATTATAGGCTCAATGTCCTTTATTTATGGATATAATCCACTTATGAGTGAGTACATACCATATTCATCTTTTTGGGTCAGGGTTATGTCACTCAGGAAAGTGTCTTCTATTTCCTTTCATTTGCATGCAAAATTCAAGATGTCATTTTTTTTTACCACTGAGTAGAACTTTAATGTGTATATGTGCCATACCTTTATCCATTCTTCTATTGAGGGGCACCTAAGTTGTTTCCAGGTTCTGGTTATTACAAATAGTGCTACTATGAATATAGTTGAACAAATGCTTTTGTAGTATGATTGGGCATCTCATGGGTGTATTCCCAAGAATAGAATTGCTGGATCCTGAGTTAGGTTGACTCCCAGTTTCCTGAGAAACCACCACACTGATTTCCAAAGTGGTTGCACAAGTTTGAATGCCCACCAGCAATGGATGAATGTTCCCCTTACTCCACATCCTCTCCAGCATAGGCTATCATTGGTGTTTTGGATTTTAGCCATTCTGACAGGTTTATGATGGTATCTCAAAGTTGTTTTGATTTGCATTTATTTCCCTGTTCTCTAAGGAAGTCAAACATGACCTTAAGTGTCTTTTGACCATTTGAAATTCTTCTTTTGAGAATTATCTAGGAAGTAGTCTGCAACACATGGGCACAGGAGACCACTTCCTACATATAACCCCAGTAGCATAGACAATAAGAGCAACAATGAATAAATGGGACCTCCTGAAACTGAGAAGCTTCTGTAATGCAAAGGACACTGTCATTAAGACAAAAAGGCAATCTACTGAATGGGAGAAGATCTTAACCCACAAACCTATGAACACCTGATTTTTGATAAAGGAGCCAAAAGTACACAATGAAAGAAAGAGAACATCTTCAACAAATGGTGCTGGCATAACTGTATGTCAACCTGTAGAAGACTAAAAATAGATCCATATCTATCACCATGCACAAAACTCAAGTCCAAATGGATGAAAGACCTCGATATTAATCTGAACACACTGAGCTTGATAGAGGAGAAAGTGGGAAGTACTCTACAACAAATGGGCACAGGAGACCATTTCCTACGTATAACCCCAGCAGCACAGACATCAAGGGCAACATTGAATAAATGGGACCTCCTGAAACTGAGCAGCTTGTCTAAAGCAAAGGAAACTGTCACTAAGACACAAAGACAGCCTACTGACTGGGAAAAGATCTTCACCAACTCTGCAACTGACAAAGGTCTTATCTCTAAATTATAGAAGGAACTCAAGAGACTAGCCATTAAAATGCTAATTAACCCATTTATAATTGGGGCTCTGATCTGAACAGAGAATTCTCAAGAGAAGAAGTTCAAATGGCCAAAACACACTTAAGGTCATGCTCAACCTCCTTAGCTATCAGGGAAATGCAAATCAAAAACAACTTTGCGATACCATCTTACACCTGTTAGATTGGCTAAAATCAAAAACACCTATGATAGCCTTTGCTGGAGAGGTTGTGGGGTAAGGGGTACACTCATCCATTGCTGGTGGGAATGCAAACTTGTGCAACCACTTTGGAAAGCAGTGTGGCAGTTTCTCAGGAAATTCAGCATCAACCTACCCTAGGACCCAGCAATTCCACTCTTGTGAATTTACCCAAGAGATGCCCAATCATACTACAAAAAGCATTTGTTCAACTATGTTCATAGCAGCATTATTTGTAATAGCCAGATCCTGGAAACAACCTAGATGCCCTTCAGTGGAAGAATGGACGAAGAAAGTGTGGAATATATACATACTAGAGTACTACTCAGCGGTAAAAAACAATGACATCTTGAATTTTGAATGCAAATGGATGGAAATAGAAAACACTATTCTGAGTGAGGTAACCCAGATCCAAAAAGCTGAACATGGGATGTACTCACTCATATTAGGATTCTAGCCATAATTAAAGGAGCCTATAATTCGGGATCCTTGAGAAGATAATAAGAAGTTGAACCCAAAGAAAAACATATAGTAATCCTCCTGGATATTGGAAGTAGACAAGATCACTGGGCAAAAATTGGGAACTTGGGGGTCTGTTGGGACAGGGCCAAGGGGAGATCTGTTGAGAAAAGTGTGAAGGGAAGAACGGGGAGAGCTCGAGGGAATGG